>NC_045623.1:106418219-106720943 GCF_009829155.1 Mustela erminea | reverse complement strand
GTGACTGTGGTCAGCAGGGCTCCAACCCCAGTGCTCCTCCTGTCTCCTGCACATCAGGCTTTTTTGCAAATCTCCCCCAAAGAAGGGTTTTCTGTGCTGCCCTGCACTTACATATCTGTCCCTAGCATGTGGGACAGATTGAGTAAGCAGGTTGTCCACAGGACCCTGTTTTCTGGGCACGAGGACGGGTTGTAGGAACTTGGGTCTGAGGAGCTTCTCTGGAAGAAGGGAGCTCAGCATGAATACTGCTGGGGATGTGAGACAAAGGCTGCCTGGGAGCTGGTCTGCTCTGGTCTGCAAACAGCACAGGGTCCAGTAGGAAGCAGTGAGTCAGAGCAGGCTGCACTGACCTCTGTCTGACACCCAAGGTCACCTGATACATGACTCTGGACTTGGGCGGTCCCCACTTCAGCATGACTGTCCTCACCGCCAAGACCGGAGGAAGCTGTCCCCCGTGCAGCGGCATTGGCCGGTAGCGTTTAATGCAAGGCGACCAGCAGCACTTACTGGGTGCAGCGAGAGCCGTGATGACTTCTGCGGTCAGAGTTGAAGGTGTCCGTCTTCTTGACCCTTCTCCTCCTTGGTGGGCATCAGTTCCAAGGGCATCGGCCACCGGGCGTGCTTTCCAACCGCCAGGCAAGACCTCCACCTCCTGCCCACCGGTGTCTCTCCAGGGGAAGCCAGGCCACCGCGGTGGCTTCTGCCTTGTGTGTTCCACGGCAGGTCCCTGCTGTTGCGTGTTCTCCGTTGTGTGTGTTTAGTGGCGTCTGTGTTTGTTCAATCCGTTGTCATCACCTGCCGTTTGGAGCCGACTGAGCCAGCGGCGTCTCTCCGTTTCTATAAATACTTAAACCGCTGGTACTTGGTGATCACCTTGGTATAAAATTAGGAGGAATAAGATGACGTTATCTCACCACGGTCATCGGAAAGCCAGCGGCATCTTTAGTGCCGCGGTGCTTCTTGCCTCCAGAGCATGAGATGTGGGCAAACACATCGGAATGTCCACCGGAGCTTTCTCTTCTGTTTTGTCTCACGCCAAATAAATCACTGGGACTCTTGAGGCTCTGGCACAGGCCACTCCGTATCTTCCCTGCCCTGGCACATCTGACCAAACCTGGGATCACATCCGTGTGTGTCCATGTGGCCACACAGGCTTCCTCACGTCGGCCCTGCTGACCACAACTTTACAGGTTGGACAACCCAGCAGACAGTGAACAACCCAGCAGACGGCAGCCTTCTTAGAAATGGCTGTGACCGCTTGCCAGGTGGTCAGTCTGTTTCTGGCTAAGCAGAAATACAGAATATTTATTTTTCTTTACAAAAGTCCGGCCCAGACCCCTGGGTGGGGTGTGGCAAATCACCCTCTTCTGGGCTAGCATCTTCCCAAGACAGACATCACTGAATGATCCCAGCGCTCTTTCCCCCCAATCAAGAATTGGACCCCACGGTCTTCCCCAATTCCACAGCATGGTAGTCACCGCCAGGTAACGGGATTCATAATGAAATCTGCTTGCAGTCCTAGACCTTAACCATGTTTCTTTAATTGAATCACCTCTCATCTTCCTATAAAGGAGAACTCCTTCTACACCTAGTTGGAGGGTCCTTGTAACTTTGCCATCTATATTTTCATTAACTCCCCACAAGCTTTGCTGCCGTTTGAAATCTCCCTGGTGAGTCTGGCTGGCACTGGGACCGGCATCTTGCCAATGCCAATGCCTGCTTGCCCACGACGGAGCTTCCAGGCAAAGGGGTCACCTGCTCAAGGTCACAGACATTCACAGAAGAGCTTCTCAATCTGTACCTGCTACTTTTCCGAACACGGGCTTTTCACAGTCACCAAACTCACACACCATTTCTCACTAGTCTGAAGGGACTCCGTCGGCTTACAGAAGACACGCAGTAGGAGGTGTTTCCGGGTGTCTGGGGGTTACCTGCCCCTAATCTCCCCGTGAACTCTTGCACCCACCGCAGGACCTTGAACCTGGCAGGCTCAGCCCGGCTCATGAGCGTTTATGGTCTCCTGCCCCTGTTGGAAGAGTTCGTGTTTCAATGTCATTGCCCAGAACCAGGATTTACACAAATGGTGTCGGTCCTTCTTTCCTGAAGCACAAACCGTGGGGATGGTGCCCTCCTGCTGTCCCGTCAGCGTCCAATCTCCAGCAGTGGCAGGGGCAGGGGCCTCGTGGGGCACCATCAGAGATGCTCTCTGTGGTCGGCAGCTGGGCCCTGGACTCCCTGCTGGGCTGTGAAGGGGCCACCCATGAGGCTGCGGTGGGTCTGCAGGGGCGCATGATCTGGGGGCGGCTGGACATCCCAAGGCAGACCCCACCCACCCGCCTTCCGAGGATGCCGAGTGAACCACTAGTGGTCCCATGACCTTCATCCTGTGCTTGTCTCAGTCAGCTTAGGCCGCCATGACAAAGTACCCCAGATTGGGCGGTTCAAACAGCAGACACTGATTTCTCAGAGTCCTGGAGGCTAGAAGTCCCCCAATCCAGAGGCCAGTGTTCCGCGTCCGGTGAGAAAGTGCTTCTCCCTGGCTTGCGCATGGTCTCCGTCTCCCTGGGTCCTCACATGGTGGACACCGCAAGTTTTGGCGTCTCTTCCTAGTCTCCCGAGGGCACCAATCCCATCGTAGGGCCCCACCCTCATGACCTCCTTGAACACCAACCACCTCTAAAGGTCCTGCTTCCAAATACTATTATGTTGAAGGTTCGGGCCTCCACATAGGGACCGGGAGGACACAAGCATTCAGTCCGTCACAGGGCTCCAACAACGCCCTCCAGACGCTGTAGGCTTCATGGAGCAAAGGTCAAGGGCGGTCCGTTCACTAAACCCGTCCTTCCGAATTTGGGCAGCACGTGGGTGCAGTGGAAGCACCGCCCAGGACCTGGGAGTTTTAAAATCCCTGCAGGTGCTTCTAGTGCAGAAAGGTTGCTAGCCACCGGGTAGCTGCCCTGTCCACGCACCTGCATTCATGACCCCGAGTAGCTGCTCTGTTCACGCACCTGCATTCACGACCCTGAGTCCTCCTGGGGGTCGGCGTCTGCTGGCTGTAGAAGAAGCATGATGCCAGATGACAGTATTGAGCACTCCTCTACGCCCGGATGCCAGGCAAAGCATTTTCACACGTTATCAGTGTTAATGCTCCCAGTAGCTCTTGGACAGAGAGGTCAATGCTTCTCCCTTTTCAAGATGAGGTGAGAAGCCCGGGGGCACAGGGCTCGCCAATGATCCACACCCGGCTCCCTCGCTGTGAGCTGGTCTCCGGCCATTTGCCATCCAGCTTCTCCCAGAGCTGCACGGGACAAACGCTGAGGCTCCAGAGGAGGAGGAAGGGCTCCACTGAGGACATGGGGAGTTTGGGAAGCTGGGAGGTGACTGGTAAGCTTCTGGTCACTCTCTATCGGCTTTGAAAGGGGAGGCTTAGGGGGTGTGCTGAGCGACCCACACGGTCACCGAGCCCTCTACTGGCTTGCCCTCGCTTGGCCCGCACCGGGAGTGGAGGCGGGGGACCCGTTCTGCATCCCTCGGCCCAGGGGCTTGGAAGGCACAGCTCTGAGAGCCGGTACATCTGCCAACTCGGGCAGTAGCTGCTGGCACCGGCCGGGCTGAGCACCGCTTGCTCCGTGAGGCAAAGCCACTTGGCCCGGGCGGCTGCGCCCCGCAGGACGAGGCCGGCCCCTTTCTGGGAAGCACAGAGGCTTGTTCCTGTGAACCAATGGCCAAGCTGGTACGCGGGGAGTTTCCACTCCATTTCCCTGCATTATCCTCGCTCTGTGGATAAACAAAAAAGCAATAATAGCTCTTGTGGTGTTTTAATTGGCATTGGCTGTGTTTTAATTAGCAAAAGAACTAGCAGGAGGAAGGTCAGAGGGAGCTTTCCCTTACTGCCACCTTCTCCCAGAATGCGGGCCTCCCGGGGACAGGGCGGCAGCTCTCCCCGAGCCAGCCCCACCCCCACCCCCGGTCAGATCATTCATTCACAATCAGCGTCTCCTCCGGAAGCTGAGTCAGGGCCCAGGTGAACGTCTTGGGTTCAGGAAAATCGTATGTGCTCGTTAGATGCACGCAGAGGTTGTGCTGCTAGCATCGTCCAAGAGTCCTGGGAAGGGTGATTCTCAGCTTGAAAAGCAAGTGTGCCTTAGAGGGAGAGGCGGGCAGAGGGCGTGGAGGGACAACTCGCACCGCAAACCCTGCCCCATTGGTTGAGATCGAGGACAAACCGCCCCCCTCGCCGCAGAACCCCCAACCTGAGGCCCTCAGGCTAGAGTCACAGAGGCAGGGAGGGGAGGGACCGGTGATCAGAATCTGCAGTGGGGATCCGGAAGATCCTTGTCCTTTGAAAAAGCTCATTTGTGGGCGCCTGGGGGGCTCAGTCTGTTAAGCCTCTGCCTCCAGCTCAGGTCAGGATCCCAGGGTCCTGGGATCATGTCAGTGGGGAGCCTGCTTCGCCCTGTCCCTCTGATGCTCCCCCTGCTTGTGTGCTCATGCTGTCTCTCTCCGTCAAAAAAATAAATGAAATCTTAAAAAAAAAAAAAAAAAAGGCAGAAACGGTGGAAGTTTTCCAACAGAAGGAAACTTCTGGGGAGGAAAAGGGAATCCAACACTTTCACAGATGTACTTTATGCCCGTTTGAAAATATTTTTGAATGGTGTCCAAAGAGGCCACGACGCACTTACGTGCAGCCACCAGCCGTGAGGTTAAGGAAACAGAAAAGCCTGGGAAGCTCCCTACTTCCATGACGGGCTTTATTCTGGAGAAGACCAACCCGTTGAGATAAAAACCAGACGGGGGTATAACCTGCAATAACACTCGGAGCGTTTGCAACACCTTCTAGCGACGTCCACGTGTCCCCACGTTCTTAAAGCACCCACGCGGGGGAAGCCGGTGCCCAGCGCTGCCGTCCGCAGCCAGGCAGGATGTTGACTGAGCAGACACGCATCTAGCTGTGTCCTCCGTCCAGACGGTGCCTGAGATTGTCCCTCGGGTCTGGTATGACGGTTGACCCCCGTCAGCTCTGCCCTCACCTCGCCCCCACCCTGTCAGCTTCCACACGGCTAAAGTGTTGTTTCATTTCTATTTTTCCAAACATGAACTGAACCACCCCACTCCCTGCTTAGAACCCTATCCTGGCCTCGCGCTGCCCCGAGAACCACCCCAGCCTCCTCACCTTGGCCTCCTGGGTGTCCCTGCCCCCCGCCCACTGCTCAGGACCCCAGTTCTGCCGGCTTGGAGCTGAACTCCAACCATTCTTTCCAGACACTTGAGTCCAAAGTGCAGGGTGGGCTACGGTTCCTCGTGGGGGAGGAGGGAAGGACATCCACTGAGCTGGGGATGACTGCAGGGGATGGTTGCCCAGACCAGGGACGTCCGCCTGGGTCTGGAGATGGGCAGAGTGTCTAAAAGCAGAACCAGGAAGGGCGTTCCAGATGGGTCAGCAGGAGCGAGGCCCAGAGGCCAGACGGAGGTCCTGAGTGGGGGGGGGTCCCATCCCCCAGGAGTAAAGGACAAATGTCAAGAGAGCAGCCCAGCTAGGAGACCGAGGAGCTTGCACTGTGCACCCCGCCTGCACGGAGGCCCCCAACGCTGCAGCTGACCCGACAGACACGGAGGCGAGACCACACGGTGGAGGCGAGTCACCTTCTGTCGCACACGCCCCCTCTCCCATCACTGTATCTAAAGGAGCCTTCCTCCGCCTCTCGAACTCACCCCACTGTGGCTTGCGCTGGGTGTGTGCGTGAGAGGGACAGGAGAGGGCGGGGGAGGGGTGGGACTCGAGAGGCGGTGAGGGCACATTCCGGGCTGGGGGACTTGTGACCCATGTCCTTATCCAGGGCCGCTGTTTTTGCTGCTGGGGATTTGCCTCCCAACCTCGCCCTATCTTCTCCCCAAGATATCCTATTTCCAAAGCTATCTCATTTGTTTTTCGACAATGCCTTTGCTTTCCAGTGTTCCTTAAAACGTGGCTCCTGGCAAGGGGCCCCTCCTGAGCCGGGCGTCAGCGGCAAACTTTCCTGCTTCGTTTGGAAGACTGCGTACCTCTACCTTGAACAGGGTGAACCCCGTCTTCCAGACGCCCCCACGTGCCTTAACATCTCAATCCTGAGACAGGATTTTACTGCCCGCCGTCAAACATTCTGTATTTTCCTCTCAATTCCGTTTAGATTCCTTCCTCCCCTCGCCCCTCCCTCGTTCCCCAGACATCGGGCCGCCAGGCTGTCTTCCGAGAGCTAATGGTGGATCAGGGACACGTGTGGGAACCCGAGCACACGTGGGGTGCACGAGCCAGCAGGAGCATCTGAGGTCCTGACTCTGTCCCTGCCCCCCTCTCCCGCCATAGCTCCCGTCATCTGGCAATGAGCTCGCCAAAGAGCTGCAAAGTCATGCACGAAAGGTTGTGGAGAACGGGCCTGAACACTAGCAACCGTCAAGCCAAGCCAGAGAACAGTCCTGCGGGCTGAGAGCTCCCTGCTCTCCACACCTGGGCTCTCTTCCAGGATCCCCTGCTCTCCAGTCGCCTGACATGCTCGGCTCCTGTTTAGAGCGTCCTCGGCATTCACCTCATCCTCTGCCGGCCCCGCACCACAGGGGAAGGCTGCCCACCCTGCCCGCCGCCGTCTGTGTGACCAGGGACCAGCCGGTCGGCTTCTCCTCTCCTCACTGCGCTCCTCTAGAACCTAAGAAAACGCGTCCTTCGTTCGGGCTGTGGTAAGGGACCGAAGGCCTCTGCTTGAGCTGTTTGCTGGGAGGTCCTCCCCCTGGCTAACGTCCGGTCCTCCTCAGCTCATCCGACCTCCCCTTACAGCCCGTCCTCCCCGCCCTCCCGGCATCAGATAGGTAGGTGTGTGCACTTTCCTCCTGCCTGTCTCTCTCCTTTTAGACCATCAGTCCTGGGAACACAAGGCCCACATTTGTGTCCCAATCACCCAATCTTCTGGCGCTTGTTGTAGGCAGAATAGTGCTGTTGAGGAGATCAGTAATTCATGACTGAATTACGGATCTGATGCACTCCTGTATGGTTTGTGCCTTCATTTCTGGAAAATGTTAGAAAATAAGGTTCGGAGTCAGTAATGCAAGACGAAAATCAGAGCTGGCTTTTTGCACCTGGCAGCTTTGCCAAGCTCATAACCCACCAGAAGTGTAAAAGCTAAGTGCATCGGGTTGGGTAAGTCGGCCAAACAAACGCAAACCAGGATCGACGGCGCAAAGTCGGCAGAGAAATAACAGAGCTCTTTCCGAGCCACCTTAGGACTGAATGCGTACGAAAGGCCCAGCTTGCCAAAACGACTGCAACCAAATTTTGCAAACAGTCCAGAAACCAGGAACTTTTCTGACTCAGGGAGAGTCCAGACATCCATGAGCGAGCCCATCCAAAGGATTTCGAAACACCAAGCAGAAACGGGACTCTTCGATGCCTTCTGTACGCAAGAGGAGTTCCAAGATATTGCTTGCTGTCCTCCGACTGCCTTTCTGATGAGCAACAAAATGTTTGATTTTCTTCTAATAGATTTGTCATTTTACTTCAAGTGTCCAGTACTATTGACCCATGGAACCTCAATTTCAAAGCCATTAAAATCTAATTTTCCACACTGTGCCCCCAAGAGATTGACTAACTTTCAAAGAATAATTCATTTTCTTTAAGAAAAAAATGCATATCTCTCTATATGTTTTATTTTTATTCCTTAAATAAGTCAAGGGACGTTGCTGTCAGCTCCTCTGCAATTGCCCTCTCAATGTCTTTCTTGCAACAGAAAATAAGTGCTCCTCTGACAAAGCAAGACTTGGTCACCATGGAGGGAAGGCTGCATTTATGTGGAGAAGTGCTGCCTACTGATAGATCATAAAGGACCCACTGTCATATTCCACCGCCGGGAAAGCAGGGCAGAAGCCTCAAGGTTATTTGTTGTTGTTGTTTTTTAATTTTATTTATGTATTTATATGAGAGAGAGAGAGGGGGCACAAACCGGGGAGAGGAGCAGAGAGAGGGAGAAGCAGGCTCCCCACTGGGCAGGGAGCTCAATGTGGGACTCAATCCCAGGACCCCGGGATCGTGACCTGAGCCAAGGGTAGATGCCTAACTGACTGAGCCGCCGAGGTGCCCCTCAAGGTTATTTGTTTTGGAAAATACCAGATGTGTCAAACTGAGCAGAAAAAGTCTTCCAAAGGAAAATTATCTTCCTCAAAATTCCAGGGAGTCCAAGAATTTAAAGTTTAATCTTTCTCAATCTTTCTAAACTGAGCCTCTCCCTTTAAAACTCTGGGATCAGGACGCCGAATGAGAAGTCACTCAAGCAGGTGTCCACAGACCCGTGTGCAGAAATCTCAGATCAGTGGATGATAATCCAGGGTGACTTATGCGGGAACCACTAAACTTACTCCTTCACGACAGTGCAACAGGGGGTCCTGGAAACAAAAAAGGACATGAATGGACACATTGGGGCAAATCAAGCAAGGTTTGGAGTGGAGCTCTTAGTATTGTATCACTGATAACTTCCCGGTTGGGGTAAGGGTAGCACGGTTACATAAGACGTTAGCATGCAGGGCAGTGGGGTGGAGGGTCTAAGTCAAGGCTCTGGACTACTTTTGCAACTTTTCTGTAAGTCAAAAGCTATTTCATAGCAAACACTTACAAGGAATGTGTGCTCCCTGTGTTCAGAAAGGTTGGAAAGCCAGAGAACAAACCACCCTCATAATCATATGGGGTATGAGAGCCAGTGAGAGCTTCCTTCTAAAAGTCCTTTGGTGGGGTGTCTTCAAGCCTATGCAAGGAATGTTGGAGTTGTACCCCCGAAGCACTGTCCCCTGAGAACCATGGTTTTTACCTAACCAGGCTCCCGCGTGCACCCTGATCCCTGGGAAGTGTCTGCAGCCGCCTGTGAACAGGTGCAGCGAATCACACCAGAGTTCCGCGTCGCTGATCGCAAGGTGACGGGCTCAGAGTCAACGCCCAAGAAGTTCTCATGAGGTTGAGTCCCACGGGACTAACACACCAGCTGAACACACCGGCCATGGGATTTCCAGAAGCGTGTTTCACAAGGACAGACCTCCAACCTAAAGAGGGTGCTTGGGTTGGTCCTGAAACACGGATGTCATAAAGAAGGGTTGTTTTGTGTGACCATGGAGACGATCTGAGTGGAGACGGCACATTCAGAATCTATGTCTGGGGGTCTAGACGGGAGGTGATGTGAGCAGCAAACATTTCACAAAAACCCTGGCATGCCCAGGTGGCTTGGAAACGGGGCTGTCTAGTCCGGGGGTCACAAGTAGCCCTGGGATGACCACCAACTTCCCCCATCCCCCAAGGGGTGAGGTTTTCTCTTGCTCCTTCATTCTATGTGAAACCAAACAAGTCTAAGTGTTGTCTGAGCTCTGCAAGCTGGGAGCCCTTCCTGCAGCTCCACCGGCTCAGGAGGGGACCCAGTGAGGGGCTCTAGCACCGGCGCAGGGGCTCTGCCTTGCCCTAGATCTGCAGTGGGCAGGTGAGCCCCCACTCTGTGCGTCCCCTCCTGTTCGGCTTGAGTCGGAGCGACTCTGCTCTACTTGACCACGTCAGGGTTGATGCAGGGATGCTCCGAGCCCCTCCCCCCACTGGAACACGGGGCCAAGGAGGAGAGCTCTGTGCATGTCGGGGGTCCTTCCTATTTGTGACCCCGGTACAACCAGCAGGGTGTTGCTGCCCAGCCGGCTCTGGGGCAGAGGTTGGAATAGGAGGAAAACCAAGCTGAGACTACCCTTTGATGCCCCGTTTCTACACCCAAGGAGATGGGCCGCGGGGACTCTGCAGGGTAAAGGCACCGAGAGAAACCAAAGTGGCAGGGCTGGGAAACGGAAAACCCTGCGGGAACAGACGGAAAGAGTTTCGATCCGTAAGCCAGAGAGGCAGGTGCAGCTGGGCTCAGAAGGAAGCCTCCGCAGCCCCGCAGCTCCCTCTGCCACCCTTCTGTCTGCCACCCACACACGCAGCCCTCTGCGCGCTCGCGGCGTTTATCCTGCGAACACAGAGGGCGGCGGCATCGTCTGAGAGTCCTAACCCTCCCTCTCATGCTGACTTCGGGAGTCTTGAACGAATAAGACCTAAGAATAAGACAACTTGGAACCAAGATGTGGAAAAGTACTTTGAAATTGCTTATGGATGCTTCTGGAAGGTGATTTCAGCAAATACGAAACGCCTGTGTTCTGCAGCAGGGTCTTTGTCTCAGGCCTGGGGACGTGCTCCTTCGAATCCTGGCGGGCGGTAGCTTGGTGTCGGCTGTCCGTCCGGCACGGGGCGGGGTGTCTTCCACAAGTCACTCGTCGAACCCCCACAGAGTCCCCAGGGACAGGTGTGAGAGTCATCCTCATGGCATAGATGCAAACACGGAGGTTTAGTGGGATGGAAGCAGCTTGCTCAAGGTCACACACCTCAAGCCTCAGGACTTGGCACCGTCCGGGGAGTCGAGGCAACAGGGGACCTGCTCCTCCACGAGGTGACGCCCGTGGCATCTGTCTTGCTGCACACAGAAAACACTCGGGAAACTCAGTGAACGCTCTTGGATGCGGAGTGCGCGGCTGGACTCCGAGCTGGAGGGCTCTCACGGTCACGGTGCCGCGACCAGCGTCCCGGTGAGCTGCCTTTGATTGGGTCTCATGTGGGGACTCAGGAGGAACAGGAAAGTGAGCCCTGGGTCTCCGCTTCCTCTAGCTGCGCGTTTAGAAATGTGCATCACGCCGAGTCTGCAGGCTCACGTCTCTGACAAAGTTGAAAATTTAAATTCTCATTAGGCAGAAGAGTCTGTTCCACACTTATTTCATCTGGGTAAGAAGTGCTAGAGGGAGCGCAATCAGCCGGAATTGGCTTAAGTGTCTTCGGAGCCGCACGCTGGGGGAAGCAGCTGCAGCCGGGACGGTCTTCTGCCTCCAGTTCCCTTGCTCAAGGCCATCTGTTTCCCCACAAAGACATGTGTCCCTACATCATTCTATATATACCTCCTCTCTGCCGCGCGCTAGCGCTCTCTCTCTCTCTCTCTCTCTCACACACACACACACACACAGTCCTCTCCCCAAGCAAACTTTGTGCATGGAATCAACATTCCCATATGGCCAAGTTCATCTGAACGTAAGCTGAGCTAAGAACCTAAGTTCAGAACCCTGAGGTCCTGGGTCGGGTGAGTGTGCAGGAAGTGCACACACACACACACACACGGGCACACACACGCGCACGCACACGTACACACATACGTACACACACATGCACACACACCCATCACTGCCGCGTCCCTAGCTCTTCCCCGACACGCAGACGTCATTCCGAGCGTGGGGTGAGGAAGAGGATGTACCTGCTCTCCTTTATCTGCCGGACGCGGGTTTCGGAAGAGGAGGAGCCGCTCTGTCCCTTTCAGCTTGAGGCAAAACTTCAAGGACACAGAGGCATCCACTCAAGGGCAAAATGGCTTCCTCAAGCCCAGCTCGCCAGACAGCACACTGGCCGTCCTTCATGTCGGCCAGGCCAGCCCCCACACGCCCGCGGAATGCCTGGCGCCCTCCGGGGTCTCTGCCCCCGGCCCCTCCACCCGCCCGCCCGAACCTCAAGCCTCGTCATTCCTGGTTCACATCCCCGCACGCTCTCTGCTGTGTCCCCACCCTCAGCCCCGCGTTCAAGCTCTCGCAGACAAGGACCATCCCCTGCAATGCCACTCCGGACCCTACATCCAGCCGGACCAGGTAAATCCGTTTCCTGCGAACCCCACTGTGAAACCACTCCCTGCTTGGAACGTCTAATAATCTGCCATCCCCTGCCGGACGAAACCATCCAGTCCGGGACCCGCAGCAGGAGCCCCTGCTTTGACCTTCCCCACGGCAAGGCAGCCGGCTCCCGCCTCACACAAGGCAGAGTGCCCTCAGCCCTGGAGCTCTGGACACGGTGCTCGCGTGTGACGCTCCCTCGGCTGACTCTCTAACCCCGGGTACCGCGGGGGTCTCCGGCACGCAGCCCGCCCGCACAGATGTTGCTTCAGAGCGGATGGTGGCGGGACACTCTTCCCGCTGAGTGTGAGAGCACAGGGCAGCAGCAAAGGACACCCACGCCCCGGGAGGGCAGAGGACACGAAGCCGTGGCCGTCCCACCGGTGCCCCTCTCTGCGTTCAAACTCCTCACGAGGACTGTGCTTTGCCTCCAGCTGACTCACGCCCAGGCCCGCTTTGAAAATTGGCGAAGGCTGTGAGCTCGTTCACCTCCGTCTCTGGAGGCCGAGCACCGCTGTAAAGGCCGGGAGAGGCCGGAGGGGCTGCCCCGCAGGGCGCCGGGGCATGGCCAGGGAGAGGCACCAAGCGCCTGCACTCAGGAGCCAGACTCTTCCTGCAGCTTGGACCCCGGACGCAGGCGTGAGCGGCCGCAGGGTCCCGGACACGGCGCAGGAGACGCACAGGGACACCTGTGGGAGCAGGTGTGGTCGGGCCCCAGGAGGGCGAGGGGAGCCGGCCCCGGGTCCGCATCCTTCTCGGGCTAGTGGCCCTTGTAAGGACAGATCTGCCCTCTTTCCTCGAGAAGTGGTGGTTCATATTCCAGCAAAATTACCCGGGAGCTCTAAGTGGGTGAAGACGCTGCTTAATACTTTTGGTAATGATAACACTTTGCAGGACAAGTGCTTTTTAAGAGTCCGACATGGGGGAATCTGGAGTGGCATTTTAAACGGGCTGTTGGACAAGATTCGCTGCGGCCCTGCTAAATGTCACGCCTCTCACCAGCTGGGCGAAGAGGCTTCTTAGACATGTTTCCCCCAAACCTGATTAAAATGGAAAAGTGCCTTTTGAATATTTGGTTCTGTTTTCTGTTATGTCAGACGTCTGGGAGAGAAACAAAGAAAACGTGTGGGAGGAGGAGGGAGAGGACCTCGAGGGGCTGGAGGCTCCCATTTCAGGGCGCACACGGAGGGGGGGTGCGGCCCAGGCGGCCCCCCGCGAACAGCAGCGCTTTGAGCAGAACGAGTAGTGGAAGGCCTGAGCCGGAGAAACCCTCGGAGCTTATGAAGCAGAGCGCGTGGCCGAGGCTGGCTGGCCGGCCGCCCGCCCCAGGCAGTGAGGGCCCTCGCGGGGAACATGTTTATGTTGGAAGGCAAGTTCCCTGGGCGTACGGAACGCGTGTGGTGTCAGACGGCTCCGAGTGGCTGCCGTTCTGGTCCAGCAGCTGGATTCCCACGAGCGGTACCCCGGCCAGCCCAGTGACGAATTAGGACAGCGTCCAGTTGAACCCGCAGGCGGGGCTGTGAGGATGACGCGGGGTGGCTGAGGTACAAACGGGGCCACGGGGCCACGGGGACGGCTCAGAGAACGGGCCAGGAGCATCTCCGCCGGTGGACCTACCAGACTTCATTCAGTTCTACAGCGTCGAGCACATCTGTCGCCTCCTTCTGCACACAGAGCTGTGTGGCCAGAGTTCAGGGGGACTCCAGGATGGCGAGTCGTGGGAGCCTGGGACAGCTAGAGAGCCGGAGCCAGACACACGGAGGGGCAGAGGCAGAGGTTTCTTGAGAAATGCAAGGACGTGTCCTGGAAGCCAGGAGTGCGCATGTGTGAGGTTTCGGGAGGGGACGTGGGGACGGGGATGCGGCGTCCCCACAGCTCCCATGCCCTCCAGGCACGTCCGCGGCTCCCCTCCTCTCTGGAGATGTCTGGCTCCCTCGGCTCAGGACCCGTCTCACTCTGAAACACAAGGTTTCCAGGACTGACTCTAAGCTGCCGGGGGGTAGGGGCCAGGGAGTCCCTTCGTGGCCCCATCAGGTGTGGGCTGTGGGCTCACCATGGCGCAGGCGGAACCTGGGAGACGTCCCGTGTTCACTGTGGATAAACCTCACAGGAGGCAGGGGAGCAGCTGATGGCCCCTGCGGACCTCGAGAGGGCAGAGGAAGGCCTGAAGCTCACTGTAGGGTCAGGCAGCACCGAGAGAGCGAGAGAGTGCTCTTGTGGACGCTCCATGGCGTCAGAGCCCCTCAGCCTTCTGCTCCCCATAAATCCCTCCCCACATGTCTGCCCTGGCCAAGCCCATTCTGCAGCATGGCTGTGCCTTTTGCAAATCCGCCCCCACCCCCAGAACCACTGTGGGCTTCTGTGCAGGCCACAAAGTCACGAGGTCACTTCACTCCCCTCCCCCATTGCTCAACCTGGCCCCTCTGGGATTCATGCTGCTGGGAGACGGGAGGACTGTCTTGTCCACCCCTGAGGCCTCCTGGTCCTGCAGGGCAGCACACCTGAGTAGGCATTTCTGTCGGTGTGCATGGGCTCCCGTCACAAAGCCTCCCAGGACCGGCCGTCCAAACAGCAGACATCACTCTCTCCCCATCCTGGAGGCTGGGAGTCTGAGATCCAGGGGAGGGCAGGGCTGGGTCCTCCCGAGGCCACTGTCCTCAGTGAGAGCCCTCTCCCTCTCTTCTTTCCCTCTGTGCCTACATGGTCCTCCCTCTGCATGTCTGCATCCTAAGGCCTCTTCCTCCAAAGACAAGTAGATTGGATCAGGACCCGCCCTAGTGGCCCCGTAACTTAATCACCTCTTCAAAGGACCTGCCTCCAAACACAGTCACATTAGGAGGTCCTGGGGGTTAGACCTTCAACAGGAGAATCTGAGGGGGCACAACTGCCTCATGACTGTGATTTTCAGAGAGCAGAAGGGCTGAGAGGCTCTGACCCCACAGAGGGTCCAGAAGAGCCCTCTCTTGCTGCTGTCCCATAAAGAGTGACTACGAAAGGAGGGCTCAGTCTACGCGCCGCCAGGCACCAAGATGGGAGGCCGTGCGCGGGAGTTCCAATCCCGCCCCTTCCCCTGGATGCAGTTCTGTACCCACCTTCCAAATGTGAGCTTCTCTCTGACGCTTCCCCGATGTCCTGATCTCACATCACAGCCTGACCCCCGGGGGAAGTGATTCTTGTACGGTGAGACATTGGTCCGGCCACCCTTCCCAAGAATCTGTCCACTATTCCAGTCAAGGCTCCCCAGGTAAGCCGTGAACCACCTGTGCCCCTCCCCCACGTCAGATTCCCAACCGTCACGGTGTGCCCACGTCACAAACATACTCTCGAGCGTCTCTGCTGACGGCACGATACTCTTTCGGCAGCGCAGATGATGGCCGCCTGGGCGCACAGAGTAGGTGCCCAGATAACATGTCTTTCCAGCAGGAACCGTGTTCACACGGCAGAAAGCTCGCTGTCCCCGGATGGGCTCCTGTCCCGAACC
Organism: Mustela erminea; assembly: GCF_009829155.1. Classification (NCBI taxonomy): domain Eukaryota; kingdom Metazoa; phylum Chordata; class Mammalia; order Carnivora; family Mustelidae; genus Mustela; species Mustela erminea. The sequence continues at coordinate 106,705,738 of NC_045623.1, read as the reverse complement.
ACACGGCCGCCCTCCCGCGGTGCCCTGTGCCCCGGGACACAGCGCTCTGCTGAGATCGTCCTGGGTCCTGCACACGGGCTCAAGCCATTCGGAAACACTCCACGTCAGGAAAACAGCAGTTGTCAATAATAATTCTCCTAACTGCCAGCACAGAGGGAGAGAGAAACGAGGTGCCAGACGGGATGATGGAAAGTGTCCTGCCCTTGGAAGCTGTCTGCGACGCACCCATCATTTTAATGCACTTTCTGAACTTCCTCTGGAGAACCGTTTTTCTGCGCTGTGGTTTTTGATGTGGAAATCGCCCGCGGCCCTTACGTCACACGAAGTGATCAAAGTATTTGCAAGCTCCCAATCGGACACACTCTGGGCGGTGGAAACACGTGTGGAAGGACACGAGAATTCCTTCTGCGTTTGCGAACACGGTGCCGAGTTTGCAGCATTACCCGGTACGCGTTAAACGGGCTTTTGAACTTGACTTAAAAATGAATCCACTCGCGCGGAATCGGAATGCACATTAGGAGGATTTACCACGAAGCTGCCAACATCGTATCATTTTCTCCTGCTCTGAGGAGACTCTGAGGGACTCTGAGTCCCTCTGGCACAGTCACCGGCGGGGCAGCTTTCCTCCGCCTTGGCACCCATCAGCCTCTGCATTGCTGCCTTCCCTTCTTGGGGTGACTTGATTTTTTTTTTTTTTTTTTTGAGGCAATCACTATTTAAAGAGCTTCCAAAATAGGACTTGGCTTTTCTTTGGTGGACGTGTTTTACCTATACATGTTTTCTTCCTCTACTGACCCCAGTGGAAACACCACAGATGGAGTGACAAGTGCATATGCTTCTAGAAGTTTCTTCTCCAGGTTTGTGTATCTATTCCCGTAACGGGTTGTTGGCCATCTAGGACCCCATCTGCTTCGCTCAACCACAGAGAAATAATCTCAGATATTAGAAGATAAAGCTGGTATTTAAAGGATGCAGAGCCCACCGCCCACAGAAGGAGGGGCTCTGCCCCCAAGGCACCTGCGGGAGCACCTGTGGCCGCACCTGTGGCCCGTTACCTGCCGGGCGCCGGAGCTGCCACAGGCCCAGAGGGGGATGGATCACACCTTGCAGGGGTGAGGGGAGCTGAGCTCCAGACCTGCAGCACCCAAATGTAGAAAATGATCAGCACCCTGAAAGAAGCTTAACAAGGCACCTGACGGTCAGAAAAGGTGTCTGGAACTTTGACCCTTTCCCCAAAGGAAAGGGGAGAGGGGGAAAAGCTACATTTTAAAATTTTCCATAATTCCTGGAACAAAACTGAGCATCAAATGTCTTCGAGGAAGCGCATTCTCTCGTGCCTTCCCACAGGTGGCCACAGCCACAGAGCCCCGCGTGCCGCACCTGTCCTGGGGTGCTCCCACCTGGGGGGCAGTGTCCGGGCCACCTGGGATGGTGACTGGGTGAGAAGGGGGCCACGCTCAGACGAGCTCTCTGTGGGTGCCCTCTGCAGCTTGGGCAGAAATCGGAACGGGATTCTTGGGGGAAACAGAAAATATAGAATGTAGGTTTATTTTGGAAACCGGTGACAGATGTCCGTATCAGTTTCTAATGAGAACCAGATGGCACACTCAGAATGGGTGCTGGAGGAAAATTTAGGGAAGAAACCACTCACAAAGGTGTGAGCAGTTCACAGGGAAATAGCAGGGTCCTGCGCTGGTAACAGCTGGTCTCCAGACCTCAGACACGGGCACCAAGGAGCTTCTGGAACCTGAGAGCTGATGTCTCCGGCTGAGGGTCCCACCCTACAGGGACCCCAAGACAGAGCCGGTGGGATAGACACCCAACCCTTTCCTTCTCTGTCTCCTGTAAGCACTACCAATTGGCCAATCTCACGGCACAGTCAAGGGCGTGGGGTCCATAAACAGAGGTCGACCTCCCTGGCACAGAGCCAGGTGTAGCCGGGGGAGGAATGTGCCATCGGGGGGTCAGTGGTGGCCAGCACGCGGGCTGAATGTGATTAGCAGGCTTTCCTCCTACTCAGGGGGTCATTCCCTCCCCATTTCCTCCATGGGCTTGCTTCTCTCCTTCCTGGAGAGCTGCGGTTCTTGGGTTGTCGGCCTCAGCCGTGTCGCCACTCCGCACTTCTCTGGGTGTCCTGGGGTTTCGGTCACCAGCTGTCTACAAAGTCAATACCCCCACATCGACTGCTGTCTCGAGTCAACCAGACTTCTAATTGCCGACCAGATCATGGCACCTCAGCATCCCCAGGCCACCACTTAACACCGTGGAGTGTCCGAAACTCTCCCCCTACAGCCCTCTGCCAAGTGAGATGCTCAAACTCACCCAGTCCCTTACTTTCCCCGCGACCCACACCTAAATGATCATCCTTTCCCTTCAAGTGCTCACGCAGGGGACTTCTCCCCTCCTCAGTGAGGCTTCTGTCCTCCTGAGCTAAGCCCCTAACCCATGGGTCTGCTCAAGTGCTCATGGAGCACAACCCCGTCCCTAGTCATGACCCCGGGGTCATGCTTCCGCCCAACCGTGAACAGTTCCCACGGTGTGTTATGAGTTCGATGCCTCTAGAGAAAGTGACCTGTCATGAATGGAAATTCAAGAATAAAATTCTTTGAACAATTCCCTTGGCAAAGTCTGATGAGCACGAGGGAACGTCGGGGGTGACGGGTGTGTCGTACAGCGCGATGGCGGCCGCCTGGGTAAACGCACCTGCCAGCGTCTCCCAGCTGTGCCCTCCCAGTGCGCACCTCGCCGCGGGCACACTAGAATGCGGGTTCTTTAAAAAGTTAAGGAGGACAGTTTCCAGATTGGCTGGATTCTGAGGTTGCGCTCGTTCCTTTGCGATCTTTCACCCTTGGATTGGTTAGAAGGATCCATGCCGGCTGCCATGACCAAGAGGCCCCCATCTCAGCAGGCTGGTAACACCAGACCGTTGTCTTTGGCTCACATCCTGCGGGGGCTCCAAGACAGTCTTCTAAGTGGGGAGTCAGGGAGCTAGTCTCCTCTCTCTGCTTCCTGAGGCTCTGCTCTCTGGGAACACTTCCCAAGACCGTCCACATCCTGCCACCAATTGATGAGAGCAGAGCACAGAGACTAACTCAGACATTCAAGAAGTCGGGGCTGGATGTCACTGGCATCCCTTCCACCCATGCTTCAGCAGCCAGAATGAGTCACATGGCCCTGCCTAGATGTCGGGAGCTGTAGGCTTCTGCATGTCAGGAGGAGAGCGTGTCCCTTTGTCCCTACTACGGCTGCCTGGACATGGAACATGGCAGGTGGAGTTGGAAGCAAATCCTCAGTTCCCAGGGGCTACACAGAAGCCATAGCCTACTTTACCTCAAACACTCCTGCCCAAGTCGTACAAGCCTCTAAACTGTATGGAGTCTGTGACTCACTGGGGTAGTGATTCCCACACCTGGAGAGTGTGTGCAAACCCACACATGTTCAGAGGTGCATATCAGACATGCAAACACCATCCACCATGTGGTGCCACAGGGATGGGGCTGAGAGCTTCCAGCTGCAGCTCCAAACATGCCCCAGGCCCAGCTCTGATGGAGAGCGACGTAAGCAGTCTGGCTGCCCATGGAATTGGGTTGGAGGAGTAAAGGGCAGAAGCAGGGGCATCAGCCGAGGCTGCCAAGGCTGCTGAACACCCCCAGAGTCCAAGCTAAATCTGTAGCAGCAGCCAGGAGCAAATGCACCAGCACCGCAAGAATGACATCCCGGGTCCTGGACATCTGGGATCCTTGTCTCCTGTGGGCTCCATCCATCCATCAGGAGTCAAAGCTCCAAACCACACCTAGAGAGTTACCCCCTCTGAGAGCACCACCAAGGGATGAGGAGTCTTGAGAAGGAGAATTATGCCTACTTCCTCCTCCTTTGTCTGAATTTTGTCAATGGAGAGCTATCCTAATCATGGTTTTATTTTCTGTATCTCATGATGCTTTGACATCTTAAGAATCTGCTGGTTGTGTCCACAACAGCCAAACTATGGAAAGAGCCCAGATGTCCATCGGCAGATGAATGGATCAAGAAGATGTGGTCTATACACACAATGGAATACTATGCAGCCATCAAAAATGAAATCTTGCCATTTGCAAAGACGCGGATGGAACGAGAGGGTGTTAGGTTAGGCGAGATAAGTCAGTCAGAGGAAGACCATTACCATACGATCTCACTGATACGAGGAATCTGAAAACAAGGCAGAGGGTCATAAGGGAAGGGAGGGAAAAAGTGTGTAAAAAGAAACCAGAGAGGGAGACAAACCGTAAGAGGCTCTTAATCTCAGGAAACAAACTGAGGGTTGCTGGGGGAAGGGGTGGGAGGGGGTGGACACTGGGGAGGTATGTGCTCTGGTGAGTGCTGTCAAGTGTGTTGACTGATGAGTGACAGGCCCGTCCCGCTGAAACCAATAACACATTCTATGTTAAACAAAGTCTTAAAAAAAAATCTTGCTGGCTGGGGACTGAATGCCCCTTCCACAGCCCACCAGCTCATAGAGACAGCGAGTGCGTTGAAGAGGGCAGGACTTTCACACCCAAACCAACCCAGGTTTGGTTGAATCCCTACCCCCAGTCCCTTCATCTGCCTCTCGTGCGACCAGCCAACACTTCCCCGACCCTAAATCATCCCAGGTCCAGGCACCAGGCAACTAGCAACGGCCCAGAATTATTCAAGCCCCAGTCCTAAATCTTTATTCCGCCCTGCCCGGCTTGCCCACGGAAACTCCCATGAAGGCCGTCCTAGGCCCTCCTGCCTCCATGCCCTGACCAGAACCCGGTGCACCCACGTGGTCTTATGTGGGGCCCGTCGTCTCATAGGAAACATAAGCAGTAAATCTTTCAAGGGCATGAGCCTCTGCACGTCGTCACTAGGTCACCCCCGTGAATTAAAATACTGCAGGTACGACCTGAACAGGGTTCAGCGGATGTTTTCTGCAGTCCTGTTTCCGCAATGCCCTGAGCACTCACTCTGCCCACCTTCCAGAGGTGAACTCAGCGCCAGGTCCCGCCCGCGAGGCCGTCCCCCACACACCCTGCTTACTGTCACCCGAAACCCAGTTGGGCGGCGCTGATGGCCACCCAGCCATGCTCGCACACGGTGCTGGGGCTGCAGACGTGGCCGTCTTCTCTGGGTCTCGCATCCGTGAGCCTCGAACAAGAGCAGGGCTTGTATTATTAATGAATATGCTGATTCCACCGCACATCTGCGGAGCGCTGGGTCCCGTTCAGAGTAATTTCGCAGCCTCCCATGCTGTCCTAAGAACCCCTGTGGGTAGGCTAGAGCAGCCACAGCTATTTCCATCTGACTTACGAGGAAACAGGGACCAGAGGGTGAGCTGGCTTGCCCAAGGACACACAGCTGGTCACCAGTCATGCCAGAAGCCAGATCTACAGCTCCCTCTGCGGCGAGATGCTGCTTCGCTTTATCCTGAACGTCCCGTTTGTCTTATCCATATTTAAGTGCGCGCATCTGTGAAGGAAGAGTGATAAGAACGGCCGAAAACCACGCGCGGTCCCGGGAAGTCTGGCTGGGAGAAGCCACAGCCTGGTCTCCACCGGGGTGGAGGGACCGTCGTAGGGACCGTCCCCACTTGCCCAGTGCCAGGCATGGTGCTGACATCAGGGTTGGAAATGCATAGAGAACAGGCGGGGACCAGGCCTCACAGACCTCACAGCCTCATGGGGAAGATGGGCTAAAACACAGAGTGACCCACATACACCCTCAGAGCTGGGACGCGTTCTGGGCTGAATGGGACAGGGTGCTGGGTGGGCCTCCAGCGACAAGGGCCCCGGTGTCGAGGGAGACACTCCTGGAGAACTGATGTGTCCAGAGAGGCCAGAGGATGGCGAGTGAGTAGCAAGGCAGGGGGGAGCTGAGAGCGGTAGGCAGCGGGAAGGAAGGCTCCAAACAGGGAGGACAGGGGTGGTGAAGCCCCATGGCAAGGAGGAGCCCGGGGCTGTGGAAGCCCAGAAGGAGAGCCGGAGAAGGAAGGAAGGGGGGAGCCTAGGGCTGGAGGGCCAGGGGCAGGCCTCGGAGGGCAAGTCCAGGAATCTGATCTTGGTTCCAAGAGTCCTGAACTGTCTGGGAAGATGTCAGGTGAATGGGACAACCCGACCACTTGTCTGGTCTGTGGGGACAGACGGAGGAGAAGGAAATAGACACTGGAGAGAAGGCAGAGGCTAGTGTCCAGGACAGAGATGACTCTAGACGATCCAGAAACGTTGAGAAGACAGTCTGGGGCCCTGACGTGGAGGTCATGTCTTCCAGGAGCCCCAGGGGCCCGCTCCAAGCCCACGGCACCCACACGACTTACGTCCAGGGGCCCCATACCTCCAGCTGCACTGGCATATCTTGCGGGTCCGGGACCTCCAACGGCTCAGCCCCTCGGCGGATGACAGATAGCTCTGGAAGGAAACCAATGTTCCAGATGGAGATGGCCAGTTTAATTTGCAGCTTCTAAATCTGTACAGATACAGTGTTCTGTCATTAAAGATTCATTTAGACGTATCTTAATAGGAAACAATATAACTCAACCAGACCCATAAATGACAAATTGCCCTCCCTCAAGAGAAGTCTTAAGGCAAAAGACGTGACTTTCCATCATTTGGTCCGGTAGTTAATTTCCACGTAGCTGACAGCTCTTTGCTCTGTTCAGAATGATGACTGTTCTCATGCTGTCCTGTCCAATTGACTACAACCAACAATGTGGATTTTCGGCTTCTCAAGGAGGTGGACAGTTGCCACCAGCTTGAAGGAACTGGTCACAGTGGATGGGGGAGCAGAAGGCAAGCTGCGGGCAAAGCACAGGCAGATACCGAGGCCCTCCCCGACCCCCACTCCCAGGTGGGACAGGTGGAACACGCCTCCCGCACTCCTGGCTGCCCTAAAACTAAGGGACGGGAAAACAAATGGTTAACTTGGAGAGGTCACAGCCCTGCAGGACAGGAGCCTCCCTCAGTTTACAGTGATCTACAAGAAAAAATGCATTCTTATTAATAACCGAACTCCAAAAGGAAATCCCCAACTGTCTTAATCTTAATGCCTTGCTAGAAGGAAAAACCACCCTAACTTGACAATGGCAAGACCTCCAATATCCTGTGAGTCTTCTTTAACAAGAAAACACTTTTCAAACCTCCCTATTCGTAGCCTCCTCCAACTCCCAAGTGTACCGTCAGCCACCCCTCATAAAATCACCTTTTTGCGCCAAAGATGTCTCAAGAACTCTTTCTTGGCCTTCCGCTCTGGACCTTACCTACATTCAAAACCTACATCAGCTGAACCAGCAGAGGGAGTGAATGGCTTCCATGCGGTGGTTCCATGCCACCCCTTGGTTTTAGGAATAGAGAAAACAAAAAAGTGGGAGGAGAAAATGAGCTCCCCAAGTTGCATCGCTACAAATACGCCCAAGAGGGAATGTCGGCTGGTTCTGGGGGACCAAGGCCTTCGAGAGACTCGGGCATCAGGGTCACTGCTTTCTTTGCATCTCCTGTGAGAGAGGGCAGCATGAGGTAGGGCAACAGGAATGGAATGAGGCATGGCAGACCTTTCCAGAGAGGTAATACAAGGAGATGGTCAAGGAATGGGTCCCTGGGGGCCCACCGGTGTTTGAGTGTCAACGCCAGTGCTCTCAGGCAAAGGGTGAACTTCTAAGCCCATTTCAATATCTGTCAAAAAGGAAAGGGAGGAAGTCACTGATCCCGTTTCAAACGCTTCTTGTTAACGTTTAAATGAAATGATGCAAGTCCAACGTCCCGCACAGGGACCAGCATCTAAAACTAAGAGCAGCACGGATAAGCACTCACCGTTCCTAGCTGTGGGACAGCACATGCACCCCCACAGTGCATTCCTTAGTCTATCTCAGGTTAAATTAAATGAAAATGTGCACAAAACACCTCGTTCAGCACCTGGCACTCTGTAGTCCTGCAACATTTCATTCCTCCTTCTGTATTTCAAAACTGGCTGCATCTCTGCCTTATCCTATGATCACAGAAGCCATGAGTGAGACAGTTTCCTAACCACATAGCAAGAGAATGTGCTTTGTGCTTCAACTAAACACGTCTCAGTACTCTGGCTCAGACCCTGGAGTATCACGAATGCTTCATCTGTGATGATAGCATGGGGTTCAGGATTTGTCAGCTAGAGATCCCCAGCAGGTTAAAGGAATCGGGTGCCATGTTTGTAGCCTTCTCTGGTTGCCAACCCTGCCGTGGGCACTGGAGACCCCTGAACAGAGAACTTAACTGAAGAACCCACCCTGAACTCAAACCACCTCGGGCTCCAGGCATGTGGGTGGAAGGCGGTGGAGGCATCCCCTCAAACCATCCTGGAACGCCAGGGTCAAGGACTGTCAGGTCAATGGGCATAGCAGTGGCTGGCAAGTGTTAACAGAAGCCTGTATGTGGAAGCACTTGGCAGGGGCACATGGTGGGGGTGGTGGAGACAGATCCATTATCTATCTCTGCACAACAATATTGCCACAAACTCAGTACTCAGGCAACACACATTTATCATCTCGCAGTTTCTCGGGGTCCAGGATCCCAGTACGGCATAGTCAGTTTTCATGAAAGGCGCAAGCCAGCAGTCTGTGGATCAGTCCCGAGTGCTCATCAGCAGCCCGACCGGGGAAGGAAGGGCCTGCCTCCTACCACGTGGGGTTGTTGACAGAATTCCATTCCTGGCAGCCTGCCTGGCTGAGGACCTTGGTTTCTGGCTGATTGCAGGCTGGGGGCTAGTCACCTGGCAAGACAGACCTTACAACTGTGCAGGTCACCTGGTACACCCCGCCGTGACTGCTGCATCCTGGTGCTTAAAGCACGTCTCAGATTCCACTCACACTCAGAAGAGAGTGAAGGGGTGTGAGCAACATGGGAACCACATTCAATCCCGCCCAACACAACTGGCATTGCTTGAGTGAAATACCATTTAACCTGCAAGCAGTTCTCTTGACTGGGTTGGGAGCCTGTGGGAGCTTCCCAAATGTCTCCGTCCCATCTGGGAGGAGGGACCGAGGATTAAAATGAGGGTACAGGTGAGGGATAAATCAGGGTCTCTGAAAAAAGAGATAACATCTTGTGTTTTAAAGAGGGGTATATTGTGTCTGAAAATGGACCATCCGACCCCATGCCATGAAAAACGCCCCTGAGGTTTATCTGATGGGGAGGGCCAGCAGGGTCTATCTCCACCCCATTAGGATGACTTGACCTCAGACCTGGACATTAACTGCAGGGCCCTCAGCTAACCCATTTCTCTCAGAGTTGGTCCTCTCTGGAATGCTGTGACCCTCTGGCACAGAGGGATACCTGTCCATCTGCCCTCCACCTACGTCATGGTGGCCTCACGCAGGAAGGATGAGAAGCCTGGGGGTAGTTACCAGAGAGCATCTCACACAAAACTCAGAGAAAGGTGAGACAGCAGCTACCAAACTCTAGGTATTGAAAATCTTTTTTAAAGGGAAGATTGGGGGGCGCCTGGGTGGCTCAGTGGGTTAAAGCCTCTGCCTTCGGCTCAGGTCATGATCCCAGGGTCCTGGGATCGAGCCCCACATAGGGCTCTCTGCTCTGCAGGGAGCCTGCTTCCTCCTCTCTGTCTGCCTCTCTGCCTACTTGTGATCTCTGTCTGTTAAATAAATAAAATCTTAAAAAAAATAAATAAATAAATAAATAAAGGGAAGATTGGCACCGATCTCAGCAGGGGGTCCAGGGTCTGCCCATGAAGAGAAGATCTGGGGAGAAGCTGTGCCTGGCTTGACCTTCACCTGTCTTGACTTTCATCTTGCAGGAACATGTGCGTCACCAGTCATCCTCAGCCTTTTCCCCTGGAGTTCCAGTAGGCTCTGGGATCTCCACTGGCGTCTGATTTGTATCCCTGTGAAGAACACCATCCTCCATCAGGCCAAGTCCAGGAACACTTAGGAAGATGCCCCTGGGGCTCTAAGATGTGGCTGGAACAGCAGCCCCATTCTCCACAGCAGCATTTATCCTTCTCCATAGGGAGAGGTTGCCAGGAAAGACTCCAGCATCACCTCAAGTGCCCCAAAATGTGTTCCTCAGAGCATTAGTCCCACAAGAGGGTCGTGGGCTGGTGCATTTGGGAGCCCTGCACACACGGGCTTCTGGGGGGCACTCAGTGGAGCCTCAAAGAAATCCTGAGAGATCAGAATGTTGATCCACTCACAATTTCTCCACACACTCGTACCTGGGGCTTTCGTTACTGATGAGTGACAACCATTCATATTTCACAGAGTTAGTGTGATACAGAACACGTGGGAAACATGGATGCATTCATTCATTCACAGGTCTTTACTGTGTTCCAGCTCTGTGCCAGGCACCGGTGCAAGGGTGTGGTCATAAAAAGAACAGGTGACCATCCTGCCCCCCAGACCTTCCACTCCAGACCAAGGAACAATGACAAGACAAATAAGTCAGACAGAAGGATGCCAGAGGTCAGTCCTAGGGAAGTCGAATAAAGCAAAGGAGGAGACAGGCAGATGGGAGCTGTGGAGATTTTAAATGAAGTAGTGGGAGGACCTCACACACAAGGCTCTATCTGTCGGTACTTGACGGAAGCAAACAGGTGGGCGTCTTAAGAAAAAGCATCACAGGCAGAAGGAACAGCGAGTGCAAAGGTCCTGAAGTACGAGCAGCCCGAGGCCAGCGCAGCCGGCGAAGAGGTCAGTGCCGCCGAGCAGAGGACATGAGTTGAGCGAGGAATAGCTGAAGTCTGAGAAGAGACAGGAACGAAATCCTGTGGGGTCTGATCGGTAACGGAGGTTTGTAGGTAAGGGGGGTCAAGTCTGGAAGGATTTCATAGTTAAGGAGGAACAATCCTCTAAGGTCTGAAAGACAGAGAAGACCAGACCTTTTAGGGCCTAAAAGGTAAGAAAGGAGGCAAATCCTATAGGGCCTGATAGTTAAGGGGAGTGGAGCAAATCCTCTAGAGCTGGGTAGGCAATGGGGGTCTACGGTGAGGGGTCTAATGGCTGATGTTAAGGTCTTTGGCTCTGGTATATGATAGAGAACTACTAATGCATTCTGAGCAGAGAAGCCATCTGGCCGTGATCGCATGGACGGTCCCTGTGGGTACAGGACTGCGGGCTGGCCTGGGAGAGTGGTCCGGGTGGAAGCCAGCAAACCAGTTTCACAGGCTACTGCTATAATCCGGGAGAGCGGATGGGGACTCAGTGGGGAGATAAGAACCCCATCACGGCTGTTCTTTACCGGAAAGAATCATTCCCTGTTTCTCCTTCAAGCTCTGTCCCAGCGTTTTCCTCTCCATAAACCACAGTCTTTAAATGTAATGCTCTGCACGAATCCTGGGCACTCCACTATTAGACATTGTTATGTTTTTTCCACCTAATTGAGCGAATGGTTAAGAATTTAAGACATTTTATGGCACTTATTAATCTATTGTCAGTGTTTAATTTTATAGACAGGAACCAGTTAAAAGCCAAGCTGTAAAAGTTCACTATGCTCCCTGGCCCTTCACATAGATCACCACATTCACAGCGGGGGCGGAAGGGGAGGTAAGGAAGGCCAATCTGGCTCCCCGATGGTGGGAGCTGGGAGGCTGTACGCAGGCATCCCTACCAAGACCTCCGTGCACAGCTGGACCCATTGCGTTGCTTGCAGATGTGTTTGCACATCTTTATGATGGAGTCAGACCTCACATGCCATGAATATTGAATGACACACCAGAGTCCTATACAGATTCTTTCACGATGAAGGCAGATGCTGGGTAACTCCCTCTCTTCCAAGGTGTCTCATCCACCTGAGCCAAGGTTGCCCCTTGGGGAAGGTCTGGAACATCCCGCACTCCTGCCAGAAGTTATCTAGCCATTTATCACAAAAAAACACCAGGTTGGGCTCTAATCCCAAACACAAACTGTTTCTTTCATGTCCCCTAACATGCCAAGCAGGTTCTTCCATCCCGCAGATGTTTCCTCATTACTTCCTTGGTATCAGGAGTTCAGAGATGAGCTCTCCACTTTCAAGGAGACAATGGATTCGTGGGAAACTAGAGCCCGTGATAAGGGTGGTACTGGTAAGTTCCAGGAACATGCGCTGTGGGACACAGGCATGCAGTGGGTTCTACTTGGCAAGGGCAGAAGCAGAACTGGGACCAGGTAGGGCTCCCCTAAGGAAGGGACCTTGTGGGGAGATCCATAAGATGGAACAATAAACCTAGGGTAGAACGAGTAACCACACGTCATTTCGGACACTCAGCAGAGACCTTATCCTGAAGATGCGTCCTGCCTACTCCCATCCAAGCCCCCTGTGGGCATAATTGAGAAGGAAGGGGTCATTCTGGCTGTTAATTTAGAGCTCCCCTCCCTATGATCACAGCCTCATGGGAAGCTACTTACTTCTGCTTCAGCTCCCGATTACCCAAAATAAATGACAAGTTCTAATTTCCCTTTGACATGACTCGAGGTCAGTATAAGGAGCAACCGTATGTGTGGTGCGGGAGATACGGGTCACTGCGGCATCGTCTGCGATGACTCACGTGACAAACCCCTCTTAGGAACCGCTCTGAGCTCGGCCTGAACCACTAAAGCCACCCGCCTCTTCACATACCCGTTTTTCTTGTCTGCCGGGAAATTCGGAGCAAAGCTTCATGCTCCCCTGTCAAATCTCATTCTCTCCTAAGAATTTGTTCAGATACAATTAACTTTCTTCCTTCTTTTCCCCTGCCCCCAATCATTCACAAAGATTTCATCACTTAGTTACTGTCCTTTTGGTCTTAATTCACCTCTAATCTTTGCTAGAAGCAAGTGGGGATTTAGGGAATTAATTCAACTGTTCCTTATCTATGAACTCATGGTGACCACTGCCCCACGGTGGAAAATCACTCTCGGTGCAGACACAGTTCAATTGAGACATGACGACTCACGAGAGGGGAGTCTATCAAGCAGCCCTGGGAATGGTGGGCTTTGCAGAATATTAACAGCCTGGGGAAAAGCTTGGGACATGAATTCGCTTCCGAAGGAAAGATGTCAACCTCCACGAGAGCGCTGCGAGCCTCATTCTGTAGGAGTAAACACGGAGCACGGATGCACACACCAGCACGTGCAGGTGTGAGTGCACACGCGCTCACAGGCAATGCGGTTGTGTCCGGGGTTTCGCGTCCTTGTTCAGTTTGCTCCTTGTTTTCTTCCCGAGGAGCACAACCTCCTGCTCCTTCCGCCTGCCCCTTCACGGAAGGTTGCTTCCAGGTGTACCTGTATCTTGACCGTTCCTGGAACACCGCAGTGGGGCACTCTCCGTGTGAGCACATCGTGGCTCTTCACCCATTTCCGCACGGGTGGACATCGAGACGGTTTCCGACACCCTCGTTACCACGACTTTGCCATAACTTTGCAGCCAACAGGTCCAAGCGTTTCCTTAGAGTCGATCCCGAGAAGTGGGTCGTCGTGGCTCAGAGGATTTGTCTTTCACAGAGTGATTAGCAAACACATCTCCAAAATGCGTGATTCTTTTCAGCGCTTGGTATAACAAAACTGCATTCTGTTTTGTTTTGTTCTGTTCTGTGTTGTTTGGGGCCAATACCATCACTGCAGAATGGCATCTCAGAAGTCCCGCTTGAATACATAATTCCCGGATTACAACCGAGGTTAAGTGTCTTTTCACTCGTTTCGGCTGTGGAGGTCTGCTCTGACACGTTGTCTGCTACCTGCTCCGTCTGTTTGCCGGTGGGGTGATTTGCACTGTTCATATGATTTCTAGGTCTGTCAGAAATGATGATTTATTCACAGGATATTAATCCACCCTCTCTAGTCACCGTCTCTAGTTTCACAACACTAAGTTGTACTTTGAGGGCTTAAGCAGGGCACGTGAGTTCACAGCCAGACCCTGTCCACACCAACCCGAATCGAGCTAACATAAGATTGAGCTGGGTTCTGACCCTAGCACCAACCCCAGCCCCCCGCCACACACACACACACACACACACACACACACACACACACACACGGGGCATCAGGGGAAAAGGAGTTTCGGAGCCTCCCCTTTGGTACCCGAGTCACAAAGATGTACATTCCCTGGAGGAAGCACAGACCCGGAGCTTGAGTGTGGCCCGGGAACCAGACAGATGTTCAGCACAAGGCCTTGCATTTCCTGTCTCTCTCAGGAAACTCTGATTTGAATCAAATGACTGCAGCCCTTTCCACGGTTCCGATGGAGGAAACACATTCCTTTCATAAACAGCTTTGTCTCTTGACCGCTTCAAGACAACAACTGCCAAGCTGCTCCTTCATCGACGTCTTCAGGGAGCACGAAGAGGCCAGACCCACTTATGAATATTTCATCGTCTAGTTTGTGAAATGGCTAGCCTCCAGGACAACGCTGAAAGACCCGTGTCTCAACACAACTCCCAAGTCTGTAAGTCTTGTGCGGGAAGCAGTTTCGCCCTATCCGGAGACGGGGTCCCAGGCAGAACGGGGGCTTTCCTGCTACCCGGTAAGCTGTCAGTTTGACAGCGGCGGTGCGGCCGAAACGGCCCATCTTGGAGCCTGTTGGTGAGTCTAGCGTGCTGCACCCCGGGGAAGTCCGTGCACCGACAGGCTTTCAGTAGCCTGCACCTGTCTAATTTGGTCAACCTTATTAACTGAGGGCACTCTCCGAATGATGAAGTCCCAGAACCTAAGTCAGGTTCGGTGGGGTGAGGAGGTTCGGAGCCGACGACTAAAGAAAGAATTCTTAAGACGTCGTTGGTGCAAAAGGTGATTTATTAGAGCACGGGGACAGGGCCTGTGGGCAGGAAGAGCTGCTGCCCCGGGTTGTGAGGAGTGGTTGGTTATATACACAGGAGTTGGGTAGGTGAGGACAAAGGGGTGTTCAGAAGGGCTATTAGGGCAAAGAATACTATCAGGATATTGAAGGCTTAGTTGCTATCAAGTAAAGACAACTGGAAGTCTGGTGGAATGTTCCATTCCTGCTATCAAGCAACCTTGTTAATGAGATTTAGGTTTAGAAGAAATTTAACTTTATTTACTTTTCCTTCTACTTCCACCTCCTTCGGTTTTTATGGAGGGGAGGGTAACATTAGGCTTGAGGAACTGAGTTCTGTGTCTTTGGAAATTGGGCTATTGATAAGGTAACTTCTTTGTTGTAATCTCAAGGAAATTTGCAAACCAAGGGAGACTCCTGTCTTGCAGGCTTGCGATCTCAGCAAGTTAACTATTTATCATTTTATGGCAGTCAGGGGTGCCTGAGGAATGCTACACATATGGAGGGGAGCGGATGAAGGGGGGGGTGCAAGGCGCCAGCTTTTGCTTTGTCCTCAGCCAGCCTCCTGCTCCCTCATCACGAACAGGACACTGTGTGAGGCATTGGAAGCTGAGCTGTCTTTGTGAAGATAGGCAGTCCTGAACGTATCTGATTCTTGAGATGGGACTTCAAAGATGCAAAGACTGTCCTGAATGTCCCCAGGAGCCAATCATGAGAGGACCAGAAGGCAGGGCTTCTGGGAAGGGACAGGATGTGGAGCGCCTGCTGGGCTTTAGAATAAGGAAGAAGGCTAGTGTCATGGAGCCAGGAAGGATGGGGAAGACGATGGTTGGACACGCACAGGGAAGAGTGCCTGTGACGCCACGGAAAGGCGTTGGGGTGTTAGTCAAAGCGCCGTGAGGTCGGCAGGGACTGGTAATGCCGCCACGCATCTGTGTGCAAAATGTGTGGGTGGGTTGGTTTGGACAAAGGAGCGCAGGGAGATGCTGATGGGTACAGGCCACATCCTGAACCCAAGAGGGTATCTCTGACCAGCAGCTACAGCTGGGGGTGGGGAGCGCCATGAGAGGAGCAGGCGAGATGCGACGCGGCACCAGCTGCCGGCGCTCCTCTCGTTTGGAAGATAAGTAAGAAATTATAAAGACCATTTTCCCAAAGAATCACTAGCTTCCGTTTTAATGAAGGCTGAAGTCTGAATGATGTTATTCTAGCTGGGGACTTTGTTTCTGTCGGTGGTTTTTAACTAATTACCATAAGTACTGTCCATTTAGAATTTCACGGCAATTCCAATCCCTATTAGTGTGTAAGCAATGCCTTATCTTTGCCGCAAGCTACTGTTTATTCATAGAATGAAACAGTACATCACAGACATTGTCATATCAAATAGATGCTTTTTGTATTACATTGTATACGGTATGAATGAGCCAGAAGTGATTTGCTAAATAGGAAGAGTGCATTTAAAAAGGATTTTGAATTTTAAAAGAAAGCCACTTACTGTTTGCTTGGGTGGGGAGTGCCTCCGGTTCCAACTTGCCTTTTATCTTGGAGTTTTTGCATTGAGGAAGGATGAGCGGGCTGGTGGGCGGGACCTTTGCAGAGGCCCATGTTTACAATGTCCCTCGGCCACCTGAGGGTGATGCTGTCCACTCTCTGTGCCTGAGGGCGGGGGTCGTTCTATCTGCACACTACTTCCATTTCTCTACCGTTTGTCAACAAAGATGTCAGCTATCTGGCATATCATTTGGAGCCATAAGGAAATCAAGCTGGCACATTTTGCAAAGCTTAAATGCTCGGTTGCCATTAGGATTCGGAACAGTACTTTCAGGAGCCACCAAATGGAACGGCACATCTGCAGGGACCCGGGGAAAGATCACCTCTCTCCATCTAGGAGAGACACATATGGAAGCAGACAGATGTTTCTGATGGAGATGGCCAGCCTAATTTGCACTTTCTAAATCTGCAGAGACACCATGTTCCATCATTAAACATTCATTTAGGGCCATCTTAATCGCAGACAGTATAACAGAGGAATGTACCTGGGTGGCGAACGGTGCTTTCTGTCCGTGAAATACTAAAGTGACAGCCGCTGACTTCTCTCCATCTGACCCTTCTAGTAAGCCCTTGTTCGAGCCCAAACTTCTGTTTCCTCAAAGCTCACCGAGGCACACGCCTTCCAGGGGCTCCCTGGAGTTGGACAAAAAGGGAGCAGACAATGTGCGAGTTGCAGTATGACCACCGGAGAAGCTCCCTGGAAGGTATCTGGGGCATTTAAGAATAAATGGAATAGAGTTGGGGTCTGTCTCAGTAAATTATCACGCTTCGGCGTTGGATTCACTTTAAAATGAGTTACATTTTTAAACTTCTCAAGTGTATTTGACATTTCTCTGGATGTTATCAGTGCCATTTTGAAAGCTTTCTATGTGCACTACACTTCATAAAGCTTCTTTCTTATTCAAAGACATATTTAATTAAAACCCAGTTTTATGGTGCATGCACTAATTATTACTCTTGGCTTGAAGGCTTCCACCGAACCTACTTTTAATTCTGAAACTCAAATCCTCTGCAATTATTTTGGAAGCCTGGATGTTTTCACACTAATTTGATGGTTTGTATATAAGTGGCTCGTTGATATTTTTTTTTTAACGTAAAAATAAAAATAAATAGAATATCCAGGAACTGGTTGTAATATGGCCACGTCAAGAGAGCTAGCTTGAAATGCCATATGATCAGAGCAGACATGGAGTTCCAACAACAGGAATTCATATTTCTAATCTGGCCAAGTCTTACCCCTTTCATCATCTGGAATGCCCATCTCCCCACAGGTTTTCCCCACCTGACTTGGGGTGTGCTCAAGTCTTCATGCACTTGAATGAGGTTGATTTTTTGACAAAGAACTTATTTGGCTCTTTGTTGGAAAAAAGATGTAGATACAGCATAGTTGTGGCCAGAGAGAGAGAAGCAGGAATCACGGGGCCGTTAGTAAAGTCTTGACGTTGTGGTCAGAGCGAGCATTAAAAAGCTCACACACCACACTGGTCTCCGTGTCCAGCTCACTCTGCAGCCGGTGGGGAGACGGCCTGGCCTAACGCCTTGGGTCATGATTCTGGCTGCTCATGGGAATCTCCTGGGGAGCCTTACAAAAACTCTGCTACAGAGAATCCCCCGCTGGGTCTGCTCCAGAGGCTGGCATAGATACCACCCAGGAGGGGCTCGAACAACAGAAATTTATTCTCTCACAGTTCTGAAGGCTGAGAGTCCGAGATCAAGGCACCCGCTGGGTTGGAATCTCCCGAGATCTCTCTCCTTGGCGACAGACGGCCACCTTCTCGCTGTGTCCTCACACGGCCTTTTCTGTGCACGCGGGTTTCTGCCGCCTCTTCCTCTTGTGAGGACCTGAATCAGATGAAATCAGGAACCCACCCTGATGGCTGCACTTAACATCATTACCTCATTAGAGGCCCGTCTCCAGGTCTAGTCACCCTGGGGTTTCAAGCCTCAGCTTGCGAGTTTGGGAGAAGCACGGTTCCATCCATAACACCCCCGGCCTTGGACAAATTAAGTCAGAGTCTGCGCAAGTGGGGAATCATTCATGGTTTAACAACTTCCATTTTTTAATTGAGGTCCAGCTGAGATACAAGAAACTTGACACACTTAAAGCGTATAGTGTGACACACGCACATGCCCGTGAAACCGCGACCTCCTCCGTCAAGACCGTGAGCACGTCATTCACCTCCGGGAAAGCTTCACGAGGCCGCCCTCCACCCCGTCACCCCTCCATCCCCTGCGTGCCCCGTCCCCAGGCAACCACAGATGGGCCGTTTCTCCGTTGCGTTTTGAGTTTTACATAACTGGGACGTTACGGTAATACATTTTTCCTGCTCTGGCTTCTCCCACCCGCGTCGTGACTTTGAACTCGGCCCATGGATTACGTTTCCTCCATCCCGTCTTCTCTATGGCCGAGCACAACTGCATGGTGCGGAAGCTACGCCAGCTTTCTTTCCGGGAGCGCTAGCGGGCTGCACCCGCGTCCTTCCTTCTGCTTTTAGCCTCTGCATCTTTTCTCTTCATCTCCCTGTTGCCGGTTTGGAACAACGTGATTGGGCTAAGCCTCAACTGAATTCCTTTAGTTACCGTGCGGCTTGTGTTTCACGTTTCTTTGAATTGGGGGACTTTGGGGATTTATCAGTTTAGAGTTTTCATCGAATTTGGACAATTTTGGCCATTGGTTTCCTCAATTTTTAAAATTTATTTATTTTTAATTAATTAATTGATTGACTGATTTGCTGGCCGCCCCTCTCTCTCCCCTCTTCCTCAGTTCCTCAGGGATCGTAGCTGTGCTTATCCTCAGGCCAGTTGAAGTTGCCCTACAGCCCCCTGAGGCTCTTCCCTTAATTATTCTTTTTTTCTGCATGTGTTTCATTTTAGATGGTTTTTATGACTGTCTCCACAGTCACTAATTTCTTTTTTCTCTTGCAATGTCTAGTTGGCGATTTATCCACCCAACGAATTTTGCATCCCAGACATGGATCTTTCGTTCTCTGAAAATCTGATTTCAGTCCCGTTTTTTATACCCTCTATGTCTTTACTTAGCTTTGGGGACGTAGAATGGAGTTCTAATCATTGTTTGAATTTTCTTGTCTGCTAAGTCTGTGATCTGTATCAGTTCTCGGCCAATTTCCATTCTTTTTCCCCGTTTTCCTCATGTGTCATACTTTTCTGCCTTTTTCCTGGCTGGGAATTTATGACTGGATTTTAGACATTGTAAATTTTACCCTCTTGGGTGAAGGATACGTACACAGAAATGGCTCGATCCTTCTCAGTCTTGCTTGTCAGATTTGTTAGGTTAGATCAGAACAAAATTTAGACTAATTATCTACCACTACCTCAGAAAGACCCTTCGGAGTGGTTTACCCATTACCTTCTGAATTATGAGGATTTCCAGTCTCGCGGATGGTGGGAACACACTATTCCTGGACCAGTGTGAGTGCTGGACACTCTTTTCTTTCTTTAAAATTTCCCAATGTGTTTCTCAAGCGCAGCCAGAGTGATCCGATAAAAAATGAGATTTTCCATTGTGTGTTCAGTTCTGATGCGAAGGGAGGTTGCCTTTCGTGAGGGTTCTCAGCCTCCACACCATGAGCTATAACCTCTTGTAGCTTGACTGGGCTCTGCCAGGTCTCGTTTTAAGTTGGAGCCACCATTTGACTCAAACGCAAGCAAAGAGGCAGACTGTCCGTTGTGTGAAATGACTGTTTCTCCCCTTGTCCCAACTGCATGAAACAGAAAACAAGCTCTCTGAATAAAACGGACATTTTTAGGGAACAGCATGCTTATGATACCCACCCTGGAGAAAACCAGGACTTCTCTCTGTCCCTATAGGGCAGGAGCCTGAGAGTTCCATAGACAAATCCATCCCCAGTACGCAAAGCAGAGTTGATACCAGACTTAGAGGGGCCATGAAATATAATAGCCAATTACATGGCATCGGAGCAATGCTTCAGGACACCTGATCATCGCCCCTCCCCAGGTCCTTTATGGAGTCAGAAACACCTTTATATTAGCAAAACCTTTAACTACATACCGTCCTGTTCTTTCAAGTTTCTTGAGATAATTTCATTTGGTTAATGGAAATACAGAGGACCTTGTCACTCGAGCAGCAGAACATTTACTTCTTGGAGCCTTATTGGAGGGACAGTGGGCTGGTCACCTACCTAGAGGATATCTTCATTGCTTTCTTCATTCAGCAAAAATTTATCAAGCAGCCTTAATGTTGGTAATAACTTTCTGGGCCAGGGCTAAAATAAAAACATGGTGAAAAAATAATCCCTTCTTTCTCCAAGGGACATCCTTATATTAGGAAGGACTTAAGGAAAACCTTGGATGCAGGCTGAAGGGATGTGTAGGGTCATTTATTAATTCCACAAATGCCCACCGAACATGTGTTTCATGGCAAATGCTGGTCTCTACCCATATAGTTGGCTTCCAGTCATTCCATGACGCTCATTCCCATGATTCCAGGGCGTTCTGTTCCTCCCAAAAGTTGGCAATCCTTCTTAGGTCTTGGGTTTGCTATCCTCACAAGGCACCTGATAGAGCTGATATGACAAGGATTTCTTACTGAAATGGGTGCACAGACACAGCACTGACAGCTAGCCCCACATGAAGACAGCAGCCACAAAATGAAAATGGCAGGACTGAGTCCTATTCAGTTTTGTGTGAAATATTCCAATTTACCCCATTTACGGTCTCTCCCAGAAGAGGCTGGGCCAGAATATTAAATGACTATCGACATTGGAATCGCTCCTCCTAATCAAGTCAGGTAATGAATGAAGAGAATTGAAAATATTAGAATAGTTGGCTGTTTGTCACAAACGGTGAATTACCAGGCAAAAATGGGAACCATGCACTAACCACTGATTGTGAATGTGGCCTGATTGTTCTTACTTCAGGACACGGTGATGGCTAATTCGACAGATGGATTTTTACTGACTTAACGGACCTCAGGGTTCCCTCTGCCTAATTTTTAACAATGAATCAATTGCCTACCATATTCACGGGGAAGTAGGAGTAATATCATGCATTAAGCCTACAAGTTTATAACCAAGAGAGAAGAGCTAACAAACTAAAACCACACTCTACAAGTATTCATCCACTCATAAAATATTTGTTAATTATTTTAAGCATTCTGCAGAGTGCTATGGGAATTCTGCAGTCTGTCCAAGCACTGACTGCCCGCCGTGCGGAAGGAGCACAATAAATACTTGCTGAGTGAATGAATGACTGAATACACCTGGCATCAGAAGAGACTTCCATTTAGAGAAGGCATTTGCTGTGAGAGGAAAGGCATGGAGCTGGAATAGCAAAGATTGGCTCTAAGGAAAAGGAAGATGGGCCGTTTACTTGGAGCCTGGGTATGTGGAGGAAGAGGTGGAAATAAGTCCAAATTGAAAGGCAGAAACATCTCATAGTACTCCATGGTGTCCTTAAGCAAAGAAAAACCATCACAGCTTGATGAATGTGACCCAGCCAAGATGACTCAGCCATGAGTGTTTGCTCTTCTTGAACATGCTTATCGATACCAGAGCAATTAGTCCATGTATTAGTCAAGGTTCCCCAGAGAAACAGAGCCAATAGGATATATCTGTAGGAGGAGATTTATTATAAGGAATTAGCCCTTGCACTTGTGCAGGCTGAGAAGTCCCAGGATCTGCCATCTCCAAGCAGGAGACTCAGGAACACTGGTGGTGTGTCTTCAGCCCAAATCAAAAGGGCTGAGAACCACCAGGGTCAAGGGCAGGGGAAGATCGATGTCCCAGCTCAAGCAATCAGGCAGGAAAAGACAAATTCTTTTTTTCCTCTGAGTTTTTGTTCTGTTCCTGCCTTCCACAGGTTTGGTAATAGCCACCAGCCCCAGGGAGGGCAAGCTGCTCTATTGCGTCCATTGATTCAAATGCTAATTTCATCTGGAAAGACACAACCAGAAATGATGTTCAGCCACATATCTAGCCACCCTGTGATCCAGTCAAGTTGGCACATAAAATTAGCCATCACAGTCCATTTAGAGAAATCAACTAATTTTAACAAAGCAGATTTTTCTCTCTGGAATTAAAGGTTAAGAACAGACTTTGACGTTCCAACAAATGGAGCCAACACAGCACAACCGTGATCTCACCTAATGCTCATTAGATGAGAGCCACTATTGGGAATTTGGCTTAAATAGCTGTAAATCCTATGGGAGAAGACATGTCCCTAACACATCTACTTCCTCTTTAATTCAGAAGGAAACTTGAAGCTTATTCAGCCAAAATCCAATTCTACAAATTCCTCTCTGACAACACAGTATGGCCACAGTGCCAACTGTCCACCACTGGCAAGGAAAACACTTCAACCAAAATAACCTGGTCTAGACCATTCTGATACGGGATAAAGACAAACAGCCAACACATTGACTTGGCAAAGAAGTGGCCAGCAACACTTTCAGGATTCTAGTTATGAGAGCATTTATGGGACCTCCTGTTCCCATGGTGATGTCAATTTTATCTTTCTCCAGCGACTTTTACCGTTCTCTCTCCGGTTGCCTATTGCCTCCATAGATCATGTTTTTACTATTATAGATTGGTCTTTACAAGGCTACTCCAGTGTGGCTAAGAATACCATATTTTCTGGGATTTTCTCCTCTCTGAGGCATCAATACCCTCCAGAGAAAATGTTGGAAGAGGAGAGAACCATTCATCATTTAACTAATCATGTGGAGGTAGGATCATTCTCAGGCAGCTGGTACAATCTGCAACCGCAGTAAAGATGATTTGAGATTTAACTGCTGTGCTGGCTAAATAACATTGGACAGAGACCACAGGAGTTGGCCAAGAGTGAGAAAGCAACTCAGGTGCTGTCAATTTCCCAGGTGTTGGGAGGAACTCTATCATACTGAAGCCTGTAGAGTCGTCCAACTGGAAAACTGTGATGGTTGTGATGAAGGTCAACAATAGAAGTGTCTAAGTCTCTGACGTCCCCAGTCAATGGAAATGCAGAGGGTGGGGGGCTTAAAAAGAGCTATTTCCTTAGAGGTAGGATGAGATTGAAGACTTACCCTGCAGCTTCGTTTGCATGGCAAGCACACTCTTTTTACTGAGTGCATGTTTATTTGGGATGTCCTTGAGGTGCTGATGAGACTTGCAGAGGGGCTGGCCCAACTCTCCTGCCATCAAGCTCATTCTCCAACCTAGATCTCTGACTCTTGTTCAAGGCTTTCCACTAATATACTCCTTTAGTCCTGAGAGGTCATCACTGATCTATCCCCTCCCTCTCTCAGTGTATCCCAGCTGGGACTCCATGGTCCATCATTATAAGCACTCCCTGGCCAATAACTTCAACTTCTTTTGACTCCCTTCCTTGATACTCAAAACAAAATCCTACTCTGGATGATTAATTCAACCATCAATCTTCTTATTGACTGTGCCCAAGAGGCAGAAATTTGCTAGGGGGTAAAAAAATAAAAGACTGGCTGACTGGCTCACTTTACACTCATGTTAGGAAACCTCAGCTGGAGTCTTGTGTTTGTTCTCAGGTGAGCTCACTTGCTCTCCTAACTTCTGACACAACCATCTCCTCTCCTCACTTCTGTTCTTCAACCAGACTCTTGATGTTCTGATGTCCCTGTCTCCCAGAAGACTCCAGACAGGCACTCCTGCATCTGTCTAGGCAGAGTTTAGGTTTCCCGAGCCCCCTTCTCTCTTCTTAAAAGAAAAACGTGTCCCTCCAACTTTTAATGACTTCAATCCTTGGGGCATTCTCTGCATGCTGCGTCAATAATCTCTCTATTTGATCATTGACCCAAATGTGCTCTTGTAAGGTCCTTCTTAAACAATAAAGGTCATTCGTCCACTTCCCCCTGGGCTCCCACCACACCCAGACACCTGTGCAGTGTCTACAGGCTCTCCTCTTCCTCTCACCATATGGTGCCTCCCAAGAACTTTTGCCTGGCTTCTGACCCACGTTCTCTCCCCCAAAGACTTGCATTAAAGCTACCAAAAGCAAAGGAAACATTTCCCTTTCCCTTGCATGTCTCTCAGCGGAGCGCGTCCCCGTGCTTTCTTCCTCCTCTATGCATTGTCTCTCGATGTGCAAACACCACTGCCCCAGTTTTCCTCACTGTTCTGGTTTCTCTTTCTCAGTCATGGCCACAGCTTCCTTCTAACCATGATTTATAAGTGTTGGCCTTTCTTGAGGTCTACTCTCTTCTTCTTTATCTATATATCCCACCTCAGATATATATCTCACCCCATAGCCTTAATTAATATCCTTGCACTACAACTCCCATCTTTATCCTCACCAGGAAAGTCCTTTGCTCTGGATAGCTCCAAAGGCATACTTCTGCCTTACTTTCTTGTGGGCATGTCACACTCAAGGCTGAGATCCTGAACCCAGTAATCCTTTCACCTGTTCCACCCATACTCCATCTTCCCCATCTTAGTAAATAATGTAATTATATGCCAAATTCTGGGGCTAGAAACCCAGAGTCATCCTCGTCCTTCTGGTGCACCCCCAACTCAACCTTCGAGCAAGCTCCCTCAGTTCTACCTCCCCAGTATGTTCTTTGCGATGACAATTACCTTAGTCCCAACCACCTCCATAACTACCAGACTCCTACTAAAGCTTTCCAAGGTCCTCTGCCTCCATATTTGCCATCTTAACCTATGTTTTGCCTGAAATCCTGAGTGAACATTTTAACACAAACAAATGATCTTTATTCTTCTGCTTAAATCCTCCAGTGGCACTCATCACCTTTCAAACAAAATCCAAACTTCTCCCCATGACCTACAAGGTCATCGTTGGCTCATGTCCCCTGTCCAGCTCCATCCTGAGTCACACTTCCCCATGCTCACAGTGATTCTCTGCCACCAGACTCACGAAATTCATAGTCACCTCACTTTCTACTCCTGGGAGCCCCTCTGCCTAGGGTTCTCTCTCCTATGCTCAGCAGATGGCCGGCTTCTTGAGCCACTTCTCTACTTAGCCCTTGTCAGTCACCTGCTCAGGGCTCCTGAATAAAGCTTCCTCTTTTGGTATGCTTTTAATGTTTGGTATGTTTGGTATGTTTTTAATCACTTCATCTAGCTTTCATGTTCCCTCAGAGTCCTACACAAAACGTAATTGTACTTCAATTATGTACTTTTGTTTATTTTTCGACTCTCCAACTCATCAGTAAGTATCATAAAGGAAGGGACCATACAGACTTATTGGGCTTTGCTTTTCCATACCTCAGCTCAGGGCTAGCACCAAAGGGGGTGCTCCAGGAATGTTGGGTGAATGAGTCAACCTCTTGTTTCTTTGATCCATCCAGGCTATGTTCTCATCTAAGTCTTTCTATGCTTTATTTGGTGATTACCTGACTCCGTGGATTGGATCCCAACACCCCCTCCAACAAGAATGCCCTTGCTGAATTCCCCCAGATGCCCAAAGGACACTTATTTAAAGCTCAGTCAAAAGGCCATCTCCTCCAAGAGGTGTTCTTAGATTCTCAGAGCCACATTGCCCAGTTCCTCTGTGCTCTCCTAACTAAGCTCTCTAATTGGACATTCCTTGTGCTGGGTCACCTACAGCTCATTGTGAGCCAAGACAAGTGGGCGGCCGCCTCTTCTGAGGGAT
Source organism: Mustela erminea (assembly GCF_009829155.1). NCBI lineage: Eukaryota > Metazoa > Chordata > Mammalia > Carnivora > Mustelidae > Mustela > Mustela erminea. Next base: position 106,679,870 of record NC_045623.1, on the reverse strand, counting down.
GAAGGCTCCTGCAGACAGGGACCAGGTCACGTATTCTTCTGCACCCCAGAGTTCCTTGGCTCTATTAATTACTCAAAGGTCTGTTGAGAGAAATTCCTATTCCTGTCCCTCTTTCTTTTCAGTGGAACATGACAGAACAGAAAATATTTCAAATAAGATAACCTCCATGGTCTCCCAGATAAATGCTCCATCTTATCTACTTCAACTTAAATTAATATTGGGTTTTGGCGGGTCAGAAACCTGGTCTGTATCTTATCTTGCATTGTACATGTTTTTCAACATTTACAAGTGTCCCAACAGCAGACAAAATGGGCATGAAAGTTGCAACCCCAGAAGTCACTTATTGAGTGTTAAACATTAGATTCTTCCCTTGGCTTGTCTGAGCTGGGCAAAGTTAGGCAAGGCATGACCCCTAATCCTGAAGGGCTTAATATGGCAGAGAAGTAGAGTAAGAACCCAGAGTTTACAGGCAGGTGTTCTCCCATCTGGGGAACATCCGTCTATCCTCAGGTGCAGCCATGACATCCAGAGATTCTGCGGGCAGACGGAGTGACAGCTGTCCCAGGGATATTTCACTTTCTGTTCTTAATGCTGTGTTAGGTTAAATGGTTGGAGTATGTATTTAGGAGTTCCTGTTCAAAGGGCAACCTCTGGAGAATGGTGTGGCCATAGAGACAGAATTAAAGACTGATGACTCAGGCTTTCTGGGTCCTAATCTCATCATCTCTAGGATAGTCCTGTGGGAATCATTTTCTCCCTATGGTGACTTAGTTTTGACACTCCCAGAGTAAAATAAGGGCATGATGTCCTATCAGGCCAGGTCAAGGTGAGAGGAATTGAGCCTTCGAATCACCAGAATGACTAGAAATTTCCACTTAGATTTATTCAACGAGTTGGCCCATTTCTTGTTCTTTCAATACTCTGCAAAGCCTTAGTCCTGCTTAGGGGGAAAAAAAGTAAGATTAAATCTATTCTGTATGAATGTAAGATTAAATCTATTCTGTATGAAAGTAAGATTAAATCTATTCTGTATGAATGTGTGTGTGTGTTTATGTAAGTATCTATATCCTTTATTCTGGAATATGCCCCCAGGCCCTTACAAATATTTATTCTCAACACAAGTGAAATCCAGAACTGCAAAAACCCATTAATCCCTTTTTATTGCTCATAGGATTCCCGTCTGTGACTGCCCTGCTAGTCCACACCTCGCTGTCACTCGGTGTCAATACACAGGATGGAAGAGGTTGTGCATTGCTAACTCGACCTTGAATGCAAGCCTGCCGGGGACAGAGAGCTGGCTGCGGTCATTTGTGGCTGATGCATTCACGTTGCGATAGTGTCAGTGAGCACATCTGTTTCCAGCTGAGCTGCTTTTGTTTAAGCTCCAAGCCCTTCCTTTCTCCTGTTTGAAAACAGTTACCAGGAGGCAAAATGATTCAAAGTGACATCTGGGTCCCTCTCGGCATGTGCATGGTAATTCCCTTCCTCCCATCCTGTAATTAAGTCAATTAGATCCCTAAGTCTTCTATGAGGGGGTTTCCAGGAATACTTCCTCAGTGACACACACGCCATCACCAAATATCTTCAGTCCCCTCAGAGCACCGCTTCCTACATGACTGCCTTTCCTCTACTTTCATCAGTGGAGCAAGAAATAAAACAAAGCACGGGAGTCGAAATTCCTGCCAAGAATTGACCAGTTGGGTAAAGAAGAGAGATACAATGCGTGCTCTCAGGTCCCAGCCTTGGTGGAGGGGCCCCTGGACGGTCTACCACTGATGCCTCCTCAGCTATGGTCAATCTCAGAGAGCCATTTCCTAAATGTTTTTATTAACTGAGATACTGACAGACTGAGCGTAATGCTTCAGACATGAAGCTGAGTTTGGGTCTCTGTATTCCCAAATGTCAGGAAGCTAGAGGGCTTAATTGATGAACTTTCTTGGTACACACACTGTGTTAGTCAGTTTGGGCTTCTCTAATAAAAATATCATAAACTGGGTGCCTTCAGAAACGCTAATTTCTCCCAGTCTGGAGGCTGGAAGTCCAAGTCAAGGCGGTGGCAGACTCGGGTCTCACCTTCTGTTTCATAGACCATGTCTTCTCACTCTGTCCTCTTGTGGAGGAAGAGGTGAGAGAGGCCCAGGGGTTGCTCTGGTAAGAGCACTAACCTCATTCATGAGGTCTCCCTCCTCACAACCTAGTCACCCCAAAGTTCCCCCTTGTGGAACTATCACACTGGGGGTTAGAATCTCAATATATCTGGGGAATTGGAGGGGAAGGGCATAAACATTCAGCCCCTAACAAACCCTAAAAAGAAAACAGACAAGTAAATAACTTTTTGTTTCCTTTTCTTGATAAAAATGGAAATTGTGCCTGTGTTCACCCAAGTTTCATTTAGAGGGGACAGGCATGTTAGATAAGCGGCACACCTAGTTTGGGAAGTCTCCAATTACACAGAAAACCTGCTTTAACATCTTAAATTCCATTTCCCCAAACACTCATTTCCTGAAATTCTAAAGAGAATTCTTCAAGGAAATGATCCATAATTTCCTATTAGCACACATCTGTATCCTTTCCAATAAAAGAGCCTGTCCTTGCAAATAGCCCTACCAAGGGCCATCCGTCAATTAGGAAATGTACTCGTTGAGACAGGGGTCAGGTAGGCGTCATCCTCAGGATTCCCCCGTGGGCTCCTTCAGAAATCCAAACTTATAAATCAAAAGGACTTTGGGCACACACAGACTCACATGCATACATGCTTGTTGCTGTTGAAATAACCTAATTCAGACTGATTTATCTACCAACATAATCGATTCCAAATGCCTGCTGATCTTGGGTCATCAAGACAATTAAAGTCAAGCATGGTGATGTCATTCAAAACCAGCACAGCAAAATCTTTATCTTAAAGAGTGAAACCTCGTGTTTCTGGTAGTGGTAAACCCAGACGGGGGACAAGAAGTAGAGGTATGAGGAAAACCAGATTCATTCCCTTCTCCCCTCAGCAGGTAATGTCAACTGAGGGTTCTGATTCGTGCAAGTCCTGAGCAAATTTAGGGACCCCGTTGGCTTGTTGGTTTGTAGGACCGATAATCCAGTTGGGAATGACATTTGCTGAAGTCACAAACATGAGTAACTCCAAACCCAATACAGTCCCTTCAGAATGGGTTTCTCCCAAGGTCTGCGTTAGCTACATGGGCTAAACAACCCAGACCAGAAAAATGCTGCACGCTTAGTAGGGATTCCATAGATGTCTTGTTCTCTGATTCAACTATTTCGACAAATATTTAGGAGGCCTGTTTTCTACAAATTTTTATAATAGGCATCAATTCATTCATCTACGCATCATTTAAAAACTAAAAACAAATACAGTGCCTACTATGTACCAGGTACTTTCTCAGCCCTGGGAATGGATCTGTCTATAGGGCTGTGTGTAAGGGAATAAAGGGGCCCAACAAATGACTCCTTTGTCCCCGGACCAAGTTTGGAACTACACAGATAGAGAAACAGGACTAGGCAGATAAAGATCAAAATGTCAGCACTGTTGTTGATGGCAGCTGGTTTAGAAGCGTGCTTCTATAAGGAACTTTACAATACTGAATCCAGAATGGGGCAGAATCAAGCATCTAGTTTCAGGTATGGATGAAACACCAACACCCAGCCCCCTGCAGGCAGAGACCTTGTAGTTGGAGCCTGTCCAAGCAGGCAGACCCCAGAGGAAAAGATCTGCAAGACCAATTTCCTCCCTAAACTCACTAACTAGAGAATTCACCCACCAGGTAAGTGAGGCCTGTAAGACTGAAAATCTAGCTGGTATTTGCTTTTCCCTGAACATTGAAATATAAAGACAGAGAAAGGAGATTTCCTCCCCCTCTGTGTAAGCACAGTGCCCCAAACAACCCAAGGGGCATTGATAGTGTTCAGGGAATTCTAATGTCCAAGAAGTGCAATCAACAAGGAAACAAATTAATGAACTTGGATATCTCAAAAAGGAACGGTTGCAGTAAGATTGCAAAGGGCAATGTTATATACGGCAGGAGAAGGATGGGCATGGAGCGGATCTCGATGTGGATAAGGCAGCTGTGGGCCTGTCCATGGAGCCTCCATTACAATAGGGCAGACAGACACTAGGCAAATGATTATACAGCCCTCTGTCTTCTTATAACTAGGATAAGTGGTATAATGCGAAAACGTGTGGTGCTAAGACTGTAGTAGGATGAGGGGCAGCAGAGTGAAGTCTGAGACTGTGCCCAGGATTGGGATGCTCCCGAAGACCCCTCTCTTCTAGACCTACGTCTTACCATTTTCTTGAAATACACAGTTCACCAGAAATGGAACCGCCATTTTAAAAGATGTTTTTTAAAGAGGTGATTCTATAAGCAGCAAGAGAAAGACATTAACACCTTTTTGATTTTCTAAACGAATCCGCGTGAAGAAGGGGCGGTTTCTGCTGCTCTCATTTGCCCCCCCATCCACACACCCTACAATTTACAGCAAACCATGAATCCCACTATTCTTCCCACAGACCTTGGAGGATGGGGTGGGCTGGGAGCGAAGCTGAGCGTAACTGTGGCTCGGGGAACTTGCACGGCACAGAGCTCCCGACGAGACACCCCCTCCAGCTGTGGGGGACTTTCCTCCCCAAAAGAGGTTCACAGAGTGGCACAAATCACTGCCAGTGGAACAGGAACATTGTGTGATGAATTTTCCAGCTGATATAAGAGCTATTTCCTCAACAATTCCTCTCTAAACATTGTTGTTTTCTCCAGATGCCTTAAGCCCCTAAGCATGAGTTGTTTTTCAATCATGGGCCTGCAAGTGGCTTCTTGCTTCCACACACTTCTGTTCTGGCTGCTGTGAGTGAGGTTTGGAAAGAACTTCCTCTCTTACTGCTTAAACTCCATGGCCACAGAGGCCAAAAGAAGGGTACTTCTCAGCTTTTTCTCCCTCCAGCAGGAGCAGCTGGAACCCCCTTGCAGGCTGCATGGCAGGACGGCTCTTCCTTCCCCCAGACCCTGCCGTTCTCAGCCATGGTGTGTTTGCCAATGGGTGGAAGACACTCTCTTCCTCTTTGTTCAATCCATAAATGTTTACTGGGTTTATTAATTTCCAGTGGCTGCTGTGACAAATCACCACAGACTTGGTGGCTTAAAACAACACACATTTCTTCTCTCCCAGTCCTGGAGGCCAGAAGCCCACAATAAGATTTATGGGTCTATAGTCAGAGTCTTTCTGGAGGCTGTAGGGGAGAATCCTGTCTCTTGCGGTTTCTCACTTTTTCAAGTTGCCTGCATTCCTTGGCTCATGGCCCCATCCTCCTAACCTTCCCACTTCTTCCTTTGTTTTTCACATCTCCCTCTGCCCCCTTCTTGCCAGAATCCTTGGGATTACATGAGGATCCATCCACCTAAACCAAGATAATCTCCCCATCTCTATTTTTCTCTATTAAAGTATAATTAACATACAGTGTTACATTAGTTTCAGGAGTACAATTTTATGCACTACTCAGTCCTTAATAGGATAAGTCCCCATCTCAGCTTCATACTATCTGCAAAGTTCCTTTGCCATGTCTGGGAATATAGTCACAGGCTCCAGGGATTAGGATCTGATACATCAGATCCTAGTCAGATCCAATACGTCAGATCTGATCACCCGAAGCAGGAAGACATTACATACCTGTCAATCACACAGCACCTGAAGCTCCTCACTAGGCTTGTAGAAACACTCAAGATTCTCAATGGGTGGAAGGGATTCAGAGCCAGCTTTCCACCATAGAGATTAAAAACTGGGGTGGCACCACCCTTGCTTCCCTGTCCTCTGGTTCTAGGACTTTAGCATAGGACTCAGGCTTCAGCAGCCAGAGGCATGCTCAGGTTTGGTTTGGCAGCTGATCATATGAAGAAGCAGGGTTATGGGGGAGTTGATTCTAGCATAAGGGGCTTGGGCAGCAGCTACACTGCATTTTAAGTGGCCTTGGTGACAGGGGCTCTAGCTGCACAGCCATGGAGCAAGACTGACATGTCAGTGGTATAGGACCAGTTATGGGGTATGATTTCACTGTGTAGCTAACAAACTGGTTCTCTGAATGTCCCAGGGGCCTTTGGGGTAGGCAATGTCTTTGGATAAACTCATTTTCTACTAAATTGGCTAAGGGCTTTTTTCTGTTGCTTGCGTTTGAGAAACATGGCTGGTACATGCCAACTGGGATTGCTCCTGTTTTCCCACAATTGCTGCTAAGGCCTCAGAGCTAAATAAAGGACATTCCACCACACCTAAGAGAGCTGGGAAGCCATAAGGAAGTGTCACCTGAGCTTACTCAGGCATAAGCAGCAGAGCCTCTGAGATCAGCTGCCACACCAACCCCTCCTCCTGAGCCTATATAGAAGCTAGGGAAAAAACTAGGAATGAAAAAGACAGAATGTTACTAAGATTATCAGGCCAGGGGCATGAAGTGGGAATGTGAGGCTAAAGCAGGAGGTCATTTACTTCCCTTCCCAAAGGGGTTGGGACCTTTACCCTTCTCTCCCTAAAACCAGATGGGCAGGAGGCTTTAGAAGACTCATTTACAGACAATAGGGAAGCAGCGTGCCTTAGTTTGCTTGGGGCAATTCTATTTGCTGCCCCAGAGTCACTGCTGGTAGCATTCCTCTGAATCTCAGAAGTGTACAGCTTTGCACAACTGATTGTACAATCACTTATTTACCAAACAAGTGCTTATTCCCTGGTTGGGTCTTGCTGAAGTGCAAGACCTGTAATCCCACTATAGGACTAGGGCACATCATTGTAGGAGGATCCTTGTGGGGATATGGCAAGGGCCCTTTGAGTTTTGGAGGGGAAGCACATGTGCACAAAGATCCATGCCCATATTTTATTTGAAGGTAGAAAGCTTGGTAAAATACCGGCTCCAGACAGACAAGATGGAAGTGGTGTGCAGTGGGTCTATGAAGGTAGCAGGAGCAACTCCCACCTTATCCTGATCTCCTACAGCCCTCAGAATGCACAGACAAAACTTCTGGGCTTCTTGTGAAGGATTATGGAGGCTCAAGGAGGATGCAGGAGTTGTGGAGATGCTGTAGGTGCAGAAAGAAGGGAGGGGTAGAAACTGCACCCCCCCCCCGTTTGAGTCATCCCCAGTAATGGAGGTTTTTGCAGTAAGAGTGAACAGTACATCTCTGGAAACCCACACTCAGCCTCCACAGAGAGACCCTCGGCCGCGGCAAACAGCAACAGAAGCATTTCAGGACCAGGGACAGCTCCCCCACCCGGACCGGACTCTCTCTCCACAGTCCCCTTCCCCCGTTAGATCCCTGACTCCAGATGTGTCAGAACCTAGAAGAGTGCAAGAGGCAGGCGCCACCTTCGTAGCACCCCCACCTTCACGTGCATAGCCACCCTCGGATCTCCTCAAGTGAGGGCCTGGCCTGCATGGGGTCAGGAAGAGTTTTGAAACATCTACAAAAAAAGAATTTTAAACAGGACTGGATTGATTTTAATAACTGACAGTAACTAGAAAGCAATTAAATCTGCCAAGACATCATTAAGTAACAGGAAGGGAGGGTTCGACACAGCATGGTTAATGAAGGAGATCAGGGGGAATAAATTCCTGTGAAGTCGAGACAGCTCAATAAACCAAGTTCAGGCTCACGGCAAGCATCTTCTGTTCTTGCCTGCCTAAAATTCTCTTCCCTCTGGCTTTCCACTGGAGAAATATGCTTCCCCCATTCTTAGTCCATGCGGTAGAGTAGGGGTTGTCCATGGTGCCTCTCCCTCCCACCTCCACACCTCCTGCCCTCATTCCAGGAGTAGACAGACATATGACCTAGGCCTTCCAGTTGGAGTGGATGTCAAAACTTCTGCTGGAGCTGCATTGGGGGGGGAAAGTCATATTTTCATTATGGTAGCTCAGTTGGCAGAACTGTTAACCTGAAACTGTTGTTCCCCATCTTTCTACCACAAGTCAAGAGCTTGGCTAAGAGAGATGCCAGCATAGTGAAAAAAAGAGCCAAGAGATTCAGAGCACCTCGATCCAGCTTTGCCTGAATCCAGATACCCCGACTTTTCAGATTTGTGCACTAATAAAGTCACTCCAATTAAGACATTTCAAAATGGGTTTCTGTCGCTTTGGTGGAAAAATCTTGCCTGATACAGGTGTTCAAGAAGGTGAGAAAGGAGGGTGTATCAGTCGGGTTCTAGCAGGAAACAAAAGGCAGGGGACAGATGAAGGTAAAGAAATGAACACGAGACTGCAAGCTGCCCAAGGACTAGCAAGAGTGTAAGACTCTACCAACCACAGGCATGTGTTTACTGGAGCCCTACAAGGAGAGCTGCTCTGGGAAGGGGGTCACTGGTGGAAGTCATAGCCTTTTCTAGAACCACAGTGGTGGTGAAGCAGGAGTGAGAGGTGGGAACATAACTGAGCTCTCACCTTTGTCCTCCTGCAAGGACCTCCCACTGGTCAAACCCAAAGGGAGGGAAACTGGGGCAGTGGACACTTGTTCAGAGAAATAGCAGGTTTGGGAGAGTCGTCACTGCATCCAGGGATGTTGAGCCTGGAGTGAACGCCCCAGAAGAATGAAATGGCACTCCTACATCACAGGGGGCAGCTCTTGGGTCATTTTCCACTGAGGTCAAGGCTGATCTGTTCCATGCCTTTGCGCATATTGTCCTCCTCCCACTGAATTCCACCTTTTGTTCAAGACCTTGAAGCCCCATCTTGTCCATAAACCTGGTTCAGAAATCCTCAACCAGCACCACCCACCCTGCTATAGCTTCACTTCCTCTAACTCAATGAACTTCCCTGGACAATGTGTTTGGAAATCAATCACAGCATCAGTAGGCCAGTTCTCGTGCCTCAGATTCACTCACCTGACTGCCTATTTCTAGTTTTCTTAGTGAGTTTGCACCATCACCACCGCCCAGAAGGGCTAGATCTCAACACCTCCTACCTTCAACTCATACACCTACTGCCTGCTCCCTCATCACTGTTCTGTGCCATACACACTGTTCTGTGCCATACATACACCAGGTGCAAACCCTCAGCACCTGGTGGATATTTATGGGCCAAAGTCATTCTTCCAAGAGGGGCAGTGGTTGCTAAATAAGTCCAGAGTGCCAGAACCACATATGTCCGTAAGATATCTTTTTAAAGAGTGCTTTAAACAAGAAAAATGAATGAACCCACACAAGAAGAACTATGCCACAAGAAGAACTATTCCAAGTTAAACGCATGCTCCAAGCCAGTCTAGGGTGCTGAATTTATGGGGGCACCAGGAGATCTCAAAGCTTCATAAAAACTCACCCAACCAATATCCTGTGTCCTTTAAAATCTTACTGAAGCTATTTTATCTGCACTTCTGCCTATGCTAACTGTTCAAAGAGCTAGTCAACCTTGCAGGCTTCGGAATGAAAAGTTCCATGGAGTTTCTCACCAGCTGTGAGAAGTGCTGCTTCTTTTTGTGTTGCTTGATCTTGGTTCCTATCATCATCTCCACCCCATGGCCCATGGCAGTGCAAGGGAGCTTCTAATGGGCCAGCTGCTGCCTTCTTGATGGGGACAGATTCCACTGTGACCCAACCAGAGCCTACACTCCACCATACAAGCCACACTTGGAACTTCAGAGGCCTGGACTTGAGAGCAAGGAAGAGCTTCATCCACAGAAAGGCACTGACCCCCTTGAGCACAGGCAGCAGATGTCCTTCCTGATCACATACTCACAGGCTCTGTTCAATTCTCAGAAGAGCTCTCATTTCTATCCACTGATTTCAGCATTATTTTCTCCCAGCATTGCAAGTCATGGTTCTCGGAGACCGCTGGCATGTTAATAGGCTGGTTATATGGAAATTGGGTAATATTGCTGTGTTCCTGGCTGCTGCAGGCCAGCGCCCATGGGGAGCCTTTGGTTGGGAATCAAACACATCACCTTCAAATGCCATTTACGCACTTAACTCACAAACCAATCTAACACAACTCTCTTCTTTCCAGAAATGTCATAAATACCAATTTGATTCTCAAGAAAGAATACTCTTAGCAAGTTCATATTAAATATTTCTAAAACATAAAGAAAAATCAAAGAATCAGGAAAAATATGAAGAAAAAATGGGCCTATGCTTACCATTTACATCGACATGGTTGGAACTGGAGGGTATCATGCTGAGTGAAATAAATCAATCAGAGAAAGGCAATATGGTTTCACTCATTTGTTGAATAGAAGAATCAGCACAGAGGACCATAGGGGAAGGGAGGGAAAACTGAATGGGAAGCAATCAGAGAGAGAGACAAACCACAAGAAACTCTTAACTATAAGAAACAAACAGAGGGTTGCTGGAGTGGAGGTGGGTAGGGGGAGGGGTAACTGGGGGATGGGCATTACAGAGGGCACATTCATGTGATGAGTGCTGGGAGTGCTGTGCAACTGATGAATTATTGAACTCTACATCTGAAGATAATGATGTACTATATGTTGGCTAATTGAATTTAATTTTTTAAAAAATGGGTCTAAACTAAAAATAAGAAGCGGGGTGGGACGGGGGGAAATTCTGCATAAAACTGAACAGCTTACCTGGAGGAGAAAGTATGCTGGTTAGTGGAAGGTGGTCCTCACTAACAAGGGTGGTGCCAATGCAAGGTTGTCACACCAGAAAGGATTTTGATGAGGGAAATTAAAGCCATATCTCAAAAGAGGTCCGGAGATTCCCAGGTCCTTACTGGCAGAACAGACAGAACTGTAGCTCACATCCCTACAAAGTCATTGTCTCCACCTCTGTAGCTAAGACCAATGAACCAGACTCATCGAGCTGAAAGGCCGAGGAATTGTTAGGACAATGGTATGAGTGGATCTGATGACGACCCTCTACATCTGCTGGTTTGGATCACAGAGAAGAGGTCATGGCTTACATTGCAAGCAAATAACCACAGAAGAGAGAATTCTCTCTGTTTCAAAGTCAGCAAGAGACAGACTTCCCCTGGGTCACATGGCTCTAAGCTCTGCACACACCACTTGGGAAGAAGTCACCTCCATGCTGACTTAATTTCCTGAGCTCCACGGGCACAGTTCATCTGGATCCAGCCTCCCTGGCTTGTTTTAATTTTGTTTGTTTCTCCTTCGAAAGAACTTTGCTGTTTCCTCACTTCCAAACCAGATACTCTCAGTCTTCAGTGATGAGGTCATTGGGCAACATGCTCCTCCATTACAAGATGTCAAAGCTAGATACATGTGCCCCTGAGTCCACTTCAGATTCCCCCAGCTGTGAATGTGCAGAACAAGGAGCAAGCGCCCAGCATTCCAGAAGTTGCCAACTACAAGCATCTCCTTGTTTATGTGCTAATAATCCTAGGAACCCTGAACTACAGTGGTATGAGATGAGATTCCACACTGCTCAGGTCAATGAGAAGCTCACTGCACATGAAAATTCTGTCCTTGCCATCCCAGAGAGACAACTACAAATCTCGACACTCATGCTGAGTAGGGCACCATCTAAACACAATTACACCCTGCAATTGAAGTTCAGCATACCATGAGCAAAGGGAAAATTTCAATTTAAAGGTTTTATTTCCACCAGCTTTTGCGGTCCACTTCCCTTGATGAAATCCAATCCATGAAGACTGAACACCTACTGTGTGCCAGGATGAATTTCTCAGGTTCAGTCTTGAAGGACCTTGCAACATAAAGGGCAGAGCAGTGGATTTGTAACCTGCCCTTCTGTTTGCCAATGCAATCAGCAAGAGATGCAATGAGACCAGGCTTTCACCTACTTCCCTCCAACTACCTTCTCTAAATTAAGGGAGCTTGGAAGCAGAGACATACCAGAAGGTAGGTAAGAAGAGGCAAAGAGAGCATACATGCCACGCACTACACAACTGACATCACATGCCTTGTAATTTGTCCCTCAACAGATCCAAGAGATGATAATATCTCAACCCTATTGAAATATGGTAAGCACTCACCTGGTAAAGTCTATAAAATGTTCAGCACACTATCTGTATTAAATTTCTATTGCTGTATAAGAAGTTATCACCAACATACAGGCTTAAAGCCACTCTCATTTTATGATGTTATGGTTTCTTTAGGCAGCAATTTGATACAGTGTGCCTGGGTCCTCTTCTCCAGGCTTCCCCCACCCCAGCCCCACTGAAATCAAGGTATTGGCAGACTGTGTCCTCATCTGGAGGCTTGACTGAGGAAGGGTCCACTTTCAAGCTCCCCTGTCTGGTTGATAGAATGCATTTACTGAAGGTTACAGGTGGCTTGCTTCTTCAAATCCAACAAGGGAAATAGTCTCAGATTTTTGGAACTTCTGACTTCAAGGAATTCCTAGGCTGTATTTTAAAGGGCTCACCCAACTGGGTCAGGTCCACCCAGAATAATATTCCTTTTGTTTAACTCAGAATCAGCTGATTGGGGACTTAATGAAATCCTTTATCCTTTGCCATATAACAACACTTAGAAATGACATCCATTATATTTACAGGTCCATCACACAGTCCTTTGTAGGACCATACAGGGAGTCATTCTCACAAAGGGCACCTTAGAACCGTGCCTGGCACACACAGAAGCCCTCAGACAATGGTCACTATGCCTGTTCACATCTTCATCAACACCATTAACTCTGCTATATATGTATTAGGGAGCTGAGTCTGGGTATGTTAAGTAACCTGTTCAAATTTTAGAACTAACAGTTAGCAAAGCCAGGATTTGAACCCAATGCTTCTCATTCCAAACTGCACGTTTTCTCCTATCAATAGTCTGTTGTAAGGGGTCCACTGAAAACTAGGTGGGGTTATTGTCTGTTTGTTAGCCTTATTGTCTGCCCTCCTCAGGAAAGGAGGGAGAGATATAGAGCATTAAACTCTTTCCTCATGACTATTTTTCACCTACTTTTGCTGTGGTTACTCCAAATTTGTTCAGCTTAGGGCACAGATATTTATGCACTTATGAAAGACAACTCCTCTTCCCTGGCCTAAAGGTACATTATGCCTGCTTTAAGCCTACCATGGGACTCCAGCTCCTCTTTGCTGACTGGGTCCAGTGACTTAAGGGAAGGTCTATTTGAGGCAACATGGAAAGGTATCCTTCCTGATAAAGGAGAGAGGAGTGAGAAGGGAGATTCCTTTGCTCTTCTTCCTATTGCCATCTCCCTCAGGAACACAATCACATGAGGTTTCAATGCTTGTAACTGGGCTGCCATTTTGAAATTATAAGGCAAAGTTCAAAAGTTAACAGAAACCATTGGCCCAGAGTCCTGACCTTGCCAAGCACTGATCAACCCTGGCACTGACTCCTGCTGGACTTCTTATTAGCTGGAACTATTGTGCACGTGGCCTAAGCTGCTCTCAGTTGACTGCAGCAGCAGGAATTTTCAAGTGACAAATATGAGAAGAAAGGGATGTGGGAAAGATAAAAAGAAAGAGATAGATGAGGGGGGTAGGAAGAGAGATACGAGAATGTATTACAAAAATGCTGTAGGGACGCCTGGGTGGCTCAGTTGGTAAAGTGGCTGCCTTTGGCTCAGGTCATGATCCCAGCATCCTGGGATCGAGTCCCACATTGGACTCCTTGCTCGGCGGGGAGCCTACTTCCCCTCTGCCTCTGCCTGCCACTCTGTCTGCCTGTGCTTGCTCTCTCTCTCTCTCTCTCCTCTCTGACAAATTTTAAAAATGCTGTAGGAAACCCAAATACTTGTTAGAATATGAGAAAACACATTTTCCCTTCCACAAGGACCAATATGCCTGAAGCTCAATAGTCATGGGTTTTGGAGCTGGAGACAATAGGCTCAGGCCACCTCAGGTTAGTCCTTATATTCTGGCAAACTCTGGCAACCTACATTTTCATAATGTCTTCAAGGTTTCAAAGAAAATATTTCTTAATCAGCTGAGCAGAGCTTTCAGGAATCTGAAGAACACTTTTGGGGCTTACATGCAAAAATTACCACTAACTGCCCTGAGATGATCTTATTAGAATCAATGGCTAGAAACAAAGGAATATGATTTGAGTCAGAGAATTTCCTTATTGGCTGCTGAAACTTTCAGTTAACCAGCTGTCTTCTAGGAAAACAGGCTCTCTCTTCCCCACTTGTCCCTTCCATTGCTTCTTGCACCAGTGCCATCAGGTGGGGCCTCCATTATGAGGAATCTGAAAGACTGATAGACAAGGAAGAGGCAGAGAATCAGCTCTTTACAGCTTGTTGTGTCCCATGCATGAGTCGAACCCAGCTGTCTAATGAGAAAAGCAGAGAAGGAAACCAGTACAAGCTCAGTTGGTTGGTGATGCTCTCTACAGTGGTAGGATAAAGTCCAGATTTCATAAGAGTTCCTCGCTCTCCAACATAAGGCTCAAGAATAAGGGCCATAAACAAGCCTCCTTTCTTGATTCAAAAGGACAAGTGATTTGGAACTAAGCATGGACTCAGCCTAATGAAATTAATGCATTAGCATCTAATTTGACTCTTCAGCAAGTATAATTGCCTGTGTTCCAGGCTGGGCCAACATTCTCATTAGCAAGCATGTGACCATGATCAAATATATACGCAAAATGTTATGCTAGATGGGGTATAGGTCATAGGTCATGTGCCCTGCCATCCAAAAGCTTACGTTGTAGTGGGGAGTCAAGATATTTTTGCAAAAAATTATATAATAAGAGAATCAAATGTCAGTTCTAGACAATGAAAGAAGAGATAACCTAAGAGAAGACATGATTAATTGCTAAGTGAATTGTTCAGACAGTAAAGACAAGAGGCCAGAGTAGAGAATGATTGCTTCAGTCTAGGATAATCAAGGGAGGTTGTAACATCCTATAGTTAGAGATGTGGAGACAAGACAGGGATAGGGAGTGGATAAGTTTAGTATCTGTTCCTCAAGAGGAGATACTGAAAATAAGACTGGAAAAGGAGATGGGAGCCAGAGTATAATGGACTTCTCAGTCAAAAGGACATTTTGTTATAAGAAATCACCCCCTCAAAATGTCAGATAGTGTTGTGGGGGAAATAGAGAAGGGAAAGTCGGGGAATGGTAGTGATTTCTGGGGGCTTAAACACATGATCCTACACAATGAGTCAAATGCATAACATATGCCTCATAGGACCAGACTCAATACTGGGCCATGAGAAGAAAGAAAGTCTGGTCATGCTTTCTTTAAGGATGTTCTTCATGAGATGAAGTAGAAGGCTTAAAATTCCTCCTTCTGGGACAAAGAAGTCCTGAACTTTCCTTCTATAAACATAGATAAACTTGGATTAAAATAGATTTGGTCAATGTTTCCAGGACTGGAAAATAGTGGAGGAATGAAGTCTCTGAGATAGGAAAACATATGGTGAACCTGACATTCATCCCAGCTCCTCCTGGGGACAAGGCAGAGCATAGTGGCCACACTGAGATGAAGAGGTAGAGATTGGAGTGTGGTGTCACTAAACATCTGGGATTAGTGAGGCTCCTCCTCTCTACCAAAGAGGAAGGAGCTATAACAGAAATACAGAAAAGGTTCCCTGTGGGTGGTTGGCCAATAGCTGGGTATACCCACAAGGGGTGAGACTCCTCAAATATTACTCTAAAATAGCTTCTATGAGGTTGAGAGAGAAATATCAGTACTAGAAATCTCACATTACATGGAAGAATCCTCATTAATCTATGGTAGTTTCAGTTAAGACACCTGAAAAGAGTCATAACCATGATCCAGAATAAGAGCTATCCTAGATATCCCTTCCCCACCACCAAAGAAAACCCTACAACCAAACAGATGGTTTCAGGAGAGCAGCCTATAAACCAACCATCAGACTAAACAAGGCTCAGCACCCTTCAAAGGAAGACAGTATAAATCAGACTTCTGATAATGTATCATGCACAGTGTCCATCATTAAACACATTACTAGCCATGGGTAAAACCAGGAAAATTTTTTTCATGATCAGGAAGAAAATATTCAATAAAAACATCTCCTTGATGACAAGAATGTTGGAATCAGCTGACAAAGATTAAAAGCAGCTATGATAAACATCAGAGGAAAGGAAATCATTAAAAAGAACCAAATGGAAATTCTGGAATTAAAAACTATAGGACCTAAAACCACATTGAGATACCACCTTACACCAGTTAGAATGGCCAAAATTAGCAAGACAGAAAACAACATGTGTTGGAGAGGATGTGGAGAAAGGGGAACCCTCTTACACTGTTGGTGAATGCAAGTTGGTGCAGCCATTTTGGAGAACAGTGTGGAGATTCCTCAAGAAATTAAAAATAGAGCTTCCCTATGACCCTGCAATTGCACTACTGGGTATTTACCCCAGAGATACTGATGTAGTGAAAAGAAGTGCCATCTGTACCCCAGTGTTTATAGCAGCAATGGCCACGGTCACCAAACTGTGGAAAGAACCAAGATGCCCTTCAACGGACAAATGGATAAGGAAGATGTGGTCCATATACACTATGGAGTATGATGCCTCCATCAGAAAGGATGAATACCCAGCTTTTGTGGCAACATGGATGGGACTGGAAGAGATTATGCTGAGTTAAATAAGTCAAGCAGACAGAGTCAATTATATGGTTTCATTATTTGTGGAGCATAACAAATAGCATGGAGGACATGGAGAGATGGAGAGGAGGGGGGAGTTGAGGGAAATTGGAAGGGGAGGTGAACCGTGAGAGACTACAGACTCTGAAAAACAACCTGAGGGTCTTGAAGGGTCAGGGGGTGGGAGGTTGGGGGAACAAGGTGGTGGATATTAGGGAAGGCATGTATTGCATGGAGCACTGGGTGTGGTGCAAAAACAATGAATACTGTTACACTGAAAAGAAATTTTTAAAAAATGCTGAAAGGAGCTCGACAGAGAGTGAAGACAGAAAAGGAAAGGGTCAGAGAATTTTGAAAGAAATGGGAATTTATCCAACCTGAGGGCAAAAAGATAAAAATGAGCTTAAAACATTTTTAGTAAACCTTGGTGACATGTGGGATAATTTCAAGTGATCTCTCATAGATCATAAAAAGAAAGAATAAACAAAAAATGGGACAGAAAAAATATTTTAAAACATAATAATCAAAATTTTCACATAGTTGGTGAAAAAAAATTAATTGACAAATCTGAGAAACACAGCACACCCCAAATACGGTAAGTACAAAGAAAATCATGTCTGGATCTGCCATGATCAAAATGCCAAAAACCAAAGTTAAAGGAAAAAAAAATTTTTAAAGCAGCCAACTAAAAGCAGCATGTTACACACAACATTAAATAATATAAATGATGGCTGACTTCTCATTAGAAAGAATGAGGGCCAGAAAACAATGGCATTGCAATTTTGAAGCACTAAAGGAAAACAACTATCAATATAGCATTCTATATCTAGTGAAAGTATCTTTCAAAATGAAGGTAAAATAAAAAAAAAAAAAGTTCAGAAGATATGTCAACATCTGAACTGCACTCTAAGAAATATGGAATAAAGTATTCTAAGCTCAAGGGAAACAGTACCAGATAGAAACATATATCCACAGATGGGAATACAGAACACAGAAGATGGTAAATATGTGACTACATATTTAAAACATACAGCTTTTTTATTCTATTAATTTCCTTAAAAGGCAAATTATTGTTATTTGGGAAATATAGGAAAGGAAAATAGCATTATTATGATAGAGAAGTAAGATTTATTATAACAACAGCACAAAGGATAAGGTGAGAAAATAAATTATATTTTTGTAAAGTTCTTATATTTTTGAAGAGTGAAATGATACAGTATCTAAGTAAAAAGTACAGGCACACCTCAGAGATGCTCGGGTTTAGGTCCAGACCAACACAATAAAGCAAATATCACAATAAAGCATGTCAAATGAATCTTTTGTTTTCTAGTGCATATAAAAGTTATGTGTACACTATACTGTGATCTACTGAGTGTACAATAGCATTATATCTAAGACAACAATTTCTATACCTTGATTCAAAATACTTTATTATTAAAAATGCCAACCCTCACCTAAAATTTCAGCGATTCATAATCACCGATCACAGCATAAAATAATACAATAATACAATAATAGTGGAAAAGTTTGAAACACTTGATAATTACCAAAATGTGTCATTGGAGACATAAAGTAAACAAATGCTCACTTTCCAAATATTGGGAAACCAATGCCAATACACTTGCTTGGTGCAAGGTTGTCACAAACCTTCAATTTATAAGAAATCAATATAGGCAGAGTGCAATAAAGTAAAAAGCAATAAAATGAAGTATGCCTCTATCAAATTAAGGATGCACATTACAATCCTAGAACAACTTCTATAGTAAAAGTGAAAACTACAAAAGAAGCAATGAAATTGAAATATAAAAGCCCTAGTACATTGTTATCCTGATTTTTTTGCTGTTGAGACTGAAATTGTCCCTTCATACCTATTCTCCAATATAAAAGATTTTCTACTGGTTAAGTAGCTGCACAGAGGAGACTACTCTTCTCAGCCTCCTTTGCAGTTTGATATGACTATCTGGCTAAATCATGGCGAATAGAATATGAAAAGAAGTAACAAGTAGTGCAATATCTGTGTTCTTACCTTAAAATATAAGACAACAATGAAGTCATGGAAGAGCTTCAATATAGAAAAAGCCTGAGCCCCTGATGCCCTTGTAGAAGACAAGGATCATATCAGCTTGGATATCTACATGACAGCAAAATAAACTCTCATTTTTATTTTGTCAAAGTTGTTATTTTGTGTCCCTGTTGCATATAGCCCTTCTTAAATTCTAATTATGGCAGTTCTTATACATAAACTATAGAATTTGGATATAAAAGAGGCACAGAGCATTCAAAGCTATACAACAACAACAATAACAAACAAGCAAAAAGTTATACAACAAACATTAATCACCTAACATGGGCTAGATATGGTGGTAGGCATGGGGTGTACTGGGATTCACTGGTGAACAAGATAAGCCTTCTCCTTATCTCCAAGATAAGTATCCTCCTACATAGGTTACACAATCTTGAAGTATCACTTGTCTTTTGTTTAAAACACTCTCACACTTGCACCCTTCATGTCTTCACCAAGCATTTAATCTCTGACTTCCAATAATCAGAGTCCCCTCTGTTTTCCTCAACCCTTTCTTTTCAAAGTCACTAGAAATAAATCTAGCAATATTCTTCTTCCAGTAATGGCGGAACAACTTTTATCAAACAGACCCTTCCTTCAATAACAACCATAGATTTCTGAAGATACTGGAGAATGGCCACAAACAGGTAGAGATTGGAGGGGAGTCAGTGCTGGAGAAACAGGAATGATACCAGGTAGTTTTCCTTTTTCTTGATGTCAGGGCCTCATCAGAGATACTGGGTAGGTAAAATCCAGAAAGGAACCAACACCCAAGAGCTTTGAAGAGCCAGAGGAAGAGTTCAAAGCAATATCATCAGTTAGAAAAATGGAGGAGGAGACATCCTAGAATGAAGAAGGCCACAAAAAGAAGCAAAATATTCTGCGTATAAATGCTGCCAAAATCTCTGGATGATCCCTGAGCTGTGTGTGTGTGTGTGTGTGTGTGTGTGTGTGTGTGTCCAAGCAGCCAGCTAAGCCCAAGGGGACTGAGCAGTGATTTGACCTATGGTCCACCACGAAGAGAAAGAAACTGAGTGATAATGAAAATATAATGCAACAAGACTTGTGGGATGGTACTAAAGTAGAAACACAAGGAAATGCATAAGTTTAAATATTTATGTTGGAGAGGAAAAAGGTCCAAAATCAGTGGTCTAAAATTCAACTTAAAAATGTGAGTGAAAGAAGAGGAAAGTATATAAAAAGAAAGAATAAAGAGTAAAAATCATTAAAATAGAAAATAACGAAACAGAAAAAAGTAATGAAGGTTTTAAAAAATCAAGAAAATCTGAAGCTAGCAAATCAAGAAAAAAAAGATACAACACAAACTAATGCTGTTTTTTGTTTGTTTGTTTGTTTGTTTTTTTAAAAACTTGGGCGCCTGGGTGGCTCAGTGGGTTAAGCCTTTGCCTTCCTCTCAGGTCATGATCCCAGGGTCCTGGGATCAAGTCCCGCATCAGGCTCTCTGCTCAGCAGGGAGCCTGCTTCCTCCTCTCTCTCTCTCTGCCTGCTTCTCTACCTACTTGCGATCTCTCTCTGTCAAATAAATAAATAAAATCTTTAAAAAAAAAACTAATACTGGGATCATAAGAGGTAGATTATTATAAACCCTATAGACATTAGCAAAATGGCAAGAGAATTCTAAGAACACTTTTACTGATAAAATTAACAATTTAGGTTAAATGGACACATTTTTTGAAACATACAACTTATCAAAACTGATATAAGATGAAATAGAAAGCCCAAATAGCCCAATTATCTACTAAATAAGTGGATTTCATTTTCAGTCTTCTGACAGATAAACTTCAGGCCCAGATGGTGATGTTAGTGAATTACACCAAGCATTCAAAGTAAAAGTTATTCCAATCCTCCATAAATCTTTCCAGAACATACAGAAATAAGAAATACACCCCGATTTGTTTTATGCAGATGTCATAACTAAGATACTAAGACATGAAAAAATTATTAAAACAAATAAAGGTGATGGGGTGCCTGGGTGACTCAGTGGGTTAAAGCCTCTGCCTTAAGCTCAGGTTGTGATCTCAGGGTCCTGGGATTGAGCCCCACATGGGGCTCTTTGCTCAGCAGGGAGCCTGCTTCTCTCTCTCTCTCTGCCTACTTGTGATCTTTCTCTGTCAAATAAATAAATAAATCTTTTAAAATAAAACAAATAAAGGTGAACAACCTTTTTAGTAAAAGGAAGTCAGCAATATGTATAAAAATACATTAGGTAAGAATAAGAATTCAAGGTTGACTTAGTATTTGAAAATCAATCAACAATATTTCATGTTAATTGAACCAGATGTCCATTTAAGTAAATTCACAAAAACACATGCCAAAATTTAACACCAATTAATGTTAAAACACACTAAATTAGAATTTGAAAATTTCTCAACCTCAAAAGGGTCATACAGAAACAAAATGAAATGAAACAAACTAAAGCCAACTCTGTACACAATGCTTCATTACTCACTGCTTCCCTCCCAAGATGACAACAGGGCAAGGTGCTCACTCTCGTCTTCTGTATTCCACTTGGGTAGGGTCTAAGACATTGCAATGGGTCAAGAAAAACAAAGGCACAAATGTTAGGAAAGAACAGCTATCTCTGCTCACAGAGATGGCGCTACTTTTGAAGTAGGAGATACTAAGAAATCTACAAGCCATTTCCATAATTGATAAGTAAATAGTCAGTCACAGGAGGAAAGCTCAACACACACAAGTCAGTTATAGTTTTATAAACTAGAAATGAGCACTTGAAAACTTAATTTAAAAATCAATTCAACTTACAATAGCTTCAGAAATTATAAAATAGTCCAGCATAAATTTAATAAAAGATGTGCCGGAGCTCCACACTGGAAATGACAAAACATTACTAAAAGTAATGAAAGAAGATATGAGTAAATAGAGATGTCCACAGACTGCATGATCTAATATTGTTAAGATATTAATTCTCTCAAAATTGATCTGTAAGATTCAATTTAATCACAATCTAAATTCCAGTGGGCATTAATATAAGATTTCTTGAGCTGAATCTGAAATTTGTATGAAAATGCAAAGGACCTAGAATGTTGAAACAACAACAACAACAAAGTTAGAGGAGTTAAGACACCTGACTCCAAGGTCATGTGATAAGAACAGGCATTTGATCAGTAAAGCAGAATATAAAGTCTAGACAACACTCATACACATCTGGACATGAAACACGAAATTTTGCTTACTGATATCCATCCAAAGCATCAAGGTAATTCAGTGGGGAAACAATACCCCTTTTGACAAATGCCTCTGAGACAACCAGAAAGCCACTCAGTAAAATATGAATCTTGATCTCAACCTCGTATCCAACACAAAATCTCATCCAATTTTCATAATAGATCAAAACATAAAACTACAAATTTTCCAAAAGAAAAACTAATTAAGAGATTATTCTGTGACTTTGGGGTAAGCAATGTTTTCTCAGGCAAAGACAACAATAACCATAAAAGAAAAAAGACCACTTATACTTCATCAATACTTAAAATGCTTGATTATAAAGGGACTCAATGAGTAAAATAAATGGGTAAGCCATAGAAAAGGAAAAAAATACATTATAGAAAATAGTAAGAACTGTTACTGGTCAAAAGCAAAATGAAAGAAATAAAATAACTCAATTAAAATGAAATAAACCTTTGAACAAATATTTCATACGTGAAGGTATAATGATGGTCAGTAAGCACGTGAAAAAAAGTGCCCAACATCATTAGTTACCATATCAATATCAACTAGTATCCTGTCAATGAAATCAAACTCACAACGGGATAGAGCTCACACCCATCAGAATGGCTAAAATTAGAAGGGCTAACAACAGAAATTGTTGGTAAGGATGAGAAGCAGCAGGAACTATCATGCACAGTTTATGTGGGTTGAAGGGAGAAATGGTAAACGGTTTAGGAAAATGGACTGAGGCTTTCTCATAAATCTTGAAAAACGCTAAACATTGCACTCCTGGGTTTACTTACATGAGAAATAAAAGCATATGTCTGCAAAAAGCTTAAGTATAAAATGTTCATATGAATTCATTCATAATGGTCAAAAACTGGAAACAGCCCCCAGGGTCCATCACCAGGAAAAGAGCCAACCAGACGTTAGTATATCCTTAACCCGTTACTATGCAAAAGTACAACACACTGCATCATAGTAAATCTCAAAAAAAAGTAAGGTAAATTGTAGAAACCATATACAAAACAGCAAGTACTTTATCATTTCATTCTTTTGTCCTAGTCAAAACGTAGCAAGTTAAAATCAGCACAATTTTTGAAGGAGAACAAAGTTGAAGGACCAACACAATTCAAAGGTCGAGATTTACCGTGAAGCTACGGTGATCGAGACACTGCGGCATCAGCAAAAGGACAGACAAATAGATCAACAGAATGGAAGAGAGCCCAGAAATAGATGCACATAAGTAGTCAACTCATCTTTGACAAACCGACCTGCGACATCTTTGAGCAAGGGCAGCGCAACAGAGGAAAATCTTGAAAACCAATAGTGTCAGAGCAAATGGACATCCTCGTACAAAAACAAAACAACAACGGCAACAAAAAATGCTGAATTAAGACACAGCCTATACACTGTTCACAAAATATTAACTCAACATGGATCACAGGCCTAAAAATGAAACACAAAATGATAGAACTGGAAGGTTGCACAGAGGACACCTGGACGATCTTGGGTGTGGTGACACCTCTTTAGCTACACACCAAAGGCATGACTCATGAAAGAAAGAAGTGATAAAGTCAATGTTGTGAAAATTATAAACGTCTGCAAAAGAAAGCATCAAGAGACTGAGAAGACAAACCACGGACTGGACGAAAATACTTGAAAAGACATCTGATAAAGGACCATCATCCGGATTGGCAAAGAACCCTTAACATGCAACAATAAGAAAACAAACAACTCCATTACAAAATGGGCAGAAGACCCACAGGCAACTCCCCAAAGAAGATACACAGATGGCAAGTGAGCACGTGAGAAGATGCCACATGTCCTCTCTCATCAGTGGACTGAAAGTTAAATCAACAGTGAGATCCGCTACTTACCTATTGAAAGTGTCAAATGCAGAACACCACCAACCCCAAATGCCGGGAGAACATGGAGCCCCGGGGACTCTCGTTCATTGCTGGTGGCCTTGTAATGGGTGCGGCCACTTGGGGAGACAGGTTGGTGGTTTCTTACAGAAGTAAACATGTTCTTACCGTAGGATCCTGCTATCACATCCCTTGGTGTTTACTCAGAGGAGTCGAAAACTTGTGTCCATACGAAAACTCACACTTGGATGTCAAAGCAGCTTTATTCATAATTGCCCAAACTTGGAAGCAACTGAGATGTGCTTCAGTGGGCGAAATGGGTACACTGTAGTCCATCCAGACAACGGAATATGATTCAGTAGTAAAAAGAAAGGAGCTGCCCAGCCGCGAAAAGATATGGGGGAACATTAAACACGTATCACTGAGAGAAAGCAGCCCGACTGAAGGCTACCTACTTCATGATTCTAACGTTGTGACATTCTGGAAAAGGCAATAGTAGAGACACTAAAAAGATCCGTGGTTGCGGGGGTTTGGGAGGAGGACGGATGAACAGCAGGACAGGGGACTTTGAGGGCCGTGAAACTGTCCTGTGTGGTTCGACAGTGATAGGTCCTGTCATTAACATGTGTCTCGGTCCCTTCTCTGACCCGGGCACACTGGGCTCCTCCCTGCCCTGCACACCCCTCCCCCCAGTGAGATCCTCTCTCGGGAGCATCAGCCTTGAAGCTCTCTCTGCTAAGAGCACTCGCGCGGCGCACAGGGCTTGCTCCCTACCCTCCAGCCCTCTCTCTACCTCTTCCCTGCTTTATTCTACAAAACACCTCATTGATCTGGGTTTTCCCTGAAGCAGACACCAGGAAGGGATTGAGCAAGCAGGGTTTTATTGGGAGAAATGTCTGTGACCGGAACTAGGGGCAGACCAAAAAGGCTGGGAGAGGGTAGCCGACACAGGTGGAGGGGAGCGGGGCGGAGGTGGGCAAAGTCCTAGCCAGCTGGGGGTCTCCCGGAGTTTCAGCAGAAATCCTGGAGTATCTGTGACCCAAAGCGGGCCGAGGAAGGAGTCCCTTTTCTCCCAGCAACAGGGTCTGTGTTAACTCCCCGCTGCACTCGGTCCTCGGTAGGGAGCAGTCCACAGGCAATGTGGCCTGGGAACAGATGCGGTGATGGGTTTCAGGTCCCCCTGCCCCACCACGTGCTCATCTTGCTTCCTGCGGCCAAGGAGCCTAGGGAAGGAGCACACCCAGGCAGCCACTGCGCCTGACATTTCAAATCTGTTCCTACTGCAGTTGTTGGAAGGAAGTCAACACAAGGGAGCTGCCCTGCCTTCTCTCTAATCCCAGCACCTAGAATAGTGCCAGACACATAGTACATGCTCAGTTAAATTTCTTAAATGAATGAGTAAACGAACCCAGGAAGGTTTCCCTTCTCCCTTCTTCTGGGTCCATAGAACTCTCTTTACCGCTTCTCTTCCCACACTGAGGTTTACCAAGTGTTTCTTCCATGGCCAGTTCACGTGTGGATACCAAGGACTGGGCCCGGGACCCGTGGACTCAGCTGCGTCGTGGCACCAGGTTCGGAGAGTGAGTAAAGTTCTGCTTGATAAATCTGAGGGTTCTCGTGCGGTCCTCAGGATACTTATGTGAGTAGGGACAAGACCAGGTTGCCCATTTTGCAATGGATGTGGAAAATGGGGTCCTGGATACGGTGTAACTGCCGTGGCTCCCACTGCCCCAGCGCGACTCGTACAGTCTCGAGGTGTCCATCGTCCTCTACCCCTTACCACCTCGGACAGACGGGTCCGCCGACTCTCAGGAAGTGACACAGCCAGAGCCCATGAGTCTTTCCATGGCCAGGCACAGACCCCCTCTGCCCCCTGCTCTGGGGTTCTTTCCAGAACCCACCCGTAGGCCTGTCCACGGAGCAGAGACTGCAGATCCCACCCTGGTTATGACACTCCCTGCGACCCATCATCCCCCGTCCCCCCCTTGGCTACTCCCCTGCCTTGAACTGCAGAGCTGCCCGGGGTTGCGAACGGACAGGTTAGCATCAGGACACGGGTTTAGTACCAGCGTGGTGCCTTAGAGCCCCATGATGAGAGCCGCCCAGAAGGCCCGGCTAGAACTGCTCATTAGTATTAATAATAAAGTCGGGGGAAGTGGAGTCGGGACACCCAGCGCCTTGCAGACTGATGAATCACCACGTCCCTGGGCTATTTGCTGATGCTACTGCATTTACAGCTTAATCTTCCTGTAACCATTTTTCAATAATCAGGGAAGCTAAATTAAGAGAAAGGCAGCTCCTCGCTATTAAGCACAGCATCTTGCTAACCCTGCTTTTGACAAATGGTATCGACCCGGGGAAGCGGGTTCAAAGCTGCCTCTTGGTTGCTCCGGCTCCCATTCCCTACGGTGCCACGACCTTTGTGTTTCTCTGCCCTGGACACAAATTCTGACCACGCTGGAGAAAGATCATGGGTTCTGAAATGGACCCACAGTTGGTACCACAAATACCATGTCTCTCGGGGGTTGAGAGGGTTGATCCTCCCCCTAAGTTCATGCTCACAAAGTCAGAAATGACAAAAGCCTCCTGAGTCACAACCAACGTTGTATCAACAATTCAGAATAACAAGTTTTTCCAGGTGTGAACCCACATCTGCCCCTCTCCAGCACTCTGCAGGGTAACGTCAGGTTTGTCTCAACAAAATACTGACGCAGCCCCTTGAGCTTTTGTGGAAATGGCCTTACGGGAATAGAAAATTTTAACTCAAGGATCAAGCCCTCAGGATCTGTTTGGGATTAGCTTACTTCTGTACAAACCTTTAGTAAGGAGTAGGAAAGATGGAAAATACCTCACACACATCTGTGGTTGCCAAAAGAGATGTTTTAAAGACACTGCTGTACAAAGAAAGCAGAAATAAATTAAGGAGGCTTGCAAGCTCTGCATCAGAGACAGTAGCACCATCTGCTTTAAGTAACATTTATTTTCGCAGAAAAAAAAATATGTTCGAAAACTGAATAATGTCCATGTAGTCTAAATATTTGCTCTCCACAAGCATCCTGGGAATGATATGCAAGAGTCCTGAGAACTAGAAGACATTACAAAATATCGAAATGGAAAGAAACAAAGTTATTTTACTATGCAGTGTGTTCAGTTGCTATGTAAATGTGGGAGCCTTATTATTTATTGCTTTTTCAGCTCTGACAGTTGGAAACATTGCAGAATCAGAAGACATCTGTTGAGTGTAGCACGAGTATCTGCAAAACAGCGATCAGGGCTGAATGGTG
Source organism: Mustela erminea (assembly GCF_009829155.1). NCBI lineage: Eukaryota > Metazoa > Chordata > Mammalia > Carnivora > Mustelidae > Mustela > Mustela erminea. Next base: position 106,652,976 of record NC_045623.1, on the reverse strand, counting down.
TTATTTCTGGACTCCTGGGTGCAGGTGTGAAGTCCCAGCAAGAAACAAATTGCACTGAGCTCTTTGCAGCCACTTACTTGCTACAAGTTAAACACTCCAAGAGGCTGTTCTGGGATGTGATGCCTACCCTAACGCTTGCACTCTATTTGCCCTGGTCTGTTTTAGAAGGTCAGACCCAGCCCATCGACTAAGCCATCCCACAGGCACCATTCAGGATGGTGGTAAACAGCCCAGGCTTTGGAGCTGACAGGACCGTGTGCAAGCCCCAGCTCCATGACTCCAGCTGCGGGACTTTGGAGAAGTTGGAGGACTTCACCAGGTCTGTTGTCATCTGTGTGATGGGAAGAATGACATTCCCCTTGCCTAGTGCTGGGATGAGAAGGGACTTACTTCATGTGTACCAAATGCTTCGTGTGCTGGTTACCAGGATCCCTCTGACCTCGCTCTGCTTCCGAGGCTGAAGTCATAGTTCTAATGGGGATCCCAGGAACTTAAATAAAAATACATCTGAGACATCTTTGCTAGCACATTTTTACATTTTATTGACACATGGTACAGAGCATGCAGTGGAGAGATGGCATTCATTAACTTACGGCTGGGCCTTTTGAATTTTATCCTGCAGTGTCTCTGGTCCTATAATCTGATGGCCTTATTTCATCCTTTGATATTTCAAATCTGCCAGGAGCCCTGGCACCAAGCCCCAAACATCAGATCTTAAATATTCCAAAAAACGCCTTCCCACCTTTTCGAGCTCACTCAGCACACCTGACAGGGAGCGGACTTTAATGAGCATGAAAAGCACATCCGTACGCCCTGCCTGACCACTCAGAACCTTCCTGCTGTCTCTTTTCCAAGACTGCAAAAGAGCTTTCGACTTGCCAAGAATTCATGGCAAGATTCTTTTTTAATAAATCAGATTTCTCTCCAACAAATATCTACCATACCTCAACACTTAGGAAATATTTGTTTGGGAAATGCGTATTTTGGGAAATGCTCACTGTGTCCCCAGCATGGTGTTATTAGTATTTTGATGACTCTTATCATGGTTACGGTCTCTTTATTAACGATCCCTAGAAGTAGACCAGATAGCACACCGGTCACTTAACTGACCAGGGAAGCGCGTGGTTCTCAGGCTCTGGTCCCTAGGAAAAGCATATTTGTTCCCATGGCTTCTTGACTGAAAATGAGAAAAGAATCACCTAAGTCTGAAATGCTTGATACTGTGTTCAAGTTCTTGAGAAAATAGCAGCACACAGTAAAAAGCACAATCCTGCCTAAATACGCCTTTTTATCCTCTGGATAAAATAGTGCCTGTCAGGTTAAGGATTCTCCAGGGGGGCGTTGGAGCCCAGCACGGACAAGCCACACGCCAGGTGTCGCAGGAATGCACATGCACACCGGCCAGAGAGCAGGACCGGGTGTGATACGAACCACGTGGAGATGTGTCCCTCCTTGACCATCTGCAGGCTGGAGGCAGCCACACAGAGAGAACCAAAGGAGAGGTCTGCTCCCTGCTGCACACTCCCCACCCGATGGGAATGGCAGTGCACAGGGCAGGGGCCTTCTCTGCCGCAGAGGGGCCAGAGGGAGTGTTCCAAGTGTTTCTGAAGCCATATGGAAACAAGTCGGACAATTGCATCAAGAAGGTGGAGAAAGGTCTGCTGTTGTAGAAACACCAGGAGCCAAAGAGAGCCCTAAGGGAGTCCTAAGGGATATGGGCTCGCGGAAGATGGGGAGGTGAGATGGGCCCACGGCTGTGGCAGGGATGGCTCCAAGGCACAGCAGACGGTTTACACCGACGGAGTGAGGCTCCGTTCCTCCCCACAGGAGGAAAAAGATCCTGCAGCGTCTCGAGGTAGAACCGTGCAGAGGGATAGGCTGGAGACAGCCAGAACTAGCAGAGAAGAGGGAGATGCTGGGGGCACACAGGACACAGGACTCCGGGGATTCTGATGAGAGAAGAGGACAAGCAGGGGCAGAGGAGGAAAAGAGGCAGGCAAGGCTGTCCGGCTGCACGGCACGGGCAAGGCGGAGAGCACACAGCCCTGACCAGCAGACGGAGGAGGGTCCGACAGGGCTCACCCCCAGAAACACCCCCCCGGGCCGCAGGAGGCTGGATGAGAAGGAATGATAAGCGGGGCGAGCGCAAGAAAGCGGACCGATGGCAAGACGCGGAGCTTCCACGCAGCGCCCGAGTGAGGCACGGAGCGCTCCCATGCTGACGCCCGCAGCCACTCTTGACCCACAACTTCATGTGGGAAAGCATCAGGCATGGACTTGGCCTCGTGGCCACCGGCTCAGGTCCCCGCGACCGCAGCCAGCTTCCAAGCGCCGCAGGAGCCTCCTTCCGGAGCAGGAATTGCGGGTGGAGCGGGCTTTGAACCCTGTCTTCCGGGCAGGCCCCCGCTCCCCTGCCCAGACAAACAGGCCCGCCCCGTTTCCACGCATGCCGCTGTAACACGGGCTCCAGAAGGTGGGACCCCAAAGACGAGTAGCACTTGCATTCCCAGAGACCGTGTTATCTCACTACCTCCACCAGCCCCGGGCTTCTCGGAGAAACTGCCAACGGTGCCGCGCAGGGAAGACGCCTCGGTCCCAACGAGCCCCTGGAAAGACAGAGGGTGAAGTTCACAGTCAGGCCAAAACTCCAACAGCTGCCAAGAGGGAGGCTGATGAGCTCTCGGTGTTGTAACAAATGCCCCCAAGGCAACACCTGCCCCAGAGGCAGGAGCGAGGCGAGCTGCTGCGGGGGCTGCAGGGGTGGGGGGCTGGGGGCTGACAAAGCAAGACCGGAACCAGGCGCGTCCACACAAACACGCTCTGACTCTCTTCAGGGTTTCGCCGGTTTCCGCGGAGAGGCCGGACGTCCGCGCAGCGCCCTCCCGTGCACCCGCCTTTGTGCGCCTGTCACAGCCCCCCACTTGTCCCGCGTCCGACAAGCATCAGTGCACGAATTCCGCCACGAGATCCTGTCCAGCTCGGTGACTTAACTCGTCTCTTCCTGCAAAGAACCGTCCTGCAGGTTGCCTGAGGATTAAGTGAGACCGAATTCTTGTCCCACAGCAGGCACCGCGCCAGCTGGTCGATCCGTGGCGGGTGTTTTCTTCCCGCTGTCCTTCTCCGTCTTCTTCGCATGTTGCTCTGTCCAGCTCCAAGATTCCCCTCTGGCCTGGGCGGCGATCAAACCCGCCTCCCAGCTTTAGCGAGGTCCGCTCGGCCAGGATGGAGCGCGCAGGCCCGCAGCCCTCGGGTTCTGGGAGGAGGTTCCTTCCGTTTCCAGTCCCGAGGGTAACAAGGGGGCACGGCTGCGTGTGGGTGTGAGGACGGCCCTGTGAGGCGGGCCGGCTCCGTGGGGCCCCATGCAGCCGCCCAGCGCCCCGTGCTCAAGAGCCGCCAGCGCTCGGCCCAGCGCTCTGCTGTCATTGTCTTGAAACTCCTGGTGAATTTTTAACAAGCTTCCAGTTTTGCGCGGGGCCCCACAGGTTACGTGAGACCTGTGGGGTGCTCCGTTTTCCACTTTCCACAGCTGGGCAACGCGGAGCCAAGTCAGGTAAGGACGCCCCAGAACCCAGTGACTAAACCCCATGCCTTGGACCCAGACGCGTACAAGCTCCACAAACGTCTTTTAAATCCCGGTGAAATACACGTCACATAAAACTGACCATTTTCAACTATCTTGAAGTGAGCAATTCAGTGGCTTCTACTAAATCCATTGTATTGTGCGACCATCACCATCTGGTTCCCAAATATTTTCAGGACCCCAACAGGAAATTCTGGGCCAGTCAGCGATCACTCCTCCCGCCGGCCTCCGCAGCTGTTACGTCACTGCTAATCCCCTTTCTGTACCTAAGGATTTACCAACTCGGGACATCTCCTTTCCCTGGAATCACACATACTGGGCCTTCTTTGAACCCTCAGGCCCGTATTTAACTCATTTCTGCCACAGAGATAATGGCTTCTCACTGGGAGTGTTGATGTGAAGGCGCAGGGAGAAACGGCTCATCTTACCAGCCGCTTCATTACTATCTGTTGTCGCTGTCGCTGTGGTCACAGTGAGGGTGGCCGTGTTGTGTACGACTGTGCCCTGAGCCATCGGTGATCACACAGCTAGCGAGTGACAGCACTGAGCCCCCGACTCTGCGTGCTCCCCCCCACAATGTCCCTGTCGCCTGGGTAGGATTTCCTGGGGAGTAAGGGTGCGGAGCAGGTTAAGGCCATACATCGGGCTTGGGGTCGGGGGGAGGAGGAGGCGCGGAGATGCCAAGAAAGGTCTGGAGCAAGAAAGGACAGGGCAGGTTGGGGAGGTAGCTGAGCTGGGCTGGTCAGGTGGGACCCCACCCTGGGACGGTCAGTACCTTCCCTGGCGTCTGGACCACACACCGCAGCACCCCGGGAGGCCTCATTCACAGGATCCCGACGCTGCTCTGCAGAAATTTCATCTGGAAAGAAGGATTGTGCGGATGAGAGAACACAAGCCGAGTCGGTAAGGAGTCCTGGGGAAGCGCTGGGCCCTGGGCGCGCTTTCCTCCCTGTCACCGACTGGTGTGTCTTAAAATAACCACAATGCTGTGCAGGAACCCCACCGAGGGAAGCTTCGGGCATTTGCAAACAACAGCTCATTACGCGTCAGCCTTTGTCTCCCTGTCTGTGGGATAAATGAAACAGGCATGTTTTGATACCTGCAACCCGCCCCCTGGATTTCTTTCTTTCCTCTCGCCCTGTGGCAGGGCACAGAGCGTGGCATTTTCTGTGCCCCACAGAGGGCCCAGAGCAGCGACCAGCCTCTGAATACAAGGGAAGGAGGCCTGGACAATGGGCCTCCCCCTGGTCACACCGGCCTTGTCAAGCAGAAACATATTTATCCCACTTTCTGAGATGACTCTGGGCAGGAGAGGCAGACATCTTTGGAAACAAAGATCCCACTTTTATGCAACCACAGTTTCCCATAGGAAAGCCCATTCTGACCAAGTTGGAGCTCTCACTAATCCTTGAGCTTGAGAACTGGACCTGTCTCTCCAGATGGCCATGGTGCGATCTCTGGGGTGGCCGAAGAGAGGCTCCAACGTCTGAGCAGAGCTGCCCAAGGAGGGAGGGCGGCGGACAGAGAGGACGTGGAGCCACGTCTCTCCCCGGAGCTAGCGTCCCTGGGGCAGAGGACACTTCTGCTCTCTTAGGAGCAGGATGACCAGATAAAGAGGAAACGGCTCTGCTGGCAGGATATTGTGCTGGTGCTCTGTTGACGGGAGGCTCCCTCTATGAACCCCAGCCCTTCCGTTCCAGCCCTGCCGCGTCCTGGCTTCACGTGGATCCTTGGCAAACTGGTCACCTTCTCTGAACCCCAATATTTCCACCTGTGAAACGGCTGTGAGGCCATCGAGCCCGTGGGTCTCTTGTGTATACCTGCTGACGTTGTTGGTGTGAGACACTCAGCAGACACCAGTGTTCCATGAAAAGTGGGTGTCTGGCCGCGGCAAGACCCATGGGACCCCCGCATTGCCTGTCACTTGTTTGCTGCTGGATGTCGGATCGCCGTGTACACGACGGCGCTTTATTTCCTGGAATGGCTGTCCGTGCGCTCACTATCCTTCTCTGTGGTTTTAGGTAGGTTTCCAGAAATCAGCTTTTAACGTATTTCTTGCTTTTGCTCTAAGCCAAACTTGAACTCCTTCACGGTTACTGAAATGACATTTCCGCCCCATCTCCACCATCCCGATGTTTTCCAGCTCCCTCCTGAAATCTGCCGTATTTGGTTCATTCTTGTATTTCACGTTTTTGTTTGAGAGGTTTAGGATAGCTCCCTTCTCTTTCTGGTAAAAGAGTAATGGCCTTTAAACTTTTTGCCAAACATAATTACATAGGCTTTTCTTTTTCCTGTAAATTTCCAAAATGATTCTATAACCTCTTTACCATAAAGACATGACCATTAGCACACTTCTCTGTACATTCCCTCTCCCGGTAAATAACCTGTATTATTTAAGCTCTGCCGGGTTTTAACTCCAGACTGTGTCGATGTGTTCCCTGTATGACTCTTTCTAATCTTGCATTTTACTCAAAATAAAGACAACAAGCTTTCTGTCGTGTCACTTCCCACTTCGTCTGGGGTTGTGTGCCTCCCTGCCTCTGCTGTGCCAGAGGAGCTTCTTTCAGGAGCGACTTGCAGGTAATGCAATTTTTTGAAGATCTGCATGTTGGCAGGGGTTATTTTGTTCTCTTTTTTGAACTATTTGGGGAAAAACATGCTTTTAACTTGAAGTCCTTCTCCCTTAGAACTTTGGAGATATTGTCCCCATTGTCTTTTCTTTGATATTATTCCGGTTATAGTTAGTATATGGTGCCCCAGTACTTTCAGGTGTACAACGTAGTGATCCGACAAACCTGTACATTTCTCACTGCTCATCGCGACAAGTGCACCTTTACTCCCCGTCCCCTACTTCACCCGTCTCCCCAGCCACCTCCTTTCTGGTAACCATTGGTTTTTTTCCTCTGTATTTAAGAGTCTGGTTTTAAAAAGAGAGAAAGGGGGTTGCTGGTTGGCTCAGTGGGTTAAGCCTCTGCCTTCAGCTGAGGTCACGATCTCGGGGTCCTGGGATTGAGCCCCGCATCGGGCTCTCTGCTCAGCAGGGAGCCTGCTTCCCCCTCTCTCTCTCTCTCTCCCTGCCTGCCTCTGCCTACTTGTGATCTCTCTCTGTCAAATAAATAAATACAATCTTTTAAAAAGAGAGAGAGAGAGACAGAGAGAGTCTGGTTTTTTTGTTTGTCTCTTTCTTTGTTCTTGCAAATGACATATCTGATAAGGGGTTAATAACCAAAGGAATAAAGAACTTTCACAACTCAACACAGAAAACAAACTCCAAATACAAAAACAAATGAACACAGAAAAACAAATAAACACCAATGTTTTTTAAGAATTATCCTTAAAGGGACGCCTGAGTGGCTCAGTCGATTGAATGTCTACCTTCGCTTCAGCTCAGGTCATGCTCTCAGGGTTCTGGGATCGAGTCCCCCATCGGGCTCCCTGCACAGCTAGGAGCCTGCTTTTTCTTCTGCCTCCACTTCTCCTGCTTGTATGTGCTCTCTCTTTGACAAGTAAATAATATTAATAATAAAAGATTTTACTTAAAAATGATAAATCAGATACCAGTCTAATCCTTGCTGTCTTGAAAACAGCCTACCGTTCTTCTATACGTTTTTAGGATTGGCTTAGTTTGGTTTTTGGTTTTTGGTTTTTTGGTTTTGGTTTTGGTTTGTTTTTTTGACCTAGACTTCAGAGATTTTAGCTGTTTTTGGGGCTGTGTACATTGTCATTGTTTTTGCTAGGTATTCAATAGTTTCCTTAGACTCGAATCTTTCTTCAAATCAATCTGTTTTCTTATATTGTCTTTTTTAAAGATTATGTATTTATTTTAGGGAGAGAGACCATACGAGCGGGGGAGGGGCTGAGGGAGAGAGAGAATCTCAAGCAGACCCCCCACTGAGCATGGAGTCCATCAAGGGGCTTGATCTTGTGACCCTGAGATCATGAGATGAGCTGAGCTGAAAGCAAGAGTCAGACACAACCCACTGAGCAGCCCAGGTGCCCCTCTTCTACTCTTTTAATCATTTTTTCCCCTACTCCTTTCTCTCTCATCACTTTCCGGATTGCACATTATTAGGTGATTATTTAATTTCTGGAATCAATCCTCCATGTCTCTTCATTTTTCCCTTACTATTTCTCTTTATATTCCTGTGCTGTAGGACAGCAGACCTCCTCATCCTCTCGTCCAAATCAGTGACTCAGCTCTGAGCCAATTTTATTCTGCCCCTCAGCTGTCTATAAAATATCCTTTTTACAAATCTTGTTTTGAGCTCTTTGCTATTTTCACTCTAACTTCGTAATCGTTTCTTGTTTGCGGGGGGGTGTACCATAATTTGTCCATGTTCATAGCAGGAAAACTCAATGACAGAAAGACATCAATTCCTCCTCAACAGATTTAGAGAGACAATGCATTTCCAATTCAAATCCTAATAGAATCTACAAAACTTGACAAATGGATTCTAAAATGTTTGTGAATGTGCAAAAGATCAAGAACACCAGTACGATAGAGTAAGGACGGGAACAGAAGACCTACACCAGCCACCATCAGCACTTGCCATAAAGCATCCTGGAGTGACAGGCAATGTGACATTGCCCAGGAATTTGATAAATTTGCCAGATGTAAAACATAGCAAGCTCAGAATTCGACCCGCACATAAAGAGAGAGAGACGACAGTGTGGAGTAATGGGTAGGCAGGAATTTTCCAGCGAATAGTGCTGATACCGTTGGTTATCCGTAGTTTACGAGTGAACTAGGCAGGACACCTGGGTGATTTCATTGGTTGAGTGGCTGACTCTTGATGTCAGCTCAGGCCATGATCTCGGGTCCTGGGATTGATCGAGCCCCACATCTAACTCCACGCTCAGGACTCTCTCTCCCTCCGCCCTGCAGCCCACTCTCTTTCTCTCTCTCTAAAATAATAAAAAATTCTTTACAAAAATAAGTAATAAGTAAAAATAAAAGGTGAACTAAGGCGTCCAACTCATTCTACACAAAAAATCATTTCAAATAAACTTAAAACTTAAAAAGCATAGCTCCCAAATGTTAACAGAAAACATGGAAGACGATCTTTCTTTCTGACCTTGAAACAGAAGGACCTCTTGAACAGAACCGAGAAACTAAATATTGTCAAATAATTGATCATTTTGGGTGCATTGCAATTAAAGACGTGTTTATCAAAACATACTATAAAAAATTCAAGAAACTGAGAGAAGGTGTATTCAACACAAGTAACTGAAAACAGAAAGGTTTTAGTATTTAGAATTGATAGAGATGCCTTTTAAATCAATAAGAAAAAGAGAAACAAACCAATAATAAAGTGTGCAATAGACATGAACTGTACATTCACAGAAAGAGAAACACATGTCCAGGAAAACGAGGGAGATGCTTGGCCTCATTAGAAACCAGGCAAATGCCAATTAGGATAGACAACTTCACCCCACGGGACAGGAGGCAGCTGATACACTCAGTATCTACCCTCAGGTAGTGTAATTACAGCCACCTCGGAGACATGAGGCATTCCTTGGTAAAGATAATGTGGGAACTTGGCACTAGACTCCTAAGGATATGGAGAACTTCTTACACAGGTGCACCAGGGACCAGCATAGTTCAGATTAGGAAATAAACAAAGCATAACTGGAAACTACCCAAAGTTTTGTCCACAGGATAGTGGATTAAAAAATAAAATTATGGTATTCACACAGTAGAATACTATCCACCATTAAACATGAATGAACTTGAGAGTATCACATGGCGAGACGCACCGTTAAGGAGTAAACGATGATATTCGCAACAAATTATGAACCTTGGAAAAATACAAGTCCCAGAAGGCCACATACAAGCTGCCAACTTTACAATAACCAGAAACATGGAAAGCGAAGCAGCACACTGGTTCAGAATGCACAGGAAGGATCTTGCTTTCCTTCCAGCCACAAAACAAAGTCGGCGAGACCACCAAGCAAACCCCGTCACCGAATAATCTCGGACTACTTTTTTGAACATCTTTTTTTTTTTTAAGAGCCACAGTGAAGGGATATATCTATATTGTTATGTTACTTGGTGATGATAAATAATTTGGAAAACACAAGGGCTAAACAGAAGAAAGTAAAATTGCCCCAGATCCTATATCTTCCAAAAAAAAATAAAAAAGAAAGAAAGAAAGAAAGAAGAAATAAAGAAATCCCTGAATGGGGACTTTCTGTTCTGAAGAGGGATATCAACCCGAACCCAACAATGTCTGCCTACTGTGTGGGTAGAGAGAGAGGAGGGATATCCGCTCGGGAACTGCGTTTGAGGATGCATATGTCCATTTGAGCTGCAGGCACCCAGCCCAGGCACCAGGGGCTCTCGTCTATTGTGGGACACGCCGAAACCGGTCTTAGAGCCATTCGCTTGTGCCTGGGGAAAGGATGCTGCCCAGCTGGCATCCATGCCAGAACCATCATCCTATGGTTCCACTTGTGTGAAAGTGTGACATTGTCTTAGGTGCAGTCTTCTGGAAACCGAAATCTTTGAGGACAGAATTTCCACTTAAGATAAAATTTAACAAGCTCTCTAGAGAAATTAGCCAAGGTCAGAGATCTAAACTTGCCAAATAAACAAATTGTCAGACACTAAAACGGACAAGTTTCTCTCCCCCCTCCCCATTTTTAAAACATTAAGAAGCTGAATAATTCTATTTTTCCTCTAGCTTCAGATAGAGCAAGTGTTCATAAATATTCATTTTTTCCAACTGGAAGCATTAGGCCTTGTTACTTCGAGTGGAACTAACTGAAAATTAATGATGGTTTTCAGAAAAAGCAAGATTATATACACAGAAGCAATTAAACACAAACCTATTAATTATTTAACAACTTGTTAATGAGTAGAATTTCAGTGCTGGGGTTTAAGCTACTCGAGACTGCCCCTGCCAAGTTACTTATACACCACCCTTCCAAAGTTTGGCTTTGAGATGTAAAAGAATTTGGGGGGATTTTCACACAGATTTGCACCTTGCAGAAGAGAATCTGGGATGCCAATTACAGAGACATGGCAGCGAAGGGACTTGGAAATAGAGCAAAGAAATCATCTCAAGATTTTGATCCAAACCCCAAGATGAGGTAAAGTTTAATTTCAGATTCAGAATATTTGTTGTGACAAAACAATGTCGGCACTATTTCTATTTCGTACATATGTGTACATATATCTTAAGGATTTTAGCATGAGGTTGACCCATTTTAAGTTGATTGTGTGTGTGTTATTTTAAGTAAACTAAATATGTAAAATCTAAAATTCACAAAATTGCTGAGGCTGAATCTTCATCTGTAGTTCGGGACCCCATGCTTTAAGTCTAAAATACATGCTTTTAGGGGTGCCTGGGTGGCTCAGTCAGTTAAGCATCTGCCTTCAGCTCAGATCATGATCCCTAGGGTCCTGGGATCGAGCCCCGCATCAGGCTCCCTGCTCAGCAGGGATCCTGATTCTTCCTCTGCCCCTCCCCCACTCTTGAGTGTGCTCTCTCTCTCTCCACCGCCCCCCCACCGACAAATAAATAAATGAAATTTTAAAAATAAAATAAAATACATGCCTTTTGAGTCTATCATCTTGCCAACTTGCACCACCTACAGGTGGAGACTTGGCACTGCAGCCCAGCCTTATTAGCCATTACAAACACACACCCAACAGGCTTAGCCTTCCAGGGCATGGAAGGACATAGGTCACGTTGCCAAAACACACTTATATTTGGCTGACGTTTCTTTCTTCTCCATCTTTTCTATATTCTTTATAGACATGTAGGTGTTCGAGGATTTTTCCTGAAATGCTTTTCCAAAGCTGCACTGACCCTCAGGCAGCCTCACCGAGTCCTGTGGCTTTAATACTGCGTCTACGTTGGTAACTCCCAGTTACCGGTCACGCCTGGACCTCTGCGCTGAACTCCAGATGTGTAGACCCAGCTGCCCTCTCAACACCCCACATGTGTATCTAACAGACACCCAACTGTAACGCTATTCTGCTCTCTCGGTAAATAGAAACGCCTTGGAGTCGTCCTTAGAACCTGTCCCCTTTTCCTTGCACACCCCACACTCAATCCTTGGAAGGTACTGTGGGGTGGGCTTTCCTCGCAACAGAAGTTCCGCCCACGCCTCCATCTTGTACCAGAATTAACTCCTTTAACTGATCTGCAGGCTTCCAGTCTCCTCTCCTGACCCCTCCAGACTATTCACAGAGTAGCCGGGGGGGTCACTTTAAAATGTCAGTAGTATCAGGGGTCTGCTCTGCCGAAAGCCACCCAATCCGAGCCTATTTCTCAGAGCAAAAGCTAAAGTCCTTGCACATCGTCGAGGGCCCACATCATCTGCCTGCACTCCTGCTCTGGCCTCATCTCTTGCTACTTCCTCCCTCCATCCCTGTGCTCCTGCCACATGGGTCTACTGCTGTGGCCAAAATATGCCTGAGCCCTGCCCCAGGGCCTTGTGCCTGCTCTTCCCTCTGCTTGGGTCTCTGTTTCAGCCTGAGCCCGGCAGACAGCCCTTCCTGCTCTGCCCCAGCACGCCCACCGCTCCCTTCTCCTGACATAGTTACTCCTTTTTCATCTGCGCATTTCCTACGTATTTCACACAGGAATTTATTCATTCCTACATCTAATCATTCATTCATTGTCTCTTTCCTCCCACAAAAACAGGGCAGGGACTGCGTCTGCTTTGTTTCCTGCTGTGTTCCCTGCTTGGGAACAATGCCTTACACAGAGGAGGCACTAAATAAAGGTTTGTCAGGTACAAGAATGAATAAATATTGATTGCATTAATGCAATTATGAATGAATTACAAATTATTAATACATGATTATCAATAAATGAATAGATTGGTTGCGTTGTGAAGTGGATGGAAGATGGCCTCACCGCAGAGAAAATTCACAGGATAAAAAAGAGGTTTTCTAAGTCACATCTAAGTGTCAAAAAGACCAAATGACTTGATCAGTGATGAAAGCCGCCACGCACTTTCATGGTGATCCCACCGCCTTGGTGACCCACTCTCCCTGATGGACCCCACCCAGGGTTCCAGAACGTTGTTACTCGAAGTGTGGTCCATAGACACCAACCAGCGACACAGTCATCACATTGGAGCCCACTGGCCAAGCAGAACCTCAGCACCACCCAGACCTACGGAATCAAGTCTACATTTTGGCGAGATCCTCTAGCCGTTGATTTGCAGGTAATGTTTAAGAAGTACTGGTGTACACAGCCATGCCAGTGCATCACAGCCAGCATACAAACCCACGCCTACCGGACATCTCTGAGCTGAGTGCTAAAACATCTCTCCGGACCTAAATAGCATCCATCCCAATTCCTGTATCCTTCCATGTGATGGTGTTGCATGTCCACCATACCTGAAGGACAAGGGGGCTGCTAGCCATCTCAGAGCCCTCTCTGCCGCAGCCATCTCCAAGAGAGGCAACCTGGTGATCCGAGGGCAATGTTGGAGCCCAGCTAAGAGGGTTGACTGCAGTCCGTCGGGTGGCTTCCTAGGCCTTCCTGTCCCTCCTCACCTTCTTTCTACCCTCTTAGTTGGGCCACTGCAAATCCAGGGGCTAATCCCCGATAAAACAGAGTGTAGGTAGAGGGACTGAGACGTTTAAAGACAAGCCCTGTGGAGCTGGGCTGGAAAGAGTGGGTGGGTGAGCCCAGAGAACAACCTGAGAGGGTGTCTCCTCTAAGTCACCTCTACCACCACCGGAAGCACACAAAGCCCTCCCCTGGAGAGGCCCAAGCTGGGGCTGAGGATTGTACCCCATCTGGAAGATGCACCCATCAGCCGAAGCAGCTGAGTGTTCTAAAGGAAAGGTGGGGAGACATTTGAGATGCGCACATGCTATTTTATGAAAAACAGCCTGTGCCAGACAAAACAGAATTAATGAATCAGACAGAGCAAGAATATAAAATAAAAATTTCAGAAATGTCCTCAGAGTAGTAACTGAGGAAATAAAACACGTGAAGAAGGTGCAAGCCCTTCTGAAAAAGAATCAGAGAAGGGAGCCTGAAACGATACTATTTTCAGGGGTGACCTCAATACGTGGGTGGGATGTCAGAGCACCGGGACACCAGGCAGCGGTGGGGGTCAGGTGAGCTCAGGAAGAAGGAACGGGGATGGTGAGAACCCTGGGAGACAGTGGATGTGAAGGAACAAGGTCTAGACATTCACATAAGAGGAGCCCTGCCAGCACAGAGAAAGGTAAAAAACTGAAAAGAACATTTTTTGGAAAAACAAGAAAAGACCAAGAATTTCATGGGTTTAGGAAAAGATGTTCTCAGCTGGAAAGGGCTTATAGACGCCCCAGCTGGATAGATTAAAAAATATAGAACAAAATAAAAAAATAAACTTTACTGGGACCCATTAAAGTCTAAGATCATCAAAGGAGAGAGAGGAGTCTAAAACACTTTCAAAGGAATAAAGCAGATAACCCACAAAGATAAAAGAGCAAGATTAAAAATATTGCTCAGGTGTTCCAATCTGCTGTAGAGACGGAGGGTGTCCAAACACGGAGGGAACAAGAATTACTACCCCAGAGTTTTGCATGCAGACAAGTTGTCACTTAAACTTAGGCAGAATACAAAACTTCAGAACGTTTGCCCCACAGAGACCAAGGGCTGGTTCTCACCAACCAAAGCCAGAGACCCTCAGACTTTAATGTAGAAATAAAACATTGTTTTTTTTTTTTTTTTTAAAAAAACAGCAGGAGAAACAAAGAGTTCTGTTTCTGGCAATACAGCCATTTGGAAATTCTTACAAAGCCGTCTCACTAAAAATCACCTGGAAATGTTGGATAAGCAACCACCATAACTTTAAATGGAAAACTGAACTCATAGAATAATAAAGGAAATTGTTAGAGGTTAGGGACCACAAAGAAAAGGGGGTCACACCAGAGCAGTAGGGGGGAGCTGGAGCAGGGTGGTCTGCAGCACCAGGTTCTTAGAGTTATCGATTTTAATGACGGCATGGGGGACATTAAGCAAACCTCAGTACTTTGGAGATGAGACCCTCCCTAATGCCAGGGCCTCCAAGGAGAACACAGCATAGGCTTGTGGTGCAAACCTGCCTGTTGGCAAGTGGGAGCTGTTATAGCCTGAATGGTTGTGTCTGCTCCCAGGTTCCTACCTTGAGTCCTAAGCCAAGTGTGATGGCATCCAGGGGTGAGCCTTTGGGAGGTGATTAGGTCATGAGGATGGAACTCTTCATGAATGGGGTTGGTGTCCTGACAAAAGGGACACCAGAGAGCTCTCTTGCTCCTTCTCCCACACAAGGACACAGGCAGAAGACACCCTCTGTGAACCAGGAGGACGGCCCTCCCCAGACCCTGAATCTGCCAGCACGCTGACTTGGACTTCCAGCCTCCAGACTGAGAAATCACTGTCTGCTGGGTGACACTGCTCTGGAGTTCTGTTCTAGCATCCCAGATGGACTCAGGCAAGAAACAGGAAGGAAGAACGGCTGAGACTAGGTGTCTGCCGGCCAGCTCTCGTGTGGGTCTGTGTTTTGAATGTACACCTGCTGTGGTGAAAAGATGTATCACAGTGGGGTGGTCGGGACTATGCCATCAGGGCTTCCTAGGTCCAGATCCCAGCTCCACCGTAAATGAGCTGTGCGATTTTGTTCAAACTAAATACTTTCCTTTCATCTCTTGTTCCCATCTCTGGGAGGAGGATATAAAGGTACAGTGTCTGCCACGTAGGAAGCACTAACACATTTTTTTTATTGGGGGGGTGCACTGAGCGAGGTCCCGGGTTATAGTGTCTCCAGGTGTAAGGAAGAGTCAACACAAATCCTCTCTGGGTAAATACATCTCATTCCCAGCCCATAAGGGTTCCCACAGCTTCAGATCAATTTAACATGAACTCACAATTGGAAACTACAAAACATCTAGGAGAACAAGGCACCATCCCTTAGAGTCAGAGGAAACAAACTTCAGCGTAATTAGACCAACACAGACTTCACGTATTAGAATTATCCCATAAAGAATAGGAAGTATATGGTTTAAAGTGATCCAAAGCATTGAAGACATGAACAAATAAGATAAATTATTAAAATGTTTGTATTGGGAAAAGGACTAAATAGATGGAAATCAAGATTAAAATACCTGAAATTAAAAATAAAAAGTACTGGTTTCAAAAAAAAAAAAAAACACTCATGGCTAAAGAGATTTAGTGAATTAGAAAATGGATGTGAAGAATTATGTAGAATGTAATACAGACAGAAACAGAAATCATGAATGAGATTCAAAGATAAAAACACCGAGGATAAACGGGAAAGTCTAACAAACATTTAAGAGGAGTTCGGTGGCGGAATATTTTTTTTTAATAAGTAAAGGAAAGATATTCAAAGTGATGATGGCTAAACATTACAGAATATATTGAAAAACTTAATTCTCAGACTCAGATATCACAATGAATCCCAAGCAGTATTAGGGGACACCCATACCTAAAGATATTGTAGGGGCGCCTGGGTGGCTCAGTGGGTTAAGCCTCTGCCTTTGGCTCAGGTCATGATCTCAGGGTCCTGGGATCGAGTCCCGCATCGGGCTCTCTGCTCAGTAGGGAGCCTGCTTCCTCCTCTCTCTCTGCCTGCCTCTCTGCCTGCTTGTGATCTCTCTCTGTCAAATAAATAAATAAAATCATTAAATAAATAAATAAATAAAAATAAAGACATTGTGTTGAAACCAAAGAACGTGAAAATCTTAACATCAACCAGTGAAAAGATTACAAAAAAAAATCACATCAATTGTAGGTTTTATTACAGAACAAGTAGGAAACCAGACAACCATGGGAAGATACCTTCAGATTGTTCTTATCTTCATATCACCATTCAACGCTTCAGGGTGCTTACACGTGCTTGTGGAGTAAAGACATTTCCTGACAAGTGGTGGGTGATGTCATTGTGTTTTTACATCCATGTACATGGCCCAGAAGAGAGGGGAGATGTGGCAATGGTCAGGTGACATCCTGGAGCAGGTGAGAGGGGCGGGGGGCTCATGCAAGGCAAGGGGTAGAGTCTCTGGGCATAGACGCAGGTAATGTGGGGGTGGGACTAACCCCCCATGTTTCTGGCTTTTCCATGAACTGGGAAGGAGATCCTCACCAGCGAGGGGAATTTCAGAGCGGGGCTTAGAGGTTTGAGAACAGAGGAGAAGGTGTGGGGACGGAGGAGAAGCAGTCCTTCGGGAAGATGGGAGGGTACACGGAGCAGGGATTTATACTGGGGCGTCCTGGCCCCATCCGGGTATGTTGGCTGTGCACGAGCAGCAAGACCAGGAACACAGTCGGTGTTACTGCCCCTGTTTCCCAGAAGCAGCTGGGCCGCGGGGGGTGGCCCAGTGAGGGCTCTGCAGGGTACGTGCACCCGAGAACACCGTATGCTCCCAGACGGATGCGTGTCTGAGGACAGACATAAAACCCGTCAGCGTCTGTGCCTACAGAGGTGGATGTGGGACTCGGGGTGAATGAGAAGAGGCAATACTCAAATAACACAACATAAAATAGCCAGGAGAGGGGACTTGCGAGGGACAGTTACAGCAGTGCGCCATGAACTGAAGCATGTAATTGCCCAACTGTGTGCACCTGAGGTCCACAGTCAGGACAAAGGAGAAGAGAGAGCCCATTCATTTATCTGTGGGATAAATTGGAAAAGATGAAGCCTTGACCGTTTTTACTCACCGGTGCCTCTTTGTTCATAGAAACGTCGGCAAGAAAAGCCCGGATCACCAAGCTGGGTGAGTGGGGGGACAGGTCCAGACCTGAGCATCCTTGCTGGGCGTCGGCAGTCACGTGGGGTCCCCTTCGGGTGCAGCCTGGCCGCGTCTATTTGTAGCTACTGATGCACTGCACAGCCTGGATTGTATTTTATTTTTTCCTTGCCCGTTAGCAGCTGATTGAGGAATAATCAGCTGGGTTGACTGCAGAGCTATGCAAACTAGCTGTTAAAATGCCATAAATAACCCAATTGGCCACTTCGCATGAGGGTTATTTCTGTTCTATACAAAAGGGCTTATGTAACTCCCATACAACTCACTGTTGGAGTTGTTAGCGGTGGAGAGGAGGGGACAAAACACTTCTCCGGGAGGAATCCTGGTGTGCCGTCGGCTTCCTGTGGTCCCAAAGCAGCTCCGAGGGGCTTGAACCCCAGATCGCATCCCCCCACACCCCCACCGTCACCGTCTTTCCGCCTCTCCTGGGGCCGGCAGGCTCTCCGCCCAGGCACCGTCACCGCGGGCTGAGTAACAAACCAGCCCCAAACAGAGAGATTCAAGACAATAACCTCTGATCGTTTCTTGCGGTGCTGCTGGTCAGTGGTGCACAGCCCGAGGTCCCTCTGTCCCCCGTGGCACCAGCCAGGGTTCACGTGTCAGGGGGAGCTTGGGCAGAGCAGGAGCGTCCTCATGCCCGTGTCTCCGTGCTGTGAGCTCCGGAGAAGTAGCGGCTCCGGGTACAGAGGGCGGGGATGAAGGTAAGACATCAGGGAAGACCAGAGAATCTGCAGCAGAGCTGGTCGGCCATGGGCTGGTCGGCCACGGAAGCCCTGCCTCCATCCCTCTGCCAGGGGCTCCCACTGTCCCCTCTGCCCTGGAAGTCTCTTTCCTTCTGTTCGGCGCCAGGTCACCACCTCGAGGGCCAGTGGAAACTCAGCTGTCCTGCTTCTCGAGCTTCTGCAGACAAGGAGTCCCTCCCCGCTCTGCTCCTGGACTTACCACCGTGTGGCCTGGTTCTGAGCTTTGCTGATCTACCTAAAAGCAGTACGTGGCGGTTACCCCGAGAATGTTCTGCCGGGAGCTCTGGGCATCCAGGACGTGGCAGTGGACATCTAGGTGAGCTGGCTGACATCCCTGAGTGCCAACTTCCAAACGTGACAACAGGTTCGTTGAGCACAGAGGCCAAGAGACCAGCGCACGCAACTCAGAGCGTGGTTTGGAGACAGGCAGCCGGAGCCGTGGAGGGACACCCTGAGTGAGGGCCGGGGAACAAGTCCAGCCATGAGAGTTATAAACACAGGGACAACGACGGTCACCTTCAGCTCATTGCTCTGGTGTTAGTCGGGACAGCCTGGCCCAGAGTAAGGACGAGCTGCCTCTGGTCCACCACCCAGGACCTCACAGAGTTGGTGGGCTCTGAGAAACGGGCTTCCCGGGGGAGGTGAGCCCAGTGACCCCATCAGGCCATGGAGCTCTGCCCGGCACAGGCTCAGACAACCACCTGCCGGCCGCTGTGCTTGGCCCGCGCATCGGGCGTTGGCTGCTTCCTCCGATACCCGGAGCCCGTGCAGGGCGGCTGACTCTGGCTGACTCCGCTTCTCCCCTGCTCTGGTCTCTTCTCTTGGTCACCCCTGCCGCAGGCTCCGGCTCTCTGTGCTCAGGGCGGGGTCCCCTGTTTGCCCTCCCTGAACGCTTCTGCCCCCGACCCCCGCAGCGTCTGGCCCCGTCCCCATCTGCCTGGATGCTTGTGTTCGCGTCGCTCCCGGGACGTCATTTTCCAGATTACGCTTGTCTGTGCCGATTCGTTATCCCGGTTTTGAGTACCACTTACGTAAAGACGACCTCTTCCTGCCTTACCTGACTTTGCGCCTGAAGCTATCACCCAGGTATTGAAGGGCTGCCACGTGCCTTCCCTACGAAGACGGGGTCCTCGGGTCTGCACTGCCACTTTCCACTAGTTTTATAAGGCTCTCGGGATGTCTGGATTGAGAGGAGCTCGGAGCTCCCTGTAACCTCAGGCTGGCCTCCACAGGCTGGCAAACCCCGGGACGGCTCCCGCTTTCTCTCACATCCCCGGGTCCCGGCAGACGAGGCTGGGGCGGGGGGAGCCCAGCTGCAAGGCTGGTGTTTAGCGAAGAGGCACCTTCCTGGGCCTTCTGAGCAAATGCTCCCCGCATTGGACCCCAAGTCCCAGGAGCTCCACCCCAAGTGAGGGAGGCCGGGCCTCCTGCGTGTCTGAGCAGGGAACTGGGAGTGTCAGGGTCCACAGGAATGGAAGCCAGGCTCAGACACGGGGGCTTTTCAGAGCTGGATGTCGGTGCACAATTAGTGTTCACACCCACAAAGCCATCTCGCTTCTCCATGTACAAATAACATCCGTGCCGCTCTCTATACGAGCTCTGCCATCCCTGCCCCTTCGTGGACGTGTTTGGCACAGACTGAGGTCCAGGGCGGGAGCTGAGGGGCAAACGCCTGTCAGTTTTCTTCTCCAAGGACTTGGTTTCTCCTGACTGCAAACGCTCACTGAGCACGTGGCATGGGGGCTCTGTGGTGAGAGTCACCTGTCCACTCGCTGCAGTGGGGCTTCCGTGCGGGAGCTGCCCATCTGGGATCCACAGGAGACGTGCATTTGAGCACTCAGGAAGTCCCCGTGGGCTCACTAAAATGCAGATTCTGTTCATGGGTACGGGGTCCAGAGGCTGTGTTACTACCCAGCTCACAGGAAATGCACCCCTCCTGTCCCAACTGCAGTCTGAAAGACCGTCCCCTCACAGTTGCCATCCTTCCGAATGCTTCTGTGCCCATGCCCCTGGCCTGGTCACAGACCCCGAAGGCCCCCTGTTCCATCAACCCTGCTTCCATCTCTGGCCATGGAGAGTCGTTGCAGATGTCTGACCCTGAGACCTCGAGTGCTTCCCTTCCACCACTCTGCCAGCTGCACTTTCCACTCACCCTCCAAATCCTCCTCAAAGGACTCCACCTGCAGGAAGACCTCCATGATTACCCCTCTCCTTTGCAAACGTTTATATAGCAGCAGGATGTGCAGAGTAAATGATAGGGAAGTCATTGTGTTGTTTTTGTTTTGTTTTGTTTAGATTTATATTTATTATTTGACAGAGAGAGATCACAAGTAGGCAGAGAGGCAGGCAGAGAGAGAGGAGGACAGGCTCACTGTCGAGCAGAGAGCCCAATACGGGGCTCGATCCCAGGACCCTGGGATCATGAACTGAGCTGAAGGCAGAGGCTTCAACCCACTGAGCCACCCCGGCGCCCCGGGAAGTCATTGTGTTGTAAGATGAACTGTGGCCATCACCTGGGGACATAACTATGAAAGGGAGATATTACCTTCCAGAAGACAGGGGGCCTTGGGGTGAGAACCCAGGAAATCTCCCCAGAGAGAGCTGACATGCCCTTATTCTGGGAAGTGCTGAAGGGGGAGAGCCGAGTTGTTTGGAGGGCAGGAAGGGACAGTGGGGGTGGGGCGACCCTTGGTGGGACGGTAAAGAGAGGCACCTGTGCTCCCAGAGGCTGAGCAGTGTGGGCGGTGGCTTACACAGGTCCCCTAGGACCAAGGGCTCTTGAGTGGGGACAGTGACCTGGCGGCCTTGGGCACCACAGCCTGGGCAGGATGGGGCATGGGCGAGCCACACGTCCTTGTTGAGTCTGCTCCCGAGCAGGACCCAAGAAAGGACAGGGGTTCGTTCCCTTTCCTCCTGGATGCCAGGGGAGGGGCTGAATCACATTTCCTGGGGTGCAGACCAGACTGTGTGTCGCTCGCTCCTTGAGCGTCCCGAGAGCGTTCCTGCCTGCGACGCGCCGCCAGACGCAGACCCGATCGCCCGTGTTCTCACAAGCCGGCGGTGGGTCGGGCTTCTCTTCAGGGCACGTGCTGGAGACGCGGCCTCCGGGGAAGGACAGGCCTTGGACGGGATCGTCGGAGGGACAGGCTGCTCTCCCACCTGGGTCCTTGTCCTCCGACGCTCCCCATCATTCAGACTCCCCCCACCCCCCAAACACTCGCATCAACCGCGCCGCTCTGGTCGCTCCTCCCTCCCCCTCCCAGCCCCCAGCAATCCGCAGTCTGCTTCTGACCCTCTGGACGCTTCATGGACGTGGGATGTCCGGCTTCTTTCACCTGTGGTGACGTTTCTGGTCTGTAATGCCCACCCTCGAACACGCTCTGACACGCTCTAACATGGATCGTCATGGGCTTGTCTCGATCAGGGCTCCACAACCGAGAGAAGTCACAGGGGGGCCGCAGCCACAGGGAGTTCACACGGGGAAGTGATTGTGCAGGTGAAGGAAAAGCCCAGAAGCCCGCTTGTGTGGGAGCTCACAGGGTAAAGGCCACATCCCGGAGCTCAGGGGTCATCAGATGGAAGCTTGAGAAATGGGGCCCATCCTGAGAGCAGTGGGCACAGAGGTGGCCTGGCCGCTGCCCAAGATGCTGCCCGCTTGACACAGCGATCCGGGAGAAATGCCCGCCTTCTCCCCTCACCCCTGCAGCCCCGTCTCCTCAAGCACCTTGGTAGATCACACCCCGCTAGAAGCCGGAGACTGGGAGCCCGGCGAATGTGGCCTGCAGTAGCCACGTCCACGGCCAGACGGTGCCGGGTCATCACATGGGGCCTGGACCACCAGACTTCCATAATATGCAAGGGGGCTGGGAGGAAGACTGGCCGGGGCGCGGGGCGTGGGCTCCAACCTGTCACAGAGCCAGCATCTGGACGCTGGGGTGTAACTCCTCCAACATCTCCACCTGCTCTTTATTATCTTGTTGAAAGACAAATACGGCTTATGCAAAACCTCCAAGGATGCTTCTGGCTTGTCCCTCCCGAATCCACTCCCCCTGGAAAGTATGTCTGACCATTACCATTTTGCACACAATAGCAAAAACACAAGCCCTCTTGAATTTATAGACGGCTGCAATTTTAATCATCTTTTATAGTCTGCCTTAATTATATATCATTTTTAATGACAGTTTGGAAAATAAGTTATTCTTGCTGACGTTTTTATGACCTATTTAATATCACAGATCAGGAGTTTTCCGGTGTTGCATTCTGGGTCTTCCACACCGACCGGGAAACCAGAGGGAGAGAAATGCCGTGGTTGGAGTCTTGGATTGCAGGGAAGGAAGAAGTGCTGATAACGGTCTTAGAGAAGAATTGTTCCAGATTACACAGGTTACCCTGGGCTTTTATTTCTGTGTCTGTATAATAATTGTAATTTTCCTGCAAAAACTGAGTGTTGGATAAAGACTTCCCTTAAGGGGTAATTTAATTTAATAAAAAAGCTCTGCCCAGGGTCCGTATTGCAGAAAAGCAGAGGATGTTTCCAGAGCCCGCCTCCCGTCTCTCACAACGGCTCCCTTCCCGGAGGGCTGTTTGCTGGCCTCGGCTCTGTTAGAGAATTTGATTTCTTAATGCAGTTCTGTAATGCAAAGGAGGAAAAAAAAATAAAGACTCGCTAATTATTAAACCAACAATGTCCTGACCTCTTTTCAAAGTTTCCAGGGGGAAAAACAATCCTAAGCAAACATTTAAAAAAAAAAAAAAGTCACCGTTTTGGGTGCCCACTCAAAGCCTGTGCAGAGTCCTCAGCATTAGGACCTGGAGGCCCTCATCCTGCACCATGCCTGGGAATCTCTCTCTGTCTCTCTCTCTCTCTCTCTCTCTCATCCACCAGAATCCCAACCAGAATCCCACCCCTGCTCAGACCAGGCATATCTGCTGCAGATGGGCAGCCCGGACCCTCTCGCTCATGCTCTTGGGAACAAGTGGTTACTGAGGCTGAGGTTCTCCAGGCACTGCTAAGGGTTGACTCTTCAGACCTCCGGTGCTCCGGGCGGCTCCCAATGGAGGTCAAGTGCAGGCTGGGCACGCACAGCCCTGCGGCGGAGTCCGTGCAGACGGCCAGCCTTCGTGTAATGCCTTCTTGACACCAAGACTCCAAACGCATGGCACCGAGCCGAGGACATCAGCCAAATCTTTGCCCAATACCCTCTGCCTCCTCCCTTCACACACCAGAGACGAACACTCTAACGGACCGGACGCCGGGACCCTTTAGAGGGCTGCGGCTTGCCCACAGAGGCCGAGTTCTAACGGGACCTTGGATGGCCCACGAGATTCGGGAAAGGTAGAGGGTGCAGCCCTGTGAGACAACGGACAGAGAAGGAGGCGGAGCCAGGAGCCCCATCTTGACAAGCTGCTGGCTTGGAAGCTTCCGGCAGCCCCACTGGAGGGGTGGGGTAGAAGGAAACCCGCTGGGTGAGCCCCGCTGCCGCGGCCCGAGGCAAGCACCCTGACAGCCCTTCACGGTGCATCTGGCGGGGTGCGTGCCCTCACCTCACCAGGAGGGGCCCCGTGGGGCGTGTTGCTTCTCACCGGGAGTTTGGGAAGAACTTGGCACTTCCATGAAATCTTTTTCTCCAGGAAAAAAAAAAGTACAATCCTGCTACAATCCTGCAAGAAAGCTCTGCTTGTCAGATCCGGCCACATTCACGCAAACCCCAGTGAACCGCGTCCAATTAGGCACCCACGTGACGCGGAGGCTGGGCTGCTCCCCCCGGCCTCCCCGGCGGGAGCCCCGTCACACGCTCCGTCTCCGGTCCCGACAGCAGCGGCTTCCACACCCGGGAAAACGCCGCAGACTGTTCGCCGACGCGCTTGTGTTTGCGTTTGTGTTTTTCTCTGTGGGATCTGGCTGGAACGTCCTGCTGGGACGTCCTGCTCCGTCCCACACGGCGGGGAGCAGACAGGAGGGCTACCCGGGTCTGCAGGACCCCGCCTCTCCGGAGGGGCGGACGGTCTTCCCTGCACGCCCGCTTCCAGCCTGGCGCGCCCGCCCGGCCCCCAGGGGCTGTCCCGGATTCAGGGCCTGGCACTTGGGTCCTTCACTCACAGAATTTTTGCCTCCATCAGTTTCCCTGGGGGCTGGGATGCCCGTGGCCGGCCAGTTCTGCAGGCTCGTCTACCCGCGAACCAGTGACAGCAGTCGCTTCTGAGCTCTGACTTACCTGCCTTCCTTCCCTTAGACGTTCTGCAACCTCATCTCCAAAGTGTTGGGCCTCTTCTGGGCCCCGGGCACGTGGGTGGGTGAGGGAAATAGACCTCTTCCCGTCTCATAGAGTGAGGATATTGGGGCGGGCGGGGGGGATGAAAGAACAGGTAAGTAAGCTTTATCCGTGAGGGAGCTGTGACACAGAAGACGGAGGGACACCAGGGCTGGCCAGGGCAGGCACAGAGGTGCGGCTTCAGATGGCGAGAGGACAGGTGACCAGAGGACAGCCAGAGCGACCCTGAGACTATCCAGAAGAAGGATGCTCCAACACAGGAACAGGATGGGAAGAGACCCCAGGAGGCCACTTGTGGGCATGAGGAAGCACATTGCAGGGAGGCCAAGGTCACAGTGCTGATGTGGCCCGAGGGTGGGAGGCAGCACGGAGGGCCTACCAAGGCGAGCGCAGGGCTCTGATGCAGACGGGGCTCTGGGGCTTTGGGAGGGGCACAGGGGATCTAATTTGGGACTGAGTAGGACCCCGTGCTGTGCTGAGACGAAACCACAGGCATCACCGAGGACAGGTGAAGGCTGTCACGGCAAGCCAGCAGGACATGCTGGTGCCAGATCTACAGAGGTACCAAGAGAGGATGAGGAACGGATTCTGGGATATTGTGACCGCAGAGCTGATGGGACTTGGTGGCAGGTTGGGAGAGGAGCAAAGTCAGGCAGCACTCCCCGGGAGGGTGGGGGCGGCTGGGGAAGGAGCCATATGGACGTGTAAGCTTGAGATGCTAACTGACTTGCAAGCTGACAAGACAGGGATGCTCGGCGTCTGGAGTTCCAAGAGGACCAGCTCCTGCTATGGAGATGAATTTGGGGCTCATCAGCTGAACGGCTGCCCCTAAAACCATAGGCCTGGAGTGTGGGGTAGAGAAGCTCGGAACAGGCCCGGCCGCTAAGCCCAGGGCTCTCCTGCGGGACGAGGGCGATGGGAAAACCAGCACAGCCTAAAAGGGATTCATCAGGTCCTCTGGCAAGGTGAGTGCCAAGCATTAAAACTTTGGATCAACCAAATTCCAGGTTAAGTCATTGGTAAACTTGACCAGTTGTGACAGGATGATCACGGACAACCCTGAATGCAGAGGCTTTTCTTTCCTTTGAAATGCCAATTGAATATTACCCCCACCTTAAAAGACCACCAGAGACGTGAGTCAAAGCCAATCAGCAAGGGTCGTTTATTGCAGGTTCGAACCTGGACCTCTGCGCCACTCGTTGCCGATAACAACGAGAGGTCCAGAGCTGGGTTGGTGCAGGATTTTTATAGACAGATACAAACAAGCTTCGGGTGGGGCTGAGCTGATTGATAGATTGTTTGAACAGGCATACTTGGCGTCAGTGGATTGGGTCAGGGGACCCGCGCGTGAAAGCAGACAAAGCAATCTTACAGAAGCAGAACTGGCCGGTTAGCCCACGCATGTGGAAAAAAAAGCACTACCAGGATATTGGAGGCCTGGTTACTTATCAAGTAAAGACAATTGGGAGTCTCCTGGTGGAATGTTACATTCCTGCTATCAAGCATCCTTGTTAATGAGATTTAGGTTTAGAAGAAATTGAACTTTATTTACTTTTCCTTCTACCTCCGCCTCCTTCAGTTTTTCATGGAGGGTAGGGTGACATTAGGGCTATTGATAAGGTAACTTCTTTGTTGTAAATCTCAAGGACATTTGCAAACCAAGGGAGACTCCTACCTTGCAGGACTGTGATCTCTGCAAGTTAACTATTTATCGTTTTATGGCAGTCAGGGGTGCCTGAGGAATGCTACACATATGGAGGGGAGTGGGTGAAGGGGGGGTGTGCAAGGCGCCAGCTTTTGCTTTATCCTCAGCCAGCCTCCTGCTCCTTCACCTTTTTTAGAATATTCTCTTTTTTAAGCTTTAATGAAGTATAATTGGTATAAATGAATGTCCCATATTAACGTGCACACCTTGAGGCTTGGACATAGAGAGGTGTGTGCAGATACGTATACAGATTTACACAGACACACACACACACACACACACACACACACACACACAGGTGTCTGTGAAACTGGGGTGATGAATGCATTTGTGACCCCCCAGCAGTTTCCTTATTCCCCTGGTGATCCCTCCTCTTTGCCCCCAAGCCACACCCCATTTCCCGGGGCAATCACTAATGGGCTTGCTGATGTCAATCAATTTCCATCTTCTAGAATCTTCTGAACTCACTGCATTATGTGGTGTGGACTCTTGGTCTGTTTGGCTTTTTGTCCTTTTCACTCTGCGTAATTATGTGGGGATTGCTCCGAGTTGTGTACGTCCGTGTGTCTTACTGAGTCGTAGTCCTCTGTGGGGATGAAGCAGTTCATGTAGGCATTTGCCCACCGGTGCGCCTTTGGGTCATGTCTAGCTTCTAGTTGTTGCACAGAAAGCTGTTGTGAACATTTGCAAACAAGCCTTCTACTTCTCTTGGGTAAATACCTAGGAGGGTGGTGGCTGGATCATAAAAGGGGAACATGCTTAACTATTTAGGAACTAGTTTTCCAAAGGGGTTGTGCCATGATACTTTCTCATGAGCATCCTGTGGAGGGAAAGAAACAACTGTCCTTGGGCCTGCGACGGCCAGGGTTCAGCGCTGCGTGAAGCTGGCCCCTCCGGCCATCCGTGGCTCATCCATAGTCCAGCTGACCTCTTCCTGTCCTCCACCATGGCTGAGGCAGTCCCCACTTCCTGAGTCTCCTTGGGGGCCTGCTTGTCCGGGATTGTGAGCTAGTTGGTAGCCCCTCAAGTTCCATTATTAACCCATTTCCCAGATGGAGATACTGAGGCTGAGGGAGATTGTGTATGTCGTCCAGGGTCAAGAAGCTGTGAAAGACACTGTGGAACACAGTATGAAAGAACTTCCAAAAATAGAACTATCATAGTAGTTCCCATAGCAATCCCACTTCTGGGTCTATAGGTGAAGGAAATGAAGAGATCACTAGAAGAGATCTCTGCACGCCCATGTTCATGGCGGCATTCTGCACAAGAGCCAGGACCTGGGAGCAACGCCCGTGTCCACCGGCAGATGGATGCATAGAGAAGATGCTGTATGTATACGATGCAGTATTGTTCTGCCGTAATAAAAAGGAGATCCTGCTGTTGGCAACAGCACGGATGAACCTTAAGGCATTAGGCTGTGATGAATCAGACGAAGAAAGACAAGTACTGCATGGTCTCGCTCAGTTGTGGAATCTTAAAAAGCTGAACTCAGAAACGGTAGAGTGGTGGTCAGCAGGGGCTGGGGGTTGGGGAAATAAGGAGTTAGTTGCCAAACACTTCCAGGTGTAAGATGGACACGCTCTGGGGCTCTACTCTATAGCAGGGTGATCAGAGTTAAGAATACTGTGTTACATACTAAGAAGTGTTAAGACGGTAGATCTTATATGTTACCCCCACACATAAAAAAGTGATAGGTAAGTGGAATGATGGATATACTAACTAACCTTAATGTGGTTTCATAAGATACAATGTGTAAATCATCACTTCCCACATCTTAAACTTACCCGATGTTGTATGTTGATTTCGGTTCCAAAACTTGCTCCCTGAACCGCTGAACTTTGCCATCGCCCAAGCGCACAGTAGGTCCTTAATGAATGTCGGTCGAGTTGAACGCAAGCAAAGAGAGGGGCTGAGCTCTGGCTGATTGGTGGTGCTGCCTGTTCTGATTCCCCATGGCCTGCAGCGCGTCGCTCAGACAAGCCCGAGCCCTCCTCCATCCCGGCTTCCCCGCGGGGCCAGCTCCGGGACTGCAGAGGACTCACAGAACTTCTCGTTCCTTGTTGGGGCTCCCCAAGCAATGCGCTTTGTTGCAGGGTCATAATTGATTTCTGTATAGGGAGTGTTCATATTCATGAGCGACAATTATATTGTCTAAATTCCCAACCATTTAGATGTGTTAAAAGTTGTATTTTCAGAGACTCTTAAGGCTTTTAAATCATTATCTGCCGACCATTGGAAAGGCTTAATCGACTTCTTCCAAGTGCCTTCATGAAGTATCCACTAAATTGATCTGAACTAGTGAAGTCTTCCCTTCTTGCTGACAAAGTAATTTTGTATCATTAGTTTCAGTGGTTAAAATACAAATCAGAAGGTGAAATGCACACACAGAGTTATGAAGTATAGTATCGCTTTTTAGACATATTGAAGTCACTCGGGAAACTGAAAAAGACTTGCCATTTTTAATATGCCAGTGTCGGCCTGAGTCCTCCTCTTGACACTCCTTAATTCAAAATGAAATGGTATTTATCTAGAATTTGCCTTCTTTAGACTGCAACAGCTAAGAATACGGATTAAATATAATAAAATCTTGCTTCCAGAGAACTTTGCCCTCTCCACTTTCTCCTCTTGGAATCAGATGCTCCTGCAAAAATAACACACTGGTAAAAAGTCAGCCCGCACTGTTCCTTTTTCCTTTCTGTTTTAAAAAAGATTTTTTATTTGGGAGACAGAGAGAGAGCACACAGTGGGGAGGAACAGAGGGAGAAGGAGAGAAAGAGAATCCCAAGTAGACTGTGCTGAGCCCAGAGCCCGATGTGGGGCTCCATCTCAAGACCCTGAGATCATGACCTGAGCTGAAATGGGGAATTGGACGCTTAACTGACTGAGCCACTCAGGTGCTCCAGCCCACGCTGTTCTGAAGGTTAGGAGACTGCACCTGACCCGCGGATGGCTGCCAGCAGCCAGTTCATCCCTCATGCTCTAGTTTGACCTTGAAAGCGGAGTTTCTGAGGTCCGTCCTATACCATCCATCCGGAGCGGACCCCAATCCTGTGTGTACACATGTGTGCATTCACGTGTGTGGACATGCTTACACCAGGGAAGCTGTCTAGCACTCTGTTCAACCAGGATTAGCACATTCGAGGCTTCTCAGCAGCAGTCTGACCTTTGGGCTCTGCTCTGACTCTTTTGCATGTCATTTAGGTAATGATTTTGGCTCTCTTAATGAATGGACAATAAAACCAAAGTAGAGGGGCAAAATGAAATGTCTTAGATGATCCGACATTTACAACCGTCTATAAAAGACTGCGGTACCATGGATGAGAACCGCTGGGGAAAGGTCCTTATTACAAAGAATCTCACATCATTATTAGAGTCTGAGCACCCTGACATGTTTTCCAATTTCCCTTTAAACATTTGCTATTATAGTTATGACTTCTGTTGTTATCACCCTTGTCATTATTTTGCCTGGAATCCTCCCCAAAGGGAGCAGATGGTTCCTACGAAATTGTCTTGCGATGCCTCCCTGAGAATTCGGGCCTGTGCCTGTGTGCCCAGCGCTGGGGAGGTGTGGGTCTGAAATGGAAATAGAGAACAACCCTTCCACAGATCTCATCAAGGAGCCTGTTCATACAGGCTCGAAGCTTTACGAGTGTGCCAGGATCGAGTCTGACATGAAACACAGGTAGCAGGAAGATCGCAGCCAGGGACACGGGGAGCCCATCGACCGGATTCGTGCATTTCTCAATTGACCGGCGTCGATCTGCGTGCACCTGTGGAGTACGGCTAATCAAACTCACAGATGATAGAAAACAGAACCATCTCACTGGGAGCCTCAGGAGAGCACACAGCAGTAAGCTGACCGAGAGTCATTACCGTGCTGGTAAAGCGCAGGCAAAGAAAGGCAGGTTGGGGCAGGGCCGTGCAGCAGGAGCAGAGCCCAAGGGTCCGAGTTTGGAGTTCACCAAATGCAGAGGCAGACAGACACGGACCGTCATGGTCATTCCCTGGTTTCACACACACCCTGGTCACCACCTGGAAGCTTCTCGTGGACGGACGACCCATGCGACATTGTCCATAAGCCCAGTCGGCGGGCACCGAGAGCCCGGCTGGATTCCCCACGTAGACTCGCTCAGATCAAAGCACCTTCAGTTCCCGCACCACCCTGCCAGGTGTGGTGGGTTCTGCCGTAGGTCGTCAGGGCACTGAATACAACTCGCTTTGACCCTTCTTCTTGAAGCAGTCGCTCCTTCTCTGCGTGCAGACTTGTGGTCCGTCCCCATCAGCCACGCAATTTGTCTTCTTGTTGCTGGTAGTGTCAAGGGAAAAGACATCCCCCAAACCAAGCTTCGGGCGCCCTGAGAAGAGCCGCTCGCCCATGTAGCAACTAATGCAAGGGCAGTGAAGAACGCAGATTTCATCTGGTCCCCTGAGTGCAGCCTGTCCCTGGGGAGGGGCCCCCGGAAGCACGCATGCCAGCTCTCGTCAGCGCTTGGTCCCCGTCACATGTCCAGCAGACCTGACTGCGACAGCTCCCTGACAGCTCGTTCCAACGCACGCCCGTCTCCTCTGCCGGGGTTCCTTTCCTCTGAGACACTCTCTGCAATGAAGGCACTGGAGGCCAACTCCTAGTGCCAAGTATTAGGAAAGACCTCAATAGCCCACACTCTGTCATGCCCCCGATGTGTCTGCAGAGTGACTCCAACACGGAGGGCTCACACCCCAGCCCCTTCGCATCCAGGGCTCCTCACCGTGGTATCAATGATGTCTTTGTAAAACACACAGAACATCTGACAAATAGGAAGGCTCTCGGCGAGCTTGTGTGGATAGCTGGGGAGAGAGCCCCCAGGTCCCAGCCTCCTCGCTGGCACGGCAGACAGGCTGGCTCGGACCCCGCGTGGACAGTGGTTCATTCAACGGGACGCAACGGAGCATGTTCTTAGTGCCAGCATCCCTCTGCAGGCCCTAAGGATGTGGGGACGAAAGGACCTCACGTGGCTGGAGGGAATGATGCACATGTGCGCAGGAAACTGGACTGTGATATGACGAGTGGTAGGATGGAAGCAGGCACTGAGCAAGGGCCATGGGGCACTGGGCAGGGACACTGGGGTCTCCTTAAATCAGAGACGGAGGGACTGAGGTGCAGGCGAAGTTCGAGAGAAGTCCCAGCCCACCAGGGCAGAGGATGCCAGTAGTCTGAGCAGAATTAAGTCCAGTGGGGACATTCTGTGCAAGACAGGGACATAACCCCATGTCACAGTGCTTTGGCTTTGCCACTCGCCTTGGAAACCCTCCAGTCACCCCAGCAGTCTGTCTGTTTCTAGGAAGGAAGAAAAATCGACAAGCCGAGATTAGGAGCCTTTGGTCTTGAGCGGATGCACATGGGAATGTGGAAGCTTGGGAACAGACGCCTGTCACCTGCCTCGGTGCCCCTGGAAGCCTGTCTACAGCAGCCCCAGGCTCCTGATTTACAGAGCCCAGACAGGAAGTGGGATGTGTCGGGAAGTACCACCAGGGCAAAGACCAAAGTATTGCCTTTCAAGTCAGAGTGAGCCCTTGACTTTCTTAAGGGAGACGGAGAAAGCCATTTGCCAGGACGGGTGTGCACGTGCTCGGGGCACAGAGAGGCAGCGTGGCAGGGTCGTGCTCTGGCACAGATCCCCACTTCACGCTGGCCCCAGCACACTTTTCAAAACTTGAGATCGCCATGCTGTGGACCCTGGGCCTGGACCCACGCCTTCATGGCTGTGGGACCCTGGGCGGTTGTTCAACCTCTCTGCCTCAGTTTCCCCTGTTGACAGGGAGGACAGCGGTGCGCTCTCCACACAGCTGCTCTCGGACCTGGATGTGAGAACGCACAGGGAGCACACAGCTCTTGGCGGCTAAGTGAAGGTTCTTCTTTTACCGTGCTGGGATCACACGTGTGTTTTAATTCCAACGTAGCTCTTGAGTCTCCTTTTGGTTTTCCCCTTTTCTCTGGTTCCTTATTCGCTTGTTGTATGTTTAGCTGTCCATCCTGGACCGGCCCTGGGAATCCTCCAGTGTGGGGCTCGGGATATATATACACACACACACACCCGCCCCCCACCCCAGGTCGGTAGAGGGTGGACCTGTCCATCCTCTGACCCCTGGAATCAGCCAGAGCTAGGGAACATGGCCTGCACCCAACTGTGGATCTACCCCAAACTCTGACACTCATGTGAGTGATCCTGACATCGAGGGCTGGAGTCGAGGCGGGCGGCAGGGGACACGGTGTCCCGCGGCAGCTATGGCCGGCCAGCCAGCCGCCCTTGGCTTCTGCCTGCTTGCTCAGCCTGTCCCGTCTGGCCTGCCCATTGATTCTGGAAGCTACCCGGAGCATCCCGATAAAATCCTCTCTGCTTAAGTCGCCAGAGGCAGTTTCCATGGTGTTAACGGAGAGCAGGGAACCGTGAATAAATAGCGTTGGCTCTGGAAGAGGTAGCTTATCCCAGTCAGCGGGGACGGACAGAAACCGAGGAGTCTCTCCTTCCCTCTGCTCTTTCTCCCTCCCGCTCTCTTTCCCTCCGCCTTATCCTGCAAAATCCCTGGTCTTTTGTGCAAAGTTGCATCAGAAAACCTGGGAGGGTGAGCTCTACCCGGAGGCCAGGAGTCTGCGGGGATGACCTTCCCACTGGGAGAGGGGAGGCGGGTGCTCCAGCTCCCATCTTTAGACCCCTTCTGTTTTCCTGGGGATTAACCCCCCTCAACCTGCCTTCAAGGTCAGAGCTCCTCTGATTCACGTGCAAACTGACTTGCAGTTTAAAGGGAGAGTCCTCATTGTGGAAAGAAGGCTCTGCCCTGCTGACTGGATTTCCTGCCGCAGGATGGGGGCCTGAGCCACCCGCACCCCATCCCGGGGCAGCCTCTGAGCAGAGGCCCCAGTCCTCCTCCTGACACCTGGGGGCTCGGTGACCCCAGCGGAGTCCTCGTGCTCCCTGGGCCCTGGTTCCGCAGCTGTGAAATGGAAGCAGCGCCTGCTTGCCTTCCCGCAGTAAAAGGCTGCGTAGAGCAAATAAGACGGTGTCCTGGGTGATTCGGTGAGTCCCCACATGGGATGTGCCAGGACAGGACTTCAGGACATGTCCCGGGTCGTGTTCGTCAGCGTGTGGGCTTGACGGCTTCCATCCTGGGGTCGGGCAGTACCGCCTGGTGTGGGAAACAAAGGCAGAAGAAAAATTATTAAATTTCCTCGAAACAGACAGAGTGACCGTCCTCTAGGGACGCAGCTGCCTCGATGCTAATACTTTGCTGAGGGCAAAAGGCCTCGGTCTTCGCCCGACCCCAGGATGCTGTACGTCTACTTCAATGTAGAAGAAATCCTTCAGAAACTTCTTTATCTGTTGTCGGCCATCCCCAAGCATCCGACCCACCGACAAACACCTGAAGGGCCTCAGGACCAGGTTTTATTAGACGGTAATAAGTGACCTTTCCCCAGCAAGAGCTAGTCCCCTCGAGGTCCCGGGAACCTTGCTTCCCAACTCCTTAGAGACTCAGGCGCTCCCTGACCCCCTCCCAACTTCAGAGCAGACGATGGGCCACTCCCACGACCCCGGGGCAGCTCTTTCCGCCCACGGGTCCCGTCACAGTGCTTTAATAAAACCACCTTTTCGCACCAAAGATGTCTCAAGAATTCCTTCTTGGCCGTCGGCCTCAAACCCTAAGGTCTCTCGTACGTCCCCACCGCTGTCCTTCCAGGGTGCTGGCTGGTCGGTGGTGTCCTTCCTTAGAGCTCAGCGGTGCTCACGGGTGCTGATCTCAGGGACAGGCGGGACGGCAAACCCAGGGGAATGGACTCCCACGATCTCTAATACATGGTGAGTCAGGACAGTGGAACACAGCCCCACCCAGGGCTCCCCACGGTTGGGTTTGCTCTAGAAACAAGGCGGTGTAACTTGGGGAGTCATGCTCGGCCACCGCTCCTGAGTCACCTGACGCCTCCTGTTGGGGCTCGTACTTCTGGTGTGGGCGATGGTAGTTGATGTGGGAAACAAAGACAGAAAAAAAATTAATACATTTCCTGACCACCGACAGCCCACTGACAAGTCCCTGAAACGGGCAGAGTGACCTTCCTCTAGGGACACAGCTGCCTCCGTGTTAATACTCTGCTGAGGGCAAAGCCCATCTCAGCCGGACGCCCAGGACCCTGGTCATCTACTTTCATGAGTAACAATTCCCTTGGAAACTTCCTCTATCTCTACCCCCAAGAAACATGTTGGCCATCACCCCCCAAGCATATGGAAGCCGGAGAGCCAGGTCCCACGGAGGAGAAGAGTGAATCTCACAGACGGAGGAGAATGAGTAAAGCGATAGAGTTTTATTAAGTGAGGACACCGAAACGCTCTCGGGAGCCAGAGGGGTCCCGACCGGGCGGCCCCGGGAGGCTTTGAGGGTTGGTCTTTAATAGAAAGCTAACCCGGAGACTTAAATCCTTCTCCCATCTCTATTGATATCAGCATTGAGCAAGGATTAGCGATAACATCTTTAATGGTTTCCTTCCTTTTTAGGGTCTGGTAATTGTGTTGGTCACAACAGCTGTTATAACAAGACCCCACCTCTGATACCTGGGACGGGGGGGGGGGGTGGTCTGTTTTGTTTCCTTATCCCTGGTTTCCTCACAACTCTGCATTTTGGGGATCTTTGTGAGCTGATCAGGGAGTCCCCATCTGTCCCCGCTATCTTTACTCAACATGACCCACCTCTGAAAGGCCTCATGACCGAGTTTTTACTAAAGGGTAATAAACGACCTTTCCTAACAATAGCTAGCCCCCTTGGGATCCTGGAAACCCTGTTTCCAAAATACCTGGATCCTTACACGATCCCTGAGCCCCTCCCAGCTGGAAAGTATATGATGGGCCCTTCTCGTGCCCCGGGGCCGCTCTTCCTGCCCACGGGTCCGTCCCAGTGCTTTAATAAAACCACCTTTTTGCACCAACGATGTCTCAAGTATTCTTTCTTGGCCGTCAGCTTCAAACCCTGAAGGCTTTCCTACATCACTACCATCGTAACAAAAGCACTAATTTGTGGGGGGCGGGGAAGGGTGGCTAACACAGGCTGTGACCTGCATCAGGGGCACCATCTTGGAGGACCAACCATCCAAGCAGCCAGTGTCACGGCCAGGACGCCGGTGGGGAAAGCATGGCTGATGGAGACCGGTGACCGACCTTGGCTTGCATGCTGCTGAGGGCAGAGTGGGGTCCTTTCTTATGGCATGGACACTGCCCGCCATGAGGCAGAGGAAGTGATGTGGGTGTGGGAGCAGGTGGAGCCCCAGATGGACCTGAGTGCGCTGGACAGAAAAACAGCCCCCAAGAGGTCCCCATCCTCACCCTCAGACCTGCAAACATGCCGCCTTACACAGCAAAGAGCCCTTTCCAGGTATGATGCAGTTGTGGATCTTGAGGTGGGATATCGTGTGGGCTTGTCACCACGAGGGGCCTCATGAGAAGGAGGCAGGAGGTCAGAGTCTGAGAGACAAGGGTGTGCTCTGAAGGCATTGAGATGGAGGATGGGGCCACAAGCCAAGGTGTCTTCTAGAAGCCTCTAAAAGGAAGAAAGAAGCAGGATCTCCCTTCAGAGCCTCCAGAAGGAACCAGTGTACCTAACCTGATTTTGGCCCTGGGGGACCCATCTCAGACTGCTGACCTCCAGAACTGCAAGGGAATACGTGTGGGCTGTGTTAAGCCATGAAATGCAACAAATGTGCATTTGTTGCAGCTGCCAAAGGAATCGAGCACCCCAAGCCTGCAGCCCCCAGAAGGAGCCCTGTCTGCTCACGGGCCCCACGGCCAAGTGCAGGGGGTTACGCTTCACTGAGAAGTGGAGGTGGTGACAATTCCTCCCTCAACACCGTGGCCATAAAGCTCTCAGAACAGCACCCCACACATTCTAGCTACCATTGACGCACCATGGACAAGAACCATGAATGCCAATGTCTGCGAGCTTTCCCAAGGGATGCCTCCTGAGGCGAGCTCCATCTTTCAGAGCTGTACGCTCCCAGGTGTCCGACGGGAGGAAGGTGTCCCCTTGCTCAGAGATTCTGTCCGTTGCTTCCCTGACCACTAGTACTCCTTACCCCAGCATCTGCAATGAGGCTTTTGTCGGCTTGCTTCTGGCCCAGGGCACACACTACCCTGTGAATTCTGTGGGGCCAGTGTTCTGCCTGTTCTGGTCACGGTTATAGATCTCCGATCCAAGCAGGGCATGGTGCACAGCAGGTGTCCAGCAGGTATGTGTCGAATGCAGGTGTGCATGGATGAAAGGCAAACCCACAGGTTTCTGGCCTGGACTGGACAGCAGTATGGCCAAGAAGCAGCTAAGAGAAGATTCGAGAAGGAGGGACCCTCCTCTCAGACGGCGATCCACGCCTCCGCCTGTCCCATCATGAGGAGGAGCCCCGCACGCTACTCACGCAGCCATGGTGGGAACGAGCACCGGCCAAGGGCACGGAGAGATAAGAGAAGCAGAAGGAACTTTCTTCTGAGATGAAGACATCTCAGACCCGAGACAGACAGGGGGGCCCTGGGGTTCCCATTAACATCGCAAGGAGCGGGCTTGGAGGAGAAGAGCCCTCAGCACTCAGACTCCTGCTGGGGAGGGACAGGCTCTAGAAGAAGAGAGGAAAATTGTCCTCTAAAGGTCAGGCCGTTTCTCTCACTTTGCAAAGCCTGAGGTTTTGATCTCCCAGTGGACGGCGAACTCACTTTCAGACAGCCCCCTGCTTGTTGAATTCCCCCCAAGAGACAGAACGGCAGTTTCAATTTGTGTTCAAATTAATGCCCCATTCGGAAGAGATGGTGAGTCTGAGGCAATCCTAAAGGGTGGGAACTAACGTTCCTCCACTGAAGTCCTGTGGTCTCTAGAGGGGGACAGAAGCTTCTGGAACATGCCAGCTCTGGGAAGTACATGACACAGGCTGTGCTTTGCTCCCCGTTGCATTACTGGGGAGTCTGGGGCTGCTGTGATGTGAAAAAGCAGTTTGAGGGAACCCCAAAATCAAACCCAAGGGGATCTGCTTAGAATACAAAATGAGCGATAGTGGAGGATTAGCTCCAGACAGGGCTGGGAATGGTCGAGCTGCTGTGAACCAGAAGACGGCAGACTTTAAAAGGAGTCTGAGGCCATCGTGGAGGTAACGGAGGAGAACCCCAGGGACCCAGAGCTGCACCTGTCAGCTTGTGTGCCTCCGAACCTGGGCTGGAGTCCAGCGGCGGACGCTCTGCAGCTGGGCTGCACCTTTGTTCCTGGGGACAGGTGACCGAGGCAGGTCGCAAATCCGAAGCTGCTGCCCGACCGGCCATGCTCCCCACTGGAAAAGCAAGGTGGACACAGTGACCAGCAGCAGAAGACCCAGCATCAAGAGGACAGAAGACACACGGGCAGCGCCCCGTGTCTGCACTTGGTGTGTCCGGGGACTCCTCCTCGTGCTCCAAGACCCACCTTCGCTTTTCCTCCCAGGAGTTCTGCCGTTCCAGATTTGAAACTTCAAGAAGGAAGTCCTGCAAATATAGAGCGTTTCACAAAGGCGTCAAGCTCTACCGTAAATTTTCGGGGCCATTTTTCATGCCATAAAGGTTGTGTCATGATCGCTGCCCAGCTTGATTGCCAGTTTGGAGTGTTTGCGGGGTAAGAAAGGAAGAGATAAATCACGGAAGATGCAGCCTCATTATCATGTGACATTTAAGGGTAATTTACACCCGACATCTTACCACTTCTCGCTGTGGAAATAGCATCGCTGGTCGTCTCAGCCTTAGCCACTACCACGACTGTGTCAAGAGAATGGAAATAAATGGATACGGCTGACTTCTCTGTGCATTTTTATTGCCTATTTATCAACGCGAGTGAATAATAACACACATGGACTTACTTACAGGTCCCGGCATGGGGGTGGGGCGGCGGCGAGCGGGGAGGGGGGCTCCCTAAACTTTTACGGAGAGAACATTCTCAAAGAGAAACCGTGGTGGTGCCGGATCCTACCCTTATGACGGTCAGGGTTCCGAGTCCATCTCATGTTTGACTGTTTATGTGATCATTTTTAAGAACCGGCAGCATGAGATGTCTTCCTCCTGATGCTCGGGGAAAGACACTGTTTCCTCTCTCCCCAGTGCCATACCCACCTTCACACCGTGCTGACCTTAAATGCAGGTGGGAGCTGGGTCGTCTGGCCTCTGCAGCCCGCTGGACTCCAGTGAGTCTGCTTGTCCCACACTCTGTGCGTGTGAGTGCATGGTCATACTCCACACCCATGCAGCTTTTTATAAGTGCTATTTTCCCCCCCTCCCTGAAAGCTCTGTGGCATGCTTCCTGAGGTCAGGAACCCATTTTCATTCTATTTGGTGTCTTCAGGTTATACTGGAGCATACGGTCTTGGGAAAGAGGTTACGTATTCCCTCACCTTGACAAAAACCTGACCCAGGGGAAACCTAGGTGTGAGTGCCCAGCCCCAGACTGGGAAGGTCGTAAAGGTGGGAGGAACAGGGCGGGGGAATAGGGCGGGCAGGGTGCCTGCGTGCAGGGGACCATGTTTCGGAATCCTTGTAGAGAAAAATACCGATTGACGAAACCAATTAGGAGAGAATGATGACTTTGTTGCAGAGTCACTGAGTTTCTCCATAGCAGCCTCCTCCAGCTCTTACAGACAGAACTGAACCCCCGCTGTCTGCTCAGCGCACACGGGGCTCAGCAGCTGGTGGTGCCCGGGTCCCTCACCCGTGGGCAGTGGACGTCTGTGGGTTTGCACATCTAAAGCAGCCCCCTCGGCTGAGTGTGTGAGCACACCCGTTTTCTGTCCATGCGCTCAGTGGGGTCTGAGAGTGCTGAGCGCCGGGCATTTCCGAACAAGCCTGATGCTCAGGCTGGGTGGTTCCGGCTTGAGCTCAGGGTCAGCGGTGCTGGGTTCAAATCTGTTTCTTTCACTCCCTGCCATAAGCTCATCAAACCCAGAGTTCTTGCTTCTGCGGAAAGGAGTGGATACTGCTTCCTCCTGGGCTCCAGGGAAGGCTCTAGGGGTCAGCCCTGTAGGAAACACATCAGTGCAGCCCCACGAGGACCCGCTCTGCCCCGGAGACTCGCTTCCCTGGCTGCGTCTCTGCCCCGCCCTCCGTGCGGGAAACAGGCCGGCCCCTCACCATCCAGCTCCTCGGTTAGTTTCGTTGTTCCTTCCACTCCTCATCACCAGCCTCTTTCCTCCGCCCCACAGGTGAGCTGCAGCACAGCTGAGACCGGCAGCTGTGACCGTTCCGTCACTCCTGCGCTCCTGTCCCTCGGACGTGAGATCCACGGCAGCTCTGAGCTCGTAGCTCCCAGACGGGAGCCCATGTACATGACCAGGAGCCTCGCATTGTCCACCCAGGCCAGGCTCAGGGATCAAGAGTCCAGGCAAAGGCCAATACCACAGATCAAGGAAGAGGCAGCGGCAAAGCAGCAGACACAGTGCCTCTATCCAGAGGTGACATGCAAACAGCTCAGGGAAAGATTGGTGACCGGAGCAGGGAGCCCAGCAGATGCATTGGGCCCCATTTCAGGTTTGTATTTCCAAGGATGAAATGAGAATGGAAACCCAGCCAAGAGAAATTAATTAAGGCAGCGCACCCTTAACTATATTTTTCCGTGCAAATGGATCCAAGGCCGGGGAGCTATGAAGTGGTAGATAATTGCATTGGAGGGATGTGGGGAACGTGTAATTTAATGAAGGAAAGGCCGGGTGGGAACTGGGGAGAGGACCAGAGCGCAGGACGAAGAACGCCCGTGATGACGGTGACAAGCCCGCGGGGGCTTCCCAACGCCAGGGGGGCACCCGGGGAGGGTGGGAGGAACTGGGCCGGGTGACCCCGAGAGAGCCCGATGGCCGCAGAGAGCATTAGTGGACACAAGGGACACAGCCCCGGGACTCACTGTCCCCCTGTTCCCTGGCTGCCCACCGTGGGTGGCTTGTGCTCCCTGCCAGCTCCGCGTCTCCTGGCAGAGCCGCCCACAATCAGACCCCACGTGACCCCCGCTGTCCTCGCTCCTGGTTCACGGAGGGGAAAGCATGGAGAGTGACAGGACCTCCAGGCCAGGCTCCCAAGTCAGCCCAGGCCTCTGGATCGCTTTCACCCAAACAAGTATCGAACGCTTGCCATGTGTCCCTGATGCTGTTTAAGTGCTGGGGGTCATCGGTGAAGGTATGGCTGGTACCCCGGGGTGACAGAGGTCACAGATTTGAGGCACGAGGACACCTAGTTTTGTCCTAGAAGTTTGTCCAAGACGCGGCACCTACGGGAATGAGGTGTGCCCGATGGCCCTCAGGGAGCACCGTGTGCACGGGGAGGGGCAGCTGGCCCAGGACCGGCAGGGTTGTCCTCCTTGTTCAAGGCAGGGAGCAGTGCTCCGGGTCAGACGGGTCGGGGTGGGGGGGTTGGGCGAGCGCTCCTCAAGGACCACAGAGTCCTAAGGGAGGGAGGGACATGGGAGCTGTCACCCCTCAAGCAGCACGACACAGAGGAAGCAACGCTAAGAACAAGCAGTGCCGGCGAGGGGACCACTGGGTCTGCTGGCAAGCTGTTGGCCCCACTGGGGCATCCCTGGTGCCCTTCTGAGGCCAGCAAACCCACAGGCTCTCCCCAAAGGACCCTGCTACGGCCCCACATCGTCAGGTCAGGCAGCCACAGAGCCCTCCGCCTGGGCAGCTAATTCCAGGTCCTCTCTGGACGAGCGAAGAAACGCCTGCAGGCAATTCTGGGAGGAAAGGGTGCGCAGGTGGCGTGCACAGGTCGGGGGTAGTCTCCAAGGTGTGAAGTGTCCAGTGACCCCGGCTCTCACTCAGCTTGTGAGCTCCCTCTCTCTCCACAGACCTGCTTTTGCCTCCTACGGGCAGACAGCACCCTGGTGACCCGCACTAGCATGGTCGTGTTAGGTGGGAGTGTCCCCCTGCAGAGGGCTGCCCCCCCCC
Source organism: Mustela erminea (assembly GCF_009829155.1). Classification (NCBI taxonomy): domain Eukaryota; kingdom Metazoa; phylum Chordata; class Mammalia; order Carnivora; family Mustelidae; genus Mustela; species Mustela erminea. The sequence goes on along the minus strand of NC_045623.1, from coordinate 106,611,967 downwards.
AGGTCTGGGCTGCCCACAGGCCAGCTCATACTGCGTCCAAGTGTCTCCCCGCAGTCAGTTTCGACCTCCCTTCAGGGCCTGGGCACTGGCCAGGTCCCAGGAGAGATACCCAGGGCTCTCTCTCTGGGACCTCTGTGAGGGGGGTTGTCCCTCCTCTGCTGGTGTCCACGGGCCATGGGCTTCTGGGCCAGAACCACCCACTGAGGAGACGGCACATTTCAGATGTCAACTTGGAGAGGCCACCGGACCCAGTTTGGATCAAATATTGGTCCAGATGTCACTGTGTAGGTTGCATGTGCGTGTATGTGTGCGCATGTGACTCCGTTAACATTTGACTCATAGGGACCACGTGAAAGGGATCTCCCTCCATAGCCGGTGTGAGCCTTCCTCGGTCTGTTTCAGGCCCAAGAGGAAGACTGGGTCCCCCCGGAGGAAGGGGCTCTGCCTGCGGTCGGCTTTGACCGGAGTCAGCCACCACCCTTCACTCTCTGGCCCGCCTGCCCTGAAGATTTCCGGACCGATCCGGACGCGCCTGTCCTGCAATCACGTGAGCCGATCCTTGCGCGTCTCTCTTGCTCTCTCCACCCACACACACCCTACTGGCTGCGGAGAGCCCTGACCCCGAGCCCAGGCACCCCACGTCCCCTGCACAGACAGGGCGGCGGAGGCCCCATCGAGGGGGCTGACTTGCCAGGTTCCTCAGCCTGGGGGAGCCTCCGCGCGGAGCTGGGCTGTCTGTCCGTCTCCCCGCAAGGCCGCCCTGCCCCTGGGCCTTCCCACCAGGGAGTTCATTCGATTTAGCAATCCCAGGGGGTCAAGAGCCCTGGTGGCCCAGGCACACAACGCCCACAGGAACCCCAGGCCGGGCTGACAGGCTTTGTTCCAACAGCCTAGGGCCCCTCCTTAGGCCCGGGGCAGGGCACCCACCGCGGACACCCATGAAGAGGGTCAACCCCGCCTCATCACCTCGCAGACCAGCGTGGAGGCGTGTCCCAGGCAGCTTTTTCCAGAGGGAATCCCACTGCCCGTCCCCTGGCTGACACCCCAGAGGCACCAGGGCCCACCAGTCCCTGCTGCTGGGGACACGAGACTCTGTCTCTGGTGGCAGCTGCCTTCTGGCAGAGACAGGGAAGGTGTCCTGCAGGCATTAGGCTGTCGGCAAAGCTCTTGCCAGCTCGTGCTGGGAGGTGGTCTGGGGCCCTCAGGGCCCTTCTCTGATCTCTGTGCTTCCCTGTGAATCGTATCCCTGTCCTCCCCAGAGCCGGCGTCAGGGACCCCACCTTACCTGGAGCTTATCGTTTTTTGTTTCCCTGCCTGCTCAAGTGGGCCTTCCCGCCCCTATTACCCCTGCGCGGCCCGGGAGGGTGCCGTGCCTGCTCACTCGATGACGTTCAGCGGGGAGGGGTCTGGCGCCCGTGCCAGGGGAGAGTCATGGAGGTGCTGGCAGGGTGCGAGGGTCGCAGGGAGCCAAGGAGGGGGAGGTGCGCACGGCTCACTCCCCGCTCCCGCCACACCTGCTTGAGGCAGGCCCACCCTTCTCTATGGGAACCGTGTACCCACTTTACAGATGAGGAAACAGGGACACATGAGTCACTTGTCCACATGTCAGGGCCAGGGTGGGACACATGAGTCACTTGTCCACATGTCAGGGCCAGGGTGGGACACATGAGTCACTTGTCCACATGTCAGGGCCAGGGTGGGAACACCAGGGCGCTCATGCATGCCCGAGTCTTGGCCCCAACGACCACACTATGTGAAAACTATTCAAACAAAGTGAGAAAATAGGTTAACACTGTAGTGTCTCATTACCTAATAAAACGTTGTAACTATGTCCCACTTGCCATAAGCACCTCTAGCCAACTCCACAGTACTGGTCACAGACTTTATACGAGGATATTATATTACATAGAATGCGCTTATGTGTGCGTAAGTGTACAGACACACAATGTTACAGTATCAACAGTGCACGTAGTTACTTACGTAGCTCAGAGTACAGAAGTACCCTCTGTGCTCTCCGCTGAGCTATTCTGGAACAACGCAGCCCACACAAGGGCCCTCTGCTCTCCGGCCTCCGTATCCAGCGATTCACCCCTGCCCCTCCCCAGGATAGAGCGCGCTGGCCGAGGGCAGCAGTTTTGCCCGTCTTGCTCATCGCTGTGTCCTCAGTCCTAGAATAGCAAATAGCACGAGCAGGTGTTCTGGAGAAACTTGTGGAGAGAGGGAGGGAAGCCCATGGGAACCATTCTAAGGGACAAGTGGCAGCCAGTGCCATGTGAGGAAGGGGCTCCATCCAGGAAATTAGCCCAGTGCAGGAGGGGAGAGGACAGTGCCTGACCACGCAGACACAGGCAGGGTGCGGGGATGGGCAGGAGCACTGGTATCCCCCATTCATCCAGGGCAGGAAGGAGCCTGAGGTTGGACACCAGGGCTTAGCAGGTCCTGGGCTCAGAGTCCTTGGGCTTCTACGCACATCAGAGCAAGGACCCTAGGCGAGGGCAGCCACTGCAGCTTCTAAGAGCCCAGAGGTGTGATGCTGTGCCCGTGGGGCGGGCGTTTGGTTTCCCGAGAAACCAAACTATTGCTCCAGCTTCTGACTCTAACTCAAGAGTGTTTGAAGGCTGTCTGTGCTTTGCAAGGGGCTCTCCGACCTACTCTGAATGTATTTACGATGGAAAATACAAAGCAAATTATCTTCGGACAGATTTTTAGTGGCAGAAAAGGAGCAAGAAGAATCAGAACCTTCACATCAATGCCCTCGATTCCCGCTGCGTGTGTCCATCCCGCAGATGATGGATGACCAACGTAATGTCATTTAGCAGGGACAAACCAGGCTGAGGGTGTGTCGAACCCCAAGTGTGCGTCGTCTTCCTGCCACCACTTCTGCTCCACTGTGAAGGACTTGGCTGCCCCCTCCATGTCCCCTGACCGGGACGTGGGGTCCTCACAGCAACTCAGAGGCCACAAGGGACACTGCCCAGAGCAGTCGCATCAAGCTTCTCCCTCTCTGCTACATCCCTTCTGGGAACCAAGTGCCAGGGTCCCTGAGCTCCTACTGGGCAGAACAGGAGTTCTCAGCTTCCCAAACTAAGTGACCCAGCTGGGTTCCATGAAAACATCCCTTTCAAGAAATCCTGGCTTTCCTTCTGAGCCTGGGGAACCGCCTGATTGCATCTCATTGCTTCCAGATCCCACCTCTCCTGAAGTCAGGTAAGCTGCCCCCATGGCCCTGGGGCCACCAGCCCAGCCCTGCCTCTGGCCACAGCCCACCCCTCACCCCAACCCCCAGCTCCCCACACCCCTGCCGCAGAGGGCCTGGCTCCTCACCCACCAAAGCTCGGGCTCCCACCCAGTGTCCCAGTGGAAGAACCAGAGTATTGTCAGGACTATACAATTAAGAGATTAATTCAAACACAGATTGAAGGCTCTGATTTGCCTCACTCGAGCCATGAGTGTCCAGAAGACTCTGCAAGAGGAGGCAGCCAGTCTGTGTTCTAACCAGCTTTTCAAGAAAAGCCTAAAAGATGCACTCACTTGTGCCCAGCTTCCCCCAGCCCATGAGGGAGCCTAGAACCCCTGTTCTGGAAAATTCTCAAGGAGCATTCCCCGTGGTCAGGCCTCCTGTCCTTGTCCTGTCCTTCACTGGCACCGTTTCTCCATGGAAGTTGTGTGCATCTGTGTGCGTGTGCGTGTGTGTGTGTGTGCTGGCTGATTTGCTTGTGATTGTAAACTCGAATGTTTCTTAAGAACGCAGCCAGTGTTCAGTGCCTGACTCAGTTTCCCTGAGACTGCTGAAGCAAGCTGTGCCCCATCGCCGAGGTAACTGCACGAACCCAGCCAGGTCAGAAGCCCTCCCTAACTGGACACGACCGTAAGGGGCTGCAGGTCCCCATGAGCCCGCTGGCCACCGTCATTCCGCCTTCTGTCTTGCATGGGCTGAGGGCCTGCCAGCTGTCTTTCTTAGGGACCGTGGCACAACGTCGTCGATGTGTTACTCAACCTCCAGTCCTCCAGAATGACAGAAGGACTCAGCTTCTGGCTTCTCCAGAATGCAATCAGACAAAACGACTGGAGGTCGAAAGGGGCTCCGGAAGCTTCCTCCTTGCTGCTCTCGGAACTGCACATTCCTCAGCCCCACTCGAGCGGCTGCCGTCTCGCAGCACACCCCTGGGCATGGTTGGTACACAAAATGAATTAGACATAAATCTCTCCTCCCGGAGCCCGGACACTCTAAGGGGAGCTATTAGACGAGCATAAATAATTCACAAGTGGTAAGTGGTAAGTGCTGGAAGAGAAACCCAGGCCCGGTGCTCCGCAGGTCAGAGGAGGGCGAACGTGAGGACGGGTGAGCTGCGTCTCTGCCCAAAACCATCCGGACGCTTCTCATCTCTCTCAGCCAAAGCCGAAGTCCTAAATGACCTGCTGGTCCTCACCCCGTTCCTCCACCTTCTACCACCCCCTCTTATCACATGGGGCCCCCCATAAAACTGTGGGCACACTCCCAGGGCAGGACCTTTGCCCTGGGGTTTCCCTGCAGGAGCCCCAGTCTCCCCAGAGCCACGAGCTCACCTTCACGTGCTGCCGTTCTGCTCGGCGAAGCCGGCCCCCATCACTCTGCTTAAAACCAACCCCATTTCCCCCAAACCTCTTCCGATCCCCGCCCGGGTTCACTGTTTCCCACGGCGCGCGTCACCAACTAAAGCCCTCGTACTATAGGCTTCTGTGGTTGACCCCTTGCCCAAATTCTGCTACAAAGTCCCTCTATGAAAACGGGCCTGTGGGTCTGCTAATGTGTGTTTTCCAGCACCCAAAACAGTGCTCCGTGGCAGGAGGAGCTCGAGAATCGGTTGTTGAAGCAAGGACTGGTCCTGGGGGGTGTTGGGCTTACCGTGCGTCCGAAAGGATGCTGGCTGGCTCCCGGGGAAAGCCAGACCGAAGTTCAAATACAGACTCGGTGGTGAGAGAGGCCACGTCATGGACTAAGAGCATGGTCTATGGAGAATACAACCCAGGGTCAAGTTTCCGCTCTGCTGCGGGCTCAGCTTGACGGTTTGGAAGTGACATGTGCATGCCTGCGTCCCAGGGCTGTTATTAGCAACAGAGACACAGCACCCAGCCAGCACCACTACTAACCCTCTCACTAGAGTTTTTATTTTGCTTACTTTGGGAGGAATGGGCGTGACCAGGGGGGTGGCAACAAATTCACCTCTAAGGGCCGCCACCAGCTGCGCACGGGACTTGCCCGCAAGGGCCCTGTGCAGCCGTGCACGTGGCCATTCCTAAAAGAACGAGCCTGGCGGGGGGTGGGGGGTGTCTCGCTGTGGGGGAGAAGCTCACACCTGCTGCTGCTGCACCTTTGATGCCTACAAACTCCAGATAGCTCAGGGGGACCCATTAGGAGGTTGAGAAGAAGATCTCCTTGATCTTGTGTTTTCTGCTGAAGTTGTTTTGTTTTTTATTAGTGGCTGATCTTGTGTTGGAGCCCTGTCCTGCTCTGAAACTATTTCAGAAAAGCACAGCATTCTTCTAACCAGAATCCAAAGCACCGACACGTGGCTCGCTACCCAGGGATCCATACACTTCAAGGGATGAGCGTACAGGGTATTGAATTCCGGCTGCAGATGACTACTTTTATTTTAAAAAAGGAAACTTTAGTGAGCTATTATGATGTGACAGGGATATAATAGCTAGCAAAAATAGACACAGCTCCAGTTGGAAAGGAGACGAGACGGGGAGAGAGATGAAACAAGGAACCGCACCAACCGACGTGCCATGACAACAACGGGAAGCCGCTCACAGGCAGGCAGGAAAACCGTGCGGGGCGCGTCCCCTACGGGGCCATCAGCCCTGCCGGAGAGGCCAGGGGTCAGCTCCCGGCAAGGGGAACTGTGTTCTCTTGCCTCTCCAGCCCCGTGAGCTGGAGTCCGACCCCCCGTATCTCCGAATGTAACTTTATTTGGAAACAGGGTTGCTGCAGATGTCATGAGGAAAGGAAGGTAGGGGTCATGCGGGAGGGAGCAGGCTGGGCCTCATCCGGCAGCAGGCTGGGCCTCATCCGCGCGGGCTGCAGTCCCCATAGAAAGAGGAAACTTGTCCACAGACACACACAGAGCATCTTGAGAAGATGACAGCAGAGATCCAGCAGTGCCCCTTTAAAGCCACGGAATGCCACCCTGGGCCACCAGGAGCTCGCATGCAGGCCGGGAGCAGACTTGTTCTCACAGGCCCCGGAAGGAGGCTGTCTACAACACCCCGAGCCCAGACTTGCAGCCCCCGGGGCTGGGAGACAGTGGACCGCTGTTGTGTAAGAGCCTAGACCGTGGACCTTTGCTCCAGGAGCCCCAAGAGACGAAGACAGCTTCCTCAAGGCAGGGGCAGGAGTGGGAGCATGACTTCGGCAGAAGAGGGAAGAAGCAGATGCGGCCTGATGAACAGCACGTGGGAAGGTGCAAGGAGGTGAGACGGTGAGCGCAGGGCCTCCGAGTGTGTGTCTGTGTGTGAGCCTGGCACGTGGGACGGGAGGGAAGAGCTGGGTGTGCAGGCACTGAGGTAGGGCACGCACAGGACTCTGCCTTCACCGTAACACGCCGCTGGAAAGATGTAGGCTGGGGCTCGTGAGATCAGAGCTGGATTTTGAAGAGATTCTGCCGGTTTCAGCGGGATAGAGACATGGAAAGGGGGGATTTGGAGGAAAGGCCCCCAGGTAGTCGTCCATGCAGGGCACAGTGTGAGGTACGTTGATGCCCGTGCAGGTGAAGATGAAGGAGAGATTCTGGAGATATTGAGAAGGTAGAACCCACAGGGCTTGAGCGTCAGTTGAAGAGCAGAACTTTGAGAGATGGAAGTCCTCAAGCACGCCTCCCCTGCATCCCTGTGGTGCTGTTTCCAGGGCAAGGGACCCTGCAAGGGGTGAGGGCCAGAGGGAACCGTCCCAAGTTAGGTGGGACATGTTGAAGTAACTTGGAAATACCCAAGGAGGTGATTCAAAGAAGCAGTCACCCAGACAAGTCTGAGGTCCAGAAGGGATGTAGTATGGGCTGAGCGTATGAGTGAGAGGTGATTGTCTAGAGGGGAAGTACAGGGTGAAGAAAAAGCAAACCTTGAGGGATTCCTGTATTTAGTTCTTGGAAGGAAGGAATGAGACTGCCAAGAAGATGGGAAGGGGAGCACAGTGTCATGAAAATATAGCCAGGCCTCTTTCAGAAGGAGAGCATGTTTGACAGTGTGCAGTGCCTAGGAAAAGCCCATTGGCCTGAGAACGTGGGAGGGCAGAGGTGAGTGGTAGTGCAAAGGGACAGAGCCCATAGAGACAGAGATGAGGACCAGGGGCTCAGCTTGAGATGTGTCAGATTTTAGATGGTCATTCAAGGGGACATGATGAGTCAGGAGTCAGACAGATGGCTCTGAGAAGTCCAGCTGGAGACATGGCTTTGGAAGTCATCAGCATGTAGATGCTATTTAAGGCCAACAAAGCCATCATAGGAGTGAATATACACAAACAGAAGCAGAGCACCCATGTCTGAGGGTTGGTGCACCCCAGTAGTAACAGGTCATGTTGATCAGGTGGGGCCAGCAAAGGAGGTCATAGAGGCAAGGCCAGAAAGGGTGGGCAATAGTCAGGAAGGAGGCCATCCTAAAAGGGAAGAGGGGAGGAACCATAGAAGGGACAACACCCAGGAGAAGTTTTGTTCTGAAAATCAAGTGAAGAACATGTTTGCAGAAGAGAATGGTCGGCCAAACTGCTTGATGATAAATCAGGAAAGATAAAGACTGAAAACTAGGCATTGGGTTTAGTAGCACCTAGGTGATTACTGACCAGAAGCAAAATCAGTGAGGGACAGCTAGAGAGATGGATAGATAGATAAGTAGATGGACGGACAGATGATTGATAACTAGGTAGACATGGATGGGTAGATGACAAATACATAGATACATAGAGAGAGACGGTAGATGGCAGACCAACAGGCAGATAAAGAGATAGATAGATAGACAGATAATAGATTCATTACGAGGACTGGATCAGGTGCTTATGGAGGCTGGAGAGCCCCACAGTCAGCTGTCTGCTGGCTGGAGACCCCAAAGAGCCAGCGATGAGGGCAGCCTGAATCTGAGGGTCTGAGAACTGATGAACGGATGGTGGAAGTCTCCGTCCAGAAACAGGAGGCCAGTGTCCAAGCTCAAGCGGTCAGTCAGGGGGGATGAGCTCCTTCTTCCTCTACCTCTTGCCCCAGCCTCGGCAGACCACCTCCTGCACTGTGAGGGTCACGTCCTTGACTGATCCACCAATTCAGATGCTAATCTCATTGGGAAATACCCTCTACTTTTTCTGCTTTGGGGTACATCAAGACTACATGGACCAGCAGGGGCTCACTCTAAGTATATTGGCGCTTTCCTGATGTATCGGTCATCCGTGCTGTCACACCTTGCCGCGACTCGACTGCCTAAAACAACATCCATTTATCAGCTCACAGCTGTGTAGGTCCGAGGTCCAGGCACCAGGGGCGTGGCTGGGTTTCCTGCACAGAGTCGCACACTCGTGGTGCTGTTCAGCAGCGCTCCCAGATGAGGCTCGGGGGAAGAATCCACTTCCAAACTCATTCAGATTGTTGGCAGGATCAAGCTCCTCATGGATAGAATACTGAGGACCTGTCCCCTCGCTGGCTATCTGCCACTTCCTGGAGCCCACCCACAGCCCCACAGTCCCTGCCAAGGGGGGCCTCTGTTGTACGGTCAGCAGTGGGGACTCTGTCATCATCTCCTTCTCATGCCTTAAAGAGCCTCATCTCTTTTAAGGGCTCACCTGATTATGTCAGGCCCACCCAGATAATGTCCCTTTAAAACCAACTGTGCATATAACACAACCCCCATAGCCATAATCCTGGGGATAATATGTATTGCAGGGATGGGAGTCTTGGGGCCCATCTTAGAGTTCTGCCCACCACACTTGGTCTCTACTGATCTGCTCCAGCCTGATGACCTCAGTTGTTTTTTTTCTGTGAATGCATGTAAAGTGATCTTCTTTGGGATAAATCTGGGTGGGGCTGGCAGGTTGGAGTCCAGTGTGTGCAGAGCAGGTTGAACAGCTGATGAGAGCATTGGAGGGTAGTTGACTGGGGACCACGGAAGAAGTGTAGGGCAGAGAAAGAGTGGCCAGAGCTCAATGACAACTCAACACACGGCCAGTATATGCCAGAAGGACCAAGAGAAAGTTGAGGAAGTTTAAAAATGGGGAACTAGGAGGGAATCCCATTGCCACGATGACTATCATTAGCTCTGGGGCTAGGAAATGTCCCCACACCCACATCAAGGACACATATCATGTACCAGTCATTTCCTTTCTTTGGTCATCTTAGGAGCATCCAGGAAACTCTTCCCACCACCCTTGATATCAGTGTCATTTGGTAAAAGGACCAAGAGGACCCACTCACTGGGAGCCCTCCATTTCCTCCCATGACAGTTCCTGGGCCCCTCACATGGACATCAACCTCTGAGGCCAGTCTCTACCTGAGCATAACTCAGTCTCAGCCGGAGCGTCCAGGGACTACAAGCTCCTTTAGCAGTGACACCGGGGCAGGGAGGAGAGAACAAGAAGAAATTCAGTCTGCAGTCTTCCCAAACCAAGAATGTCTTTGTGTAGGTTCTGAACTGAATAAACACACAGCGTGAAGCTCGCCAAATGCCGGCACCTTCACTTTCCCATAACAAATGGCTGATTAGAATCAATAACAATTCCCTGCCACTGTGCCAGCCCACAGTGCGAGGAAGGCAGAGGTGCCTGGGCTCCAGCAGGATGGCTGCTATGCCCGAGGCTCCAGCCAGGGGACAGCCACCATCTAGCCACGCTGTGCTGGCCACTAGCACTCGCTCTCAATTTCTCCTTCTGTTGCTCAGCTTCTCAGATAAGCCAGAAAATCTGCTTTAGAGCATAGGACCCATGTAAATTGTGTTTCCGGCCTAACAGGGGCGTGTGTGCTTGTCCGTGAGGTAGAGACAAAGGAAGAGGCAAGACCATGTTTGTCACGGGTGCATGTGGTCATGCTGGAGTCCTCAGCAGAGGTGCAAGTCTGGTGATGAGGCTGATTTGTTTAATTTAAAGAGGTTTTGGGGTCAGAATAACATGGCAGATAGGATGGAGTTTCTGCAATTGGCCCTCTAGGTCCCCATTGTGTCCCTTGCCAGCTGTGTGACCTTGGGAAGTTTACTTAACCTCTATGTCATGTTCTCATCTATAAAGTGGGGGCTATAATCGGGACTGCCTCGTGGACATCTCCCACACACCCATGTGAAGCACTATGACACCTCAGTAAGCATTAGCTGTCATTACCACTCTGCTGGCTCCCCCTAAGGGTGTCTGGTGGACTGACCTATGAGATGTAAGCACTTTTAAGGCCTTGGTGGGCAGCATTCAGTGCATTTCCTACAGCCTTCAACGGAAGGGGCTGCTCCCTGAGTCAGTGTGGGTTGGGCTGCTGAAACATAACACAATCAGCCTCACGTGAGACGCTGGGGCCTGCTACCAACCCCAGCATGACTACCGCAGTCTCTCAGGGCATGGCAAGGTCTTGAGGTCTGTGGGCACCAAATCAAATATGTGGATTCACTCACGTGTACCTGATTTCTCCCGGTCTGCCTCATAGAGCACCAACCTCCACAGGGCAGCGTCATCAAGGTCATCCTGACATCTGCCTCTACTTCTCATCCATCATGTCCAGGTGATGGATAGAGAGCCGTAGGACGGGCGGACACTCACAGGAAGGAGAGAATAGCTATGGGATGGGCAAGTACAATAGGAAGGATGGGAGCCACAGGGAAAACAGGCAGACAGAGGTAGAATAGCCACAGATGGATGGACAGACGTCGGATGGAGGGACAGTCATAGAATGGACAGGTAGCCAAAGGAAAGATGGATTTCCAAAGAGTAGCTGGAGAGTACTCACTGTCTGACAATTGCTCAGAAGCTTTAGTGGTCCTGGCTGCCCCGGCTCCACACCCTTCTTCAACAGGGCTTATCCTCCTGACTCAGTGCAGGGCTCCTTCCTACAGACTCCAGCTGTGCTGTCCACTGCCCAGCATCAGGACACTGGCGTTGCTCTGTCCACATTTCTCACCCTCCTTCGTCTTCTGGATATGTCTGTGCAGGTCCTCCAAGTCCAGTGCTGGAGGTTGCCTACAGTTCCTCCAGGAGAAGTAACTCATTCCCTCCTTTGTGAACTCATAGCACTTACCACTGTTGGTAGATGGCTTTTGTCCTTCCTTCTACATGATGAGGAGTGGAGAATGCTGTTTTCACCTCTGCATCCCCACGGCGCCTAGTGCTTGGCACAGAGTCGGGCACAAAAGGGACGGACGGATGGATGGATGGATGGAGGGATGGATGGATGGATGGACGGATGGACAGACAAATGGATGGACGGATGGACAGACAAATGGATGGAGGGATGGATATAGAGAGAATAGAGGGACAGAAGGACTAATTCTGGCATCACTAGCCCTTCTGGGAAGAAGTAAGGAACAGAGGAAAGACAGAATGAGTGGTCTCACACTGGGATCAAAGGGCTCCTGTAATTGATGCTCAGAGTTCACAGGCCTCTCAGGTCCCCAGACTGGCCTGTCCTCCTTTCTCCCAACTCTTCACTCATATCCCTGAACTCTTACCCTTGCTTCTCTGCTATTGACCATGGGTATCTCTCTGGCTCTCCTGCTCAGCTGAACACTTGACATTGGCCCCTATGGGTAGCCAGCTCTGTCCAGTGACCCCCCCCATAGTTATGGCAGGCAGTCTTGGATTTCAGACCCCAAGAATTACATCTGTGTGTGCCTAGAACTTAAGCACATTTTTCTAAGGAAGTAGAAGCACTGGACAGGCTTCTTAGTGATGAGGTCAAGGAGGAAGACAGGAGTGAACAAGAGGCCACCACTTGCTCTCGTGAGCTCACTGTCAGGGAGACAAGCTACACCACCGAGTGGGGGCAGGGAAGGGGCCACATGTCCCCATGAGATGCTTGGGAATGATGGAGAGAGAATGTCTGAGGCAGGACCCACTTATGAAGCACCGACAATATGTCCCACAAGTATCCTGGAAGAGAGGGACTATTAACCCATTTCCTGATGGGAAACTGAGGCACCCTGAAAGTGGTACCATGAGGAAACCCCCGGCGCTAACGAGGGTGTCTAGCCAGAACTCCGTCTCTCCGACCCTAGACCCTTCACAGAACCCTGGCGGTGGCGCCAGAATGATTTGGAGAAAAATAAACAGGAAAATGATGAAAAGAGAGGGAGCTGCAGAAGACAGGGCGAACCCCGGGCGCTCCCCCATCGCGAAACTACAGAGGACGGCGCCGCAGAGCAGCCTGTTTCCAGCCCTTCCCCAGGAACATTCCAGAGCATGCCAAGCGGCAGATGCTGGGTTCCCTGCTGCACTGAGATGATGTGAGCTCAGTATGTGACAGCGATTAATCGCTTATTTCTCAGATCAGCCTATTAGAAATAATCATGCGGGCAACCGCGAGCCATTAATCTGTGTCGGAGCCCAACCCGCACAGGCTACCAGTGGACGCGCTCCTTAGAGATGCCCGAGGCAGGGAACGCTTGTGCGCAGAGAACACTGCTGGGAAGGCTGAGAGCCCGGGATGGGGCCCACGCAGCATCGGGGGGGATCGCAGGGGGCCCAGGACCTCGGTGACCCCAGGGGGACTGGCCTTATTCCCGAGGGCAGGGACGGCCCCCCATGGAACCAGGCCCTTGGAGTGCTTCGTTGTGAGGCTGTTAGCTGCACCTCCTTCGTGGGCGATGGCGGACAAGCAGAGAGCACCCGTGCTCGGAATGCAATGTCCCTGCACTCGGTGACATGCCAGGGGCGGGAAGAGTCGCCCCTCCCCCCACCCCAAGCAGGACAGCGTATTTTATCACCGATGTTGGGTAGCATTGCCGACACGGAATGATGAGGAAGAGGATGGACTTTCAGTTGGTTTCTTTATTGTTCTTCAGTTCTCTGTAGGCAACACACAACCTTGCCCGGCCCCTCCTTCTTGGCCCCGTGCGCCTGCGGACAGGATTGCACCCCTCCACTGGTCTCCCCAACAGCCCTCGGAGTCTCTGCCTCCAGGGAGACTCTGGCCCCTTCCATCCCCAGCTCCACCCCGACCCCGAGAGCTCCAGACTCTTCAGGAGTAAGAGGGAAAGCAGGAAGGGTAGGGCCTCAGGGGGAGACCCCGCCACAGACGCCAGCGTAGGTGAGCCATCCCCAGGCCCCCAAATTCCAGGGCACTTGCTGGGGTTATGCCATGGCAAGGCCTCCCTCCAGGGCATGGCTGCAGTAGACAAATGAGACAGAAGGTCTTTCTGGTGGCTTTTCCGGGAGACCTTAGTGTCATGATATAGTAACAAAGAGCAGCTCTCCTCAGCCTCATGTCTCCGGTGGCTGCCGGCTGTGGGAGGCCAGTAGCACCAGTCCTTGGGGCTTCTCTTCGGCTGGGGGTGGGGGCGAGAGTCCCTCTGCCACCTAGCAATGTCTTTAGCTGCATATCAGCATTGCAGGGGGGCCCGTAGGTCTCATTCCCTTGGCTTCATCCGCACCGTCCATCAGATGGAGGGAGCGGAGCCATCCCTCGGCCCTGGCTAGAGCCTCGGAGACTCCGCCTCTAGCTCTGCTAAGAGAAGCTGCTTCCCTTGCTGCGTCTAATGAACCCCGAGAGCTCTGACCTGACCAGCCCAGTCTTCCCCGAGCGTCTCGCCTGGTTTGTGAGCAGACACGACCTGGGCTGAGCGTCCACGTTCAGACATTGCATCTTGAGTTTTGGCTGGGGCGCACGGACTTGCTTCTCCCTCCTTTCAAAAGTACAGTGGCTGCCCCTTTGGATGCCAAGTGAGGAGACCTCTCTGCCCTTCCCCAGGTTCTTCTCTATAAACCCACCGCGCACAGGTGTGCGGAAGGTACAGCTGGCCCTTCACGAAGCCTTGCTAGCGTGGGAGAGTCTGAACTCACCAGGAGGGTTAATAAAGGGGCGATTCGTCCTGGGACAAAAGGGCTGCTCAAAGAGCACACCCTCCTCAGGCGACCTGGTTTACAGAGAACTTTCAGAAAAGCAGCCGTGTAAGGAGTATGTGCAGACGAGGCCGTCCCACAGAGTCAGGTGCAACCGGCCAATTCTCGATGTGGCTGAACCTTAGCTGAGAACAGCCTCTAGATGCAAATGCCCTGGGAAACTCCCGGCATGGACCACCATTTACTATGGAAGCGGTGACTCTCCCCGCCCCAGTGTCCTAACGAGAGGCTCTTAGTGCGTGCATTCCAAAACTTCTTGCAGCTGAATTTTTTTAAAAAATGCCCAAGTGCGTGACTCACAGCAGTTGCTGGTTTGGGTGGTTCAGACATTGTCACCTACACGGGACCATAGGGAAGGAAGAACAGCACCCAGACTCACCGTGCGCTTCAGCGGTAGGACGCTCGCACTGCACAGCAAAACAGCCGGCTTCCTCCTCCGCCACCCACTGGGACTTCTCCCGCCGATGAATGTGTTAATGACCATTAACGACTGATAAGTGCTCCACAAAACAGCAGCAGGACTATCTGCTATGAATCCACTGCAGGCCCTAGGCTGTGGGAGATCTACATGCTTCTCCGCTGTCTCGTCCCAGGTGTGGTGTGGTCGGAGGTCCCAGATTTCGACTTGTCCTCTGCATCCCTGCCATTGGGGGACGCCAGTTCCCGGACCACCTAGTTACTCACCTCTCCACGAGAACCCGCCCCCTAGCGATGGGATGCAGTCTGGCGCTGGACGTGTTCGCAGGAATCCCAGAAGATACTCCCAGGATGATCTTAGTGGTAGGTTTTCATCTCCCAGAAAAAAGAACTTGAGGGAAATGTCCTTACTCGTCCCTCTTTGTCCCAAACATATTGTCAAAGCACCCACCCTTCAAAGTACCCTTCTCCAAGCCCTACCATCTGCTCACGAGCGGGGGAAGGAAGTTTGGATGAGAGAGACCGTGGGCTTCACGAGGAAGGGAACTCCATTAGGTGGGAAGTCTGAAGGAAGCTGGAGAGAACACGGTGTCTCCTGACCAGAGGAGGGGAGGGAGAGGAAATACCAGGGCAGCTCCGAGAGGGCTGCTGGTTTTCTTTCGCAGGGCTGCTTTGTATCCCTTCTCATTAGAAAGAGTAATGTCTTGCCCTTTCTGCATGAAGTCAGGGACAAACATGGAGTTCGTCAGTGATTTTTGAAAGCTAGAAAAAAATCCACCGGGGGGGAGAAAAAATACAGCCCCAAATGGAGTCCTCTGTAAGTAATAAATCTGCTGCCTATTGTGGTCTGTTTTCCTAAAACAAAAGTGACTGTAGCAAGCGATTTTTATTATTGCTCATATATGGCTTAAATATTTCAGCTGGGAGATGCTGTGTGAAGAGAGACAATAGCCAGTCTGACATAAGATTTATTAGAGAAAGTGGGCACAAATACATTTGTAGGGAACAAAATATGTTTGTAGAGATTATTCCAGATTTACAGTGATTAATAACGGGTCGGACGCGGCGTATGTCACAGAGTTGCCTCCGTCGCGGTCCCTGCACGAGGGCGGAGTCAGACTAGAATGTGAACTTCACAGCACCAGCACCACGAAGCGTTTGCTGAAAGGGTGAAGTTTTCTGAATAGAATGGAATGAACCCCACAAACAGGGCTTCCACTCAAAACAGTGTCAGAGGCCTTAAACACTGACTTGCTAATGGGGTTTCCAGTCAGGAGGCATGCACGGGGCTCGGGCAGGGGCTCTATGAGACCCAAAGCGGGAGATGCCAGACACCAGAGATTTCTCTTTGCTCTGGGGCTGGGAGGAGCTGCAGAGCGAGGGGGAGGCTGAGGCTCTGCCCCCGTATGTAGCAGCTGAGGCCCCACTGCCTCTGTTCCTGGTGTATATCTGAGACCCTCCTCAACACTGTGCTGTCTTGATTTGGAAAGCGAGTTCCGACGGTAACTGAAAAAAAGTACTGATGGCTGCCATGCGTCTGGGCGAGGAATCTGTTTATCCACAGAGCGACAAGGTGCTCCTGGAGACCACCGAGCTGTTAAGTGTAAGTTCCCTGCACGCCTCCCTGCAGATTTGCAGCAGCGGCAACAAATGAGCAGCAGAGGCCCACGAGACCCCTCCCCGCCATGAGCTGGTTCCCCTCCTAGCAAGTGCACTGCAGCTCTCTGGGACGGGGTGGCGGGGCGCGCTTCCTCCGGGGCAGCTGGCCTGCCTGACACGATCCATCTTCCTCCGTGAGCTGGGGTTGGCTGGAAGGCTGGAAACAGCAGCCTGATTAATAAAACTCGCGAGCAGACGCCGCGGTCGACACTAACAGGCTCCCAGTAAACAGCCCGTAGATGGAATCTCATCCCCCCAAAAGGGTGAGCTTCGGCCGGAAGGCACCGAGGCACTGAGCAAGTCCCGCCTGCTCGCAGCTCACGTGGGGCGGGTGGGCTCGGGTGGGAGTTGACACGCAGCTCGAGCGCGGAGGCTGGTGGGATCTCCAGCCTCCCCAGTTTGTTGCCATGGAGAAGGAGTTGGATGGCTTTAATACAGCTGTGCGGATGTCTCCCCCGAGACGCGCCATGACAAGTTGGACTGGAAGTAGCAAATGAGCAGCTATAATCTTCAAACTGTATGAATAAGTGATTGATTGGGCACAGGGGCCGTAAACAGCGCTCTGTTCTGGCAGCGTGGGGCCCAGCAAAATGAGATAATCAGTCTGGGAGAGACACACACAGTGCAGCCACTGGCTCTCTGTAACCTTCCCTGGAGGAGCATCGCGGGCCTGGGGAGTCCGCCCAGAGCCGATGACCACGGCCCTGAGGACACCAGGCCACCACGGAGCCCCGCTGGCTCAGAGCCCATGTCAACCCCATGGCTGCTACTGGGGTTTTTCAAAGAAAGTTGTCCATCTGCCCCTCCCCACCAGCTTGGCCTCCCTGGAGAAGGGCTGGGCGTCGGGGGCAGGTGGGAATCTATACACATGTGAGTCCCTGGGACCGGCTGCCAGGGATTTTCCTGAGGAGAATGTTCTCTGCCACTCGGGGAACCCTTCTTCCCCTGGCCAGACGCAACTGGGTCAGGACAGGCCACCCACAGGCCAGAGCTGGGCGTGAGCTGCACCAGCCTGGAGCTCTGGCCAGCAAGAAGTGGACATGGAGGTGGACCATCAGGCAGACACCCAGGACTGGGCCAGCAGGAAGCTGAAGACAGAGAATATAGAATGAATGCAGGCGGAGACCGGGAGTCCGTAGTGTCCGCAGCTCCCGGGTCTTTCCTCTCCCGTTGCCGGGTGCGGTTGTATTAAAGGCTCCTTTCATTTTCTGTATTCTGGTGCTCCAACATCTTGGGGCCCGCAGACCCTGGAGGGCCTGCCCCTCTCAGGACTGGCTAATTCCCCAAAAGGCTGAGTAGCTCACTTGCGACAGCATGCTTTCCAAACCCAACTGGACAACCCAGAGCCCACCCCCAGGGACTTCCTCTATCGGCTCTCAACTCCGGGTTACTACCCACCTGCCCTGATCACCTCAGGGCAGGTACCAGACAATTGGGGGTGCCCTGGAGCCCACAGAAATTATTCAGACTGGCCAACCCTAACCCTGCGTACCCTGCTTACCCTTGTCTGGTCCTTCCCATGGAAACCACTTTCTGCTTCTCCTTTCTGCTTCCTGACCCACTCTGGTGCTTCCCGTGTGGCCGGCATGGCAGGTGGGTCTCCTTCTTGCCATGCCTAAATCACAATAAAGCCTGTATTTTTAATCAGTGGTGTAGAGAGACTCTGTCCTCTCTCAGCCTGATCTCCTGTGGAGCTTCCGTGTCAGGGTAACACCCTCCCACGCCCCCTGCCCCCGCAGTTAAATGGGCCATGTTACCCGTCTGGCCAGTGGGTAATGGGCAGCCATGTCTACTGGGCAGAGCCCTTAGGTGTTGGCAGAAAACCCTCTGGATGGGCTTCTTCCCTCTGCCACTGTAGCCAAGCTTCCATCAGACTGTCCTGACACAGGCCGCAGATGACGGATGCGAGCAGTCATCTGGACCCCCAACAGGCAATGCGTGCGCAGACACAGAGTTTCGTTGGGCCAAGTCCCCAGTTTGGAGCTGTTTGTTACGGCGCTGTGACAGTACAGTTGTGGAGACTGAGCACGTAAAATAAATTCCCTTTAACTGGGGCTGGTTCGAGTACATCAGACATTCCTGATCAGAAAACCACACTCCACAGGCAGCAGGTCATGCTGCTTGGGAGGGCCCCTGCTGTTACTTGGCGGCCCTGGGGTCTCGGCCGGGCAGTTGGGTTTCCTTATGCCCCAGGTGTTTGCCCGTAGCGTGGAATACTGCCTCCAGCGTCCAGTGTGTGTGCTGTGATCATTCTAACTGCTGACAGGGGTTACCTCACATGGCTACATTGTGATCACCGTTGACATCAGCATAGGTGGGATCAGCCACGTCACTCATAATACGGGTGAGAGAGAACCACCAGTGCCATTCACAGTAACTCAGGTGAGGCATCATGATGCCTGGAGTCAGGGAGAAAGCTACGTGACTGGGCAAGGCAGTAACGTTCTGGGTATATCTGGAAAATGGTAGGTGGCAGATTGTATTTTCCAAAGTCAACCACCCACAGCAGTATATGCCTCCCACTGTTCCCCAGCACGCCTTTGCTGCCCACCCTCCATCAAGAGCCAGAGGCCAATTCCTATCCCCTTGAATGCCGGCGGGCTCTTGACTGTTCTACCTAACAGAGGGCAGCAAGAGTTATGGGAACAACTCCTTGGCTGGGTCCTAAAAGATGGTGCATCTATTCCCTTATTCACTGGAACACTCCACTCAGAGCCTCATGTGCCCATGTAAGAGCTCTAATATCCTCAAGGCCGCTGGGCTATAAGGAAGCAGAGCTACATGGAGAGGCCACACGTGGGCTCTGGTCAGAGATCAAACTTTGAGTCCTCCTACCCAGATAGAAGATGTGTGAGTGAAGACAGCGCCAGATGACCCCATCCGCCAGCCTGCAAGTCACCCCAGCAAAGGACCCAGATAACATGGAGCAGACACAAGCGGTCCCCACCGCGCTCTGTCCTGACTCCTGACCCACAGAATCTGAGTGTATTAGAATGCTTGTCCTTAAGAACAGGAACAAAGATAAAGCCAGCAGGATGTGCTGGAGGACAGGACAGGAGGGATAAGATACAGAAGTGGTGATTCAAGGCTTGACAGCATCTTCACTTGAGATGACCTCGGGCAGAAGATCCAGTGGGGCAGCTGTGAATAGCAGGTTGTGATTCAGAACTAGGGTTTTATAGCATTGAAGGTCACCATCAGAAAATGTGTGCAAAGCCACGAGGTAGGAGGTCACTTAGAAATTAGGTGTGGCTAGAGAAGAGGTCCAGCGCTTGGTTCTGGGTATCTATCCACAGAAATGTGTATGTTCATCAAAAAATCCCACAAGAATCTTAAAGCAGCAGTACTGTCATGGCCGGAAACTAGAGACTATCCCGGCGACTATCAACAAGAGAACAAGTGAATACATTGTAGCACGTTTTTCCAATGGTGAAAAGAAAGTCTGTTGCTATGCAGAGCAACATGGATTAACCTCCCAGATGGGAATTTAAGTTTAAAAAAGCCAGACAGACAAGTGTGGTGTATACTTCATAGTTATCTTTATATAAAGTGCTAAAAAATTAGGCAAAGCAAACTGATGATTATGGAAATCAGAGGCGGTAGGAAGAAGGTTGGTAATGGCTGGGAGGGAACACAGAGTGGTTTCTGGGGTTCTGAAAGTGCCCTGTTGCCCAACCTCATGGTGCATACACAGGTGTGCTCACTTCATAAAAATTCATCAAGCACTTTCCTGTGTATGTCGTATTTCCTTTTAAAAAGCTTACAAAAACACATCCCTGATCTCCAAGAAGGTAGACCCATGCATCCCATCAGGATTTTCAGTAACAAAGCTCAGAGAAAGGCAGCTCTGTCCTTCCCGCTTCGAGCATTTATCTAACCATAATCTCCCTGTTTTGGGACTCAGCTTTCTGCTTAAGAGAGGTTTCTCTTTCCTTGTCTCAACTTGGCAGTAACAAGCTCCCAGACCCTATAAATAAAGTACTTCTCCCTTTTAGTGAGGTCAGTAGTCCCTGTTCTGTGGTTCTATAACTCCACTGCTGATTAAAATTCATTCAGCTGGGAATTAAGTACAATTGCTCACGCATCACTGCTTTTCCTTGAGACATTTTTCATTTGTATGAATGCCTTAAGATTGATCAAAATGAGATATTCATTAAAGAATTCATAATTAAAGTTTTAAGAAATGTATAATTGACTCATTTTAATTATGACATAACTTTACCCCATCATTTTTATCACAGACCTCACTGTGGTGTATGGATGTTTTCCCATCAGGAAACCCAGCAGGGAGGGGCCCAGCCAGGGTCACACCTGAAGAGTTCACTGGCTGAGAAGGAGAAGACATGATAGTTTTGTGTCTGAGGATTCACACACCTGTGTGCGCACCAGGAGGACGGGCAACAGAGCACATTCACAGGATAACACACAACCCTCCAACAGATTTGCTGAGGAAATTACCAGGCATGTGGCCAAGAGCCCTGGGTCCAGCCCTGAAAAGTACACATGTCACCTCCCCTAGAAGGCTGCCCCTGACCGTCCTAATTTTTCACTAACATCCATGGCATGAGCACGAGCTAAGGGTAATAGAGTCTTAATGTTAGCGCAGACAAGCTCTGCTGGCAAGCAGGAGCCAGCCCGGGGCCTCCCCGACCCTCACGTCCAGACATCTGCACCCAGTACTTCCCTGGCTCCCCACACCGACACTGGTCCAGTAATGGGACTGGACGCTCCCTTCAGAACCCCCTCCCCCAGCCTCTCATGTAACCTCATGGGTCTGCCTTCCTTTCCAACACATAAAAGCTGAAGGAACAGGGATCTTCAAGAATCAAATATTCCTCTTGGCTCAGAAACTCAGATGGTAAAAGAAACAAACGTTTTCCCATAAATGTCATGATGAGCTTATGACTCTGGAGAAATGGATTTCAAAAGCCTGTCCTTCTTCTGGACCATTGCAGAGACCAGCCTCTTTGATCTATCGGACCTGGATCCGAAGGGACTCTTTTGAGATAAGCTTAATTTTCCATCCTGTCCCTGGAGGCTTTCAGCTGCAAGTGGTGATAAGATTTCTCAAACAACGTTTCAGCCACATTGTGGTCATTCTCACTGTTGGGGTGGTTACTCGAGTATCTTCAAGAAGCCGTGACAATTGGGGGAGGGGTCCTGGACAATAGCCTTCCAGAAAAGTAGATGGAGGGAAAGTCAGTGAAAAAGAAAGGCAGACGGGAAGGGGGAGGGATGGAGTGGGGGGCAGGGGTGGGTGGGTGTGCCTAGGGATGGCAGCGGGACCCGGGGCCAAGCCCTTCTTATTTTTAATAGGTGGGATTTCTTTCACAGTATATTAGAAAAATAACATATAACTAGAACTCTAAACCAGTCATGTGATAATATTATTGTTTAATGTAGAAGATGGATCAATTTAACAGGCATTTAAAGGAAGACTTTAACGAAGCCAACATTCAGGTGTTCGGATGTGGTGGTCATCTTGGTGGTAACGCGACAGTCTCTAAAGCTTGGGAGGCACCAAGGAGCTCACACTTTCTCCGTCCCCCACCCTCTCTCCCTCTCTCTTCATATTTTCTGAGACTTTTTGTCATGAAGATGGATACCCACACTGTATCCTTGGCCTTTTGAGGAGCTCATAGTCAAGTAAGGCACCAAGGAGAACCGTAGGTCAACCACCAAGTTCCTGAGAACCTGACAGCCATGGACACACCAACCAGTTGTTAACTTCTGTCTGGAGAAGTTCTCTCTCAGCATTCACGTGGCCACCTGACCTTCTCCTCCACCCCCACCCCACCCCAACCAACATTCACCAACAATTGCTTTGCCAAACCCTCTACAGTCTTAAAGGGAAGAGCCTCAGTAAACATTTTGAATGATCAGTATGACCTCCTGAGGCAGGGACCTCAGACGGGCTTCAGGGAAGTCATAGGAATGACTACTAGCGACTTCAGGAGGTGGCTATTCCTGGGTAACTCAGGATGGGGGGACAACACTCTTCATGGCACATTTGCGAGCAGGCTTCTGGGAAAGCAGAAGAGCGTACCCACGGTGGCCAGGATTCCTTCTGGAATAACGAACTGATTTCACAATCCTTGTCTTTCCTCTTGAGAAAAAAAAAAAGCACAGAGATAAGATTTGTCCACACTGATAGTGCATTTTCTCCCGAACATTTAGCAGTCTGTGCACTTCCATTCTCCTTTGCACAAAAGATTCCTTTCTCTGTTTCAAAGTCACCTGTGCGTAGGCCGTTCAGGGCCGTAGCTGGCAAGCATTGATAACGTGCTGCGTGCTGGGCAGCCCTGCGGGATCCTGCTCTGGTTAAATATGTTAGAAGAGATTATGATAGTTTCGACAATACTTCTAAGAGGCTTATGCCTCTGTTTTACCTCTTGCCAAACATCTGTTACAAGGATTTAGATAAGACGTCTCCAGAATGATGTCATAACCTGCACACCCACCACCTCCCCTTCCTGGTCCCCCCGGGGAGGAGACGAACCACTTCAGTGCACAAGATTCCAATGTTTGTAAGCGTTGAGATCTCAACCCAATGTAAAGGAGCTTGGCCACACGACAAGGGCTACCATACCGTGATGCCTGGAGTTGTCAGTCAATGCTCAGATAAGCCCCTCCTTGGCCACAGCACACCTGGACACAACTGCCGTGCCCTCTCATTGTAGGCAACCCCTACCTGCCCTGGGCTTGGCCACGTGACATGCTTCAGCCAAGGACATGTTAATAGGTGGCCCACAAACCAAGTCTTGAAAGCCTTTTAGCCATTGAACTGGTTGGCTCTAATGCTCTGTACTCCCCATGGCACCCTGTTGCCTCCACAATGAGGGTGGGAACATTGGAAACCTACCAGCCAAGCCTAGTGTAGAGCAGAGCCCCCAGCTGGAAGAGGTGAGCCCAGGACAACCCAGCCTTGCTGCCTCAGGCAGGAGAAACAGAATCAGTAGGGTGTATAGAAATAGAGACACATAGAAGTATTCCTGTCTCTACTTTGTATATATAATTTATTACATATATACACACATTTCTACCTCAGTGCAAGACGTGGTTGAGGGGACATCTGTGGTGCTCACTGCTCACCCTCGGGATTGAGCTGATGCCTGCCAAACCCCAAGAATGAGCAGCCCGTTCTCTGCAGAGATGCCCACGAAGTCCCAGCCCTGTTCTGTCCAGAGTTCACGCTCACTCGTCCGTGTGCATGCACAGCCCATGACACACAGCGATCTGAATGACCTTTCTTTCTTGATTGGGAATCCCTCCATGACTTGTCTGCTGTAAGGAGTTTCCAATTCCTGAATATCTCGTGACAAGTAGATTAGGAGGTGGTCTACATGCGGCTAAAAATAAGAAGTGAGTCTCTGTTTCATCGCTGCTGTTGACCCACAGGTGGACGATCCAACACAGATAACCGAGAGAGGTCGCTCCAAAGTAAGGCTTTCCATCGTAAACTCAGCTTCCCCATACTGTCAGTATTTGTGGTTGCCGCTGTCCAAAGGACACACACCACACCCAGCTGACGAGAGATGCTACTGTCCAAGGGACACACACCCGGCTGACGAGAGATGGACCTTATTTGATCTTTAAACACATTCTCAGGGAACATAGCTGAGTTTGTAAGGTGATTAGTAAGTAAAAATTATACTTGCTCTCAAGAGGGCGGAAAAAAATCGTTTGCTTGCTGGTTCATGGTGCCGAACGCCCAGAAGAATGCTGCTGTTCCCTAACAGAAAGGGAAGGAGACACTCACACGTGTATAATAAAAACTGGGAAGTACACGAAGTCTAACATCGTGTGGCTGTCTGGCTAGGTAAAGGGCAGAGAGTCACACTGTGCTGACGGGCTTGCTTCCCGATGAGCCCATCTCCTTTCCTCCTGCTCTAAACCGCCATCTGGAAGAGAAACACATCAAGACCATGATGCGTAAGCTGCGGAGGGACAACTCTCCAGGGAAAGAGTGAGCTTTCTGGGAGGAGAAGTCAAGGAACACAGACTCAGCAGGGTCTTCTGGTAGAAGGGAGTGTGATGCTACCTGTAAAAGGAGAAAACCAGGGGAGGGAGTGGTCCAGACCCCGGATGGGGGAGGTCTGGGGAGTGGAGGGACGCGTCTGCCCAACAGTCCCCCACGACCCCAGGACAGGCTCTGCTTCTTTCCTCCCGTCTTGGGATTCACGTGTCCCTTCAGCACCTTGGCTGTGCGCCCCTTGGAAGCGTGAGCTGGCTTCCTGGATGGGAAGGATTCTAAACCCCACTCTGGGACCCCAGACTCTTCTACCACCCACGTCAGAGCAAAACCTACTGAATTGTGTGGTGTAAAAATAGCTTCTATTTTTAATTTTGATGACACAGAAGGGCTTTCTGAGATCACACCAATGAGGCTGAACGTGCAATACGGCCCCCACTATGTGAACATGGCTAGTGAGAACAGAATAAAGTCGGAAAAATGGTAGCATGGATTGCTCCTAGGTGATGAGGCTGTTATGGGTTTAGTTCGTTTATTACATTATTTTAAGGAACTTAAGAACACCCTCCACCCCCCGCCCACGGTTAGCTTACAAGAGCTTTATAATCCAGAAAAGTTATACAGCACTCCGAATGACATTTCAAGAAAAAAGGCTAGTTGGCATTCTGGCCGTTGACAGAGGAAGAGCACCAGGAGGGGTAGACAAGATGATGGGGACAGAAGCTCGTGATGACCTTCTCTCAAGGACACCTGAGTCTAAACCGTGAAGAGGTTGAAGAAACGAGTTTACAGCCAGGTCAAAGCCCTACCAAGGTCACTTCCAGTAGGTGTTTCTAAGGACTATTATAACCTCAGGTATTTTCTGTGAACTGTGTTTGGGGACAAAATGGTTTCGAAGAGGAGCTGATAGACTGTCGCTTTGGGGAGAATGATTTAAAAACTAGGGGTCAGCACGGCTTGTACTTTGAAGGACAAAAGGGAAGAGAAAGCCCCCTCCAGACAAGAAGGGACCCACGCCGTCCATTCTCCCTGCCATGAGTGCAGAGACACAGAGCACTTCTCTGTGCTCCTGCCCTCACAACCTCCCCAGCCACATCGAAGGGTTTCTACCGAGAATCCTCTTATTACAGAAAATGTGACATTCAGCAAACTGAAGAACACGGACTGTGAGTAAGCAGGATGGCCGGATCCGTCCTGCTGGAGAGAGGAGCTTGAAATGGAGGCATTCCCACGTCACGCGAATTGCTCAAGGCTTACCCAAGCTGGTGTAATGAGAGCATTCAGGGAAGCCTACAACTCTGCAGAAATGTAAGATCACCAAGAGAAAGACAGAGGACAAAGGGAGTGTTCACGTGGCAAGTGGGAATCCATAGAGAGCTCCAGAGAAGACCTGAGCTGATGGACGGGAAGCGTAGGTTCTTGTCCTCACCTTGCTTCGGTAGAGGACGATGGGTTAACAAGTCTTCATAGGTTAGACTCAACTGCAAGAAACTCCTGCCTTGGCCCCACACCAGGTTTCAGGTTGGACCTGGAGACCTTTGTTTCTGCCCTATTCATACTCTTTGTAGGAGAAGTACCTTATACAGAGCACTGGGGATGGAGACCCAGAGGGACCGAGAGGGTCACCCGCTGAGACAGGTGTTCTCAGGTGTTTCAAGAGGCTTCGAAAGCAAGAGCTGTGAACAGCAGACCACAGCAAACCCGAGATGTGCACAGCGCAGAGATGAGGAAGCAGAACTGTGGGTGTTGATGGGGAGGCGGGACCAGGAAGAGACCAGCAGAGAGCCAGGGAGAGATGTGGACCAGGCTACGCTGCTGCCCAGCTCCTGGACCATGAGCCCAGCCAGGGAGTGCACCTGTTCACTAAGAATAAACAAGAAGTAAACTCCTTGCAAACTGGAAATTAAGAAGAGCGGCCATTTGGGGACTTAATGGAGTTTAAGACAAGCAGTTCTGCTGGGAGAATGGGGCCTGTCCAAGCCCAGGTCGGTGTCCTGCTCACCAAGCCCTCTCGCAGGTATAAGTGGTCAAGGGTTCTAGGGGGTCAGCAAAGTGCAGGCTTAGGAAGACTTGCAGGAACAGAAGTTCCATCCTGTCGCAGTGGGACTCCTCGATAAGGGCTGTCAGCAGCCTCAGGTCAGTGAGGAGCAGCTCCTGCAAGGGCTAGGAACTGAACACACGGGCAAACCCAAGAGAATCCAGGTGCCCTACACAGGAGGGGGCCCGCCTCGGTGCGGATCTGCAGCTCTGCTCTCGAGGACCTGAGAGCTGTCCCCTCTTGAGTATAGGCATGACGATCCCAGCGAAGTCAGGGGCTGGGGGAAGGGGATTGCTCTTGGCAGGATGACCATTTAGAGGAGCTGTGGCCACAATCCTTCCCAGGACTAAGCTGTAGTCCTTAGAACAATGAGTTTTCTGGCCCCATTCTGCAAGATGCCTGTCCGGAGGAGCAAGGGAGCACCCCTCTTCTGGAAGCAGCCTCACGCCACTCCCAGAGCTGCTGTTCTGAAAGTTCTCTGACCATTCTTCTCAACCACAGCTCGTTTTCTACATGCCTGCTGGTCAAAGGGTGCAAACGTCCATCCCTATTCAGGGATGAATATGTTCTGGACGTGTTGCATACAACATGGTGACCCCAGTGAGCAAAGCTGCATTATACACTTGAAGGATACGACAAGCATTATGTCCTAAATGGTCTCACCATGACAAAGAACGGTAACGGTGTGAGGGGCGGTTGAGTTAGCCCACCTTACCTTGGTGATCATTTCATAGTACGTACGCACATCCAATCACATCGTACACCTGAAACTTATAGTTTTATGTGTCAATTATATCCCCATAAAGCTGGGGACACAAGCCACTATGTTCTGATCAGCCCTTCCCCTACCCCTGCCCCTCAGCACACTGGTCAAGGCCCCTCAGGCTGGCAGAGTTTGTTGCCTCTCATCTGAGGCTTTGCACACATCAGCCCTGGCTCCCAGATGACCTCCCTTCATTCCACGCCTGTGGAGACACTTACTGTCCTCCAGAATCACTGGAAAACCTATGCCTTGGGTATGCACCCTCCTTGGGGCCGTGCAGAGTCCTGCTATGACTCCTTTCATGACCACTGGATTCCTCCTTATGCTTTTCAAAGGTGGGTGTGATGAGCTGCAAGCAGGGTCTGCAGGCAGTAGCCTCTGTCTGAGTCACACCAGAGCAATCACACTAACGACCCTTATCCTGCCACCTCCTCGATGCAGAGAACCTTGCACGTAACAGCTTAATTTGCCCTCCCAGTACTCTGGCAGGGGGTGCACTCTACCTGCTCCCATTGTGGAATGGGAGACCCAGGCATGGAGAGGTTAAGAACCTTGCCTAAGGTTGCACAGCTGCAAGCGGGGAGAGGGTCCCACGCAAGCAGACTTGCCCAGGCATTACTATGCCTCCTTGAGCTGGACAGGAGTCATCACCGACCTCTCCGACTGCAGTGTCCCCCTGAGTGCGATGGACAAGATAAACCACACCAGCTCCCCTGGATTCTGCTATGTCCCAGCTTTGTTTAATAAAGTGGGTGAAGTGTGGGTCACCGCTTTGAATGGCTCACTGTGACAATTGTCATAGTGGAGATGTCCTTTTGAGTACATGATGGGACACGTGGCCACATATGCTAGAGAAAATGGCCACTGCTGACCAATCATCTGCTAGATTCTTGGCCAGGGGGTCCCCAGAGTCAGCTCAGGGGCTGGCAGACTTTTCTATAAATGACCAGATGGTGACTATTTTAGGCTTTGTGGGTCAAGAGGTAAACTTGAGAATATTATATATGTATTAACAGCAAGACAGAAAACAAATTGCCACAAATGTTTATTGATGGATATTATAATAATTATATATTGCATACTATATATTATGTAATATTATACATATTGAACACTATATATTACATGGTATTATAGTATAAATATTATATAGTTATGCAATAACTGTATAAAAAATAATGTGACATTCTTGTTTCTAGAATAACATTTTATTTCATTGGGGTGACAGCCGGTGATCCTTTCCATCAAATCACTCACACATGTTCCTCATGGGAAAACCATTCCCTTGCAGGCCACACCAAAACAAGCCATGGCCTGTGGCTGGCCCACGGTCTATCCGAGGACTCTCCTACAGTGGCGACAAGACACTGCCAAAACACACCACCAGTGTAAATCACCTTCCAGTTCTGGAGGTCAGAAGACCAAAGTGGGTCTCACCGGCTCAGATCAAGGTGTCAGCAGGGCTGTGCTTCTGTGTTTGTGGGGTGAAGAGGGATTCCATGTTCTTGCGGTCTCCAGCTTCTGGAGGAGGGGGCGTTGGGTCTGCCCAGATAATCCAGGACCCTTCCAGGATGGGATTCCAGGATTGCCCCGTCGTATCTGCAGCACCCCCTTTTGTCAGGTGAGGTCACATGCCCCCAGGTGAAGGGTGTGCCCATCTCTGGGAGGCTGCTATTCTGCCTACGACCCTAATTTCTGCCAACCCCTGCTTTTTGCTCGTTGGTGCTCAGGTCGATGCCATGTGCAAGGGAAAATGAAAGTCGTGTTACCAGCGAGAATTTGGAGGCTCTAAATGATTTGCCCCAAGCCTCAGAGCTGGTAAAGCGCGGACACGGGACTCAGACCTGGTTCTCGCTCCCCACAGCCACCGTCATAGCCACTGTTTAGACTCCACATGGAAAGCTCCAGAAGGGCAGGCACCACCTTTTGCCTGGTGTAGCAGGTGCTGGACAAGACGTTTTCAGTATATATTGTTCAAGCAAATCAATTCATCTACCATTTGATATTCCTCCAAGGTCTGAGGAATCAAACAGAAAGTTGAACTGGAGAATTAATTTTCCTACTGATGTTCAGCTGTGAGCGTACGCAAACCATAGAAATGGTGGTGGTTCTCTGAAGGCCCTTTGATCAAAGCTGCTAAGCCCCAGCAGTGCAGGGTAGGCCTGGCCCAAAAGAGACCACCCTGCAATTCTAGCATCATGTGGCTGAAGGGCCAGCATGTGCTCTCCAGACCCAGTGGATCTGGGGTCACTGTCCACCCACTGTCTACGTCATGTGATGTCTTTCTAAACTCTTTGTGTGTACCGAGAATCATGTGTCTCTCCCAACCAGAAGGTAAGAGCCAGGTAAGCAGGAAGCTTATCCACCTGGGTCTTGCTGGGTCTCCAGTGCCTAGAACAGTGCTTGGCCCTTGGCAGGTGCTTAATAAATATTTTGGGGGAATGAATGAATGACTATAAAAAGCTTCTTCTTCCCAATTAATCTTTTTTTTTTTTTTTTTTAATATTTAATTTATTTTTTTTTTATTTCCAGCATAACAGTATTCATTATTTTTGCACCACACCCCGTGCTCCATGCAATCCGTGCCCTCTATAATACCCACCACCTGGTACCCCAACCTCCCACCCCCCGTCCCTTCTCAGATTGTTTTTCAGAGTCCATAGTCTCTCATGGTTCACCTCCCCTTCCAATTTCCCCCAACTCCCTTCTCCACTCTAAGTCCCCATGTCCTCCATGCTATTTGTTATGCTCCACAAATAAGTGAAACCATATGATAATGGACTCTCTCTGCTTGACTTATTTCACTCAGCATAATCTCTTCCAGTCCCGTCCATGTTGCTACAAAAGTTGGGTATTCATCCTTTCTGATGGAGGCATAATACTCTATCCCCAGGGGTACAGGTCTGTGAATCACCAGGTTTACACACTTCACAGCACTCACCAAAGCACATACCCTCCCCAATGTCCATAATCCCACCCCCTTCTCCCAAACCCCCTCCCCCCAGCAACCCTCAGTTTGTTTTGTGAGATTAAAAGTCACTTATGGTTTGTCTCCCTCCCAATCCCATCTTGTTTCCTTTATTCTTCTCCTACCCACTTAAGCCTCCATATTGCATCACCACTTCCTCATATCAAGGAGATCATATGATAGTTGTCTTTCTCTGCTTGACTTATTTCGCTAAGCATGATACGCTCTAGTTCCATCCATGTTGTCGCAAATGGCAAGATTTCATTTCTTTTGATGGCTGCATATTGCAAATGACATATCAGATAAAGGACTAGTGTCCAGAATCTATAAAGAACTTAGCAAACTCAACACCCAAAGAACAAATAATCCAATCAAGAAATGGGCAGAGGACATGAACAGACATTTCTGCAAAGAAGACATCCAGATGGCCAACAGACACATGAAAAAGTGCTCCATATCTTGATGCAGAGAAGCTCCCTCCTGAGCCAAATGCAGTCAAAGTGTCCCTGGGAGAGGTAATACTTTAAAACGCCCCCCATCTTACCTGAGTGTGTAAATTCTAGAACCTCACCAGGGTACATAAGAAGACATGAGACATGAGACATGGGCCATAGACCAAAGGGGATGCTGTTCAATATTGCTAAGGGCTGGCTCTGCTTTTAGTCCACTCTTTGCTGCCTGAACCCTCTTCTGGCTGACACAGCACTGGCCCAGGGAGACTCTCTCCTGGAAAGGAGCAGCTACCACCAACCCTTCTGCCAACTAAGAGGGAAGAGCCGAGATTCTGCTGTGCTCGACGGAATGGAGGGAAAAGCCATTCAAAAGAAGCTTGCAGGTAACACAGCACTTACCGCTTGCAAAGCAGATCATATGCACAGAGTTATTTAACCTGGACACGCTTCTCTCGACGGGATTGTCGCTCATATTACCATTTTGTGCATGAGTAAACAGAGGCACAGAGACATTAAGAAAACATGCCGAGGGCCAAGTGTGCACAGAAACTACTTCATTGGTGCACACAGAGCTTCTGGTGGGATCCCCATCAGTCGCGGGGGCAGAGCCGAGACGCCCCCTCCCCCCAGCCTCACAGTCCACCACAGCACTTCTGAGACACATCTGCCCCCCCCTTTATGCTGCCTACAGGATGTTTATCCCAACTATACTATCATTTACTTAATAAGTTTACTTTACTCACTATTCTTTTCAGAAAAATGTGGGTATCATTGCTGAATATGGAAAACTGTTACCATTTCACAGAAGTAAAAGATAGCCATAAAAACAAACACAAGGAAAACAAACGGTCAGACTTTTAAAAGTGCTTCTCTGTGAAGCCCCACTAATCATTTCAGTACCTACGGCCACTTGTAGAAATTACAGGGCTCTTTGAAAGCAACATTTCTAACACGTGAATAACAGAGAAGCAGTCATGGTAATGCCACCAGCTGTGAAGTCTACACACCACAGTTTAGAAGTGAAAATATAAAAACCAAAATCACCTCTTTTGAGAATAGACTCATGGTTCCCCGTCCTTCCTCAAACTCTGGCGCTGGAAAAGTTTCACCAGTGGGACCCTGTCTGGAAGGCAAGCTTCATTCCAGTTCTTTCCATCTAGACACAAGACAGCGTGAGCAAAGACATCAAGTACACATGGAAAAATTCTGAGTGTAAAACTAATTACTCATAACTTGTACTTAAGATGCAAAAAACGCCCATCTTCCAGTTCAATGACCCATATTATGTGCTGCTGTGGGCAGTGGCTGTCCTCACATCAGTCCCAGTAAATGTGCAGATGCACCAAGAGGGTTGATCTGGTTCATTTTCTCATGTCCCTGCAATACTTGAAAAGCCCATAAAAGTTATGCCAAAATGATCTCAAAGAAAAATCTCTGATTCTCATCCTGAGGAGGACATAAATCCAGCGTCCACTTCAGTGGATTCTGCCCTTTGTCCTCATTTCAAACAAATCTGCAGATCTGAGGAGCCAACCTGTCTTTGGCCCATTTATTTACCACGTGAGAGTTAATCCGGGTGATGCTAGCTCTTCTCCTAATGATCCTGTGGCGCATCTGAAGACAGAGCTCTGGATTCGAATCCTAGCAAAGAGAACACGGGTTATGACCAGGAAGATCACTGCATGTTTTTACTATGGAAATCAATTATTGAATAAAGAACCTATCGGGGTGCCTGGGTGGCTCAGTGGGTTAAGCAACTGCCTTTGGCTCAGGTCACAATCCCGAAGTCCTGGGATCAAATTCCGCATCGGGCTCCCAGCTCCATGGTGAGTCTGCTTCTTCCTCTGACCTTCTCTCCTCTCATGATCTTTCTCACTCTGTCTCTCTCTCAAGTAAACAATAAAATCTTTAAAAAAAAGAACCTATCACGTAAAGACCTGTGTTGAGGACCAAGGACTGTATGCCTAAGACACACCAAAAAGGAGAGTCTTTGCACATACTTCTTCTGGTACAGTGTCAAAAGGACCAGCTAAGAAAATAAACTAATTAAGATTTAGTAATAGCAGAAAGATCTCTAGATCATGTGTTAAAATCTATAACACTCAGTGACATGTTTTCAAATCCAAACTGATAAAGGAATCTCCCCCTGAGCACATATGGTGCCCTAAATCTCCACTCCCCACCCCCTGGTCCAAATCTCTTAATAGTTGAAATTTCCCAGCTGCCATCACTCTGGAATGAGCATGAAGCGATCATGCCAGATTCAGAGGCCAACTCTAAGACACGACCCTAATCAGGAAAGTGCTGACCTGTCTGTCCTCCCATTACACTATCTGCTTACAGCCCCTTCAAGGCATTACTGGATTTCTATAAAACATTGTGTTCTACATCACCCATAGACAGCTTTCTGCCATTTGAATCGAGCAAGGGTTGCATTTCAGCAACCCAAGCAGAGTCTCCGATGCCATATCTACACATCTCTAGCTCCACAGTGAGAATCCAGGGAAGGGTAAAATCCATCCATTCATCCAAATGGCACAGAGTGCCAACTTATGTGCCCACAACATGTAAGAAGCAGAATATGAATTTAGGCTGGTGATAAGAGTGATCATTAGATTAAGAGTGATATTTATTGAGACTTGTGTGCCAGCTGCCTCACGGAGCACTTTCATGCATCGCTGCAACCTCAGAATAACTCCAAACAGTTGTCCGGTTGCTATACCTACTCAGTGATGAGGAAACAGAGGTACAGAGAAATTAAGTAATTTTCCCAAGGTTTTAAACAAAGAATGGTAACATCAAAACGAGGACCCAGGCAGCCTGACGGCCAAAGCCACATTCAGGACAGACCACATCCTGTTGAGTAAGGCAAGGACCCTCTCTTAAAGCCACTCACACCCTAAACTGTGAGACAGATACAAAGATGCTGGTAAAAGTCATTATAATGAGATCTTCATTTCTGGTGACAAAATAAGAGGCAAGACTTGGGTATCTGTAGAAACAACCACAAGTTGGACAAAATATATATCACACTGGTTTTTAAGGCATTGTACACCAGACGATAAAGGACACTAATCCTAAAGAGATGAGGAATAAACAGGGCAAGCTCTGTGATCATCCCAGTTCTCTGTGTAATGTGGAGCCTAGCAGACTCCCTGAGTAAAGAGGCAGAGCTAAGAGGCTAGGGAGACAAAAGTGGCCAGTGTTTGCAAGATAGAGTTCCAGAGAGGAAGAAGATGCATAGAGAGAACCCTAGAGACTTGAAAAGGTCCCTGGAGTGTTCAACTCAAGTCCTAACAAGCATGCAGGCATGAGGAAACTTCCTAAGCCCAGGGGTTTTTTTAAAACCTCAAAGGATCAGAGCAAACTGCTTGCAACATTCGCACAAGGCTAGGCATGATGCCTGTTCCCAAGGAAACTTCAAAGTCATGGAGTATTCCTCAGAGACTACTGAGGAAGGTTTTGCTGTCATAGTGTGGGATATTTAGCCCTTGTCTGAGGACTTCTCAGAACACACCAAACCAATCTTAACAAGACACTAAAAATCAAAGTTTTGCCAAAGAACTTAACTACATCCCAGAACAAAGCTCAGTAATGTTTGTAGGAAAACAGAAATATCAAGAAACTAACAAGATGAAAGCCACAATGTCCAGCATCCAATTAAAGCAAACTGAAAGGAAAATACAACCATAATAAGGGAGGAAAAGTCAATCAATCAGAATCACAGCAGAAGAGAGACAGATGTTCTAATCAGCAGATGTGACATTTATAAAGCTACTTTTCCTATATGAAGGGGGCACATAAAAAATTACTTGAAGAAATTGTGGCTGAAAACTTTCCAAACTTACAGAAAAGCATAAACTCACAGAAGGTCAATAAACTGAAGCACATGCAACAGAAATTACGCCAAGGCACATCAACAAGTTGTTCATAACCAATGATAGAAGAAAAATATTAAAAGCATCCAGAGAAAAATATCATAATGTAGGTACAGAAAAATAAAGGTACAGATGACTGCAGATTTCTCATCAGAAACTATACAAGTGAAAGGACAGTGGCACAATGTCTTTCAAGTAAGGAAATTGACTGTCAACCTAGAATTCTATACTTGGCAAGAATGTCTCTCCCAAAAAAAAAAAAAAAAGGAAGCATAAAGAATCTATCACCAGCATATCTGCTCTACAGGAAATGTTTAAGGATGTCCCACAGGAAGAAACAAAATTATTCCACATGGAAATCCAGGGTCTCTTAAAGGAATTAATAATCTTGGAAGGGAGAACTAAATGGATAAATATGTAAGAGTTTTTAATTTAAATCTGTTTACATTATAACTGACTGTTTAAACAAAATGATAATAATAGTGTATTGTGGAGTTATGACACATGAAAGTAAAAGGCATGACAACTGGTGCATAAAAGGCAGGAGTAGAGATATGGAAGTATGGTATTATAAGTCACTTATACCATATGGGAATGCTATGTTGGGACTTGAAGGCTAATTGTAATAAGTTAAAGGTGTATACTGTAAAGCCCAATGTATCTATGAAAATAACAAAACAAAAGTCGAAGCTCATAATCCGACAAAGTACATTAAAAGAAATCATGGCAAATCTCTGCTTAATCCACAGAAAGACAGTTAAGGTAAAGAAAAAGAGAGGAGAGAATAAAGGAGAAAAATAACACAAGTAGCAAAATGGTACCTTGAAACCTAATCATGTAAACAATCACATAAAATGTAAATGGTCTAAATATACCCCACTAAAAGTCAGGGATTGTTAGACTGGATTAAAAAAAAAAAAAAAGATCCAACGTGATGCTTCCTGCAAGAAATACACTTGAATACAAAGACACAAATAGGTAAGGGATGGGAAAAAATATACACCATGCTATCACTAATGAAAATATAGTGGGAATGGTTATAGTAGTATCAAAGTCAATTTCTGAATAAAGAATATTATCAGGGATAAAGAAGGTAATTTCATCAAGAGGACAAAACAATTCTAAATGCTTATGCACCTAATAATGAAGCGTCTAAACCCATGAAGCAAATCTGGTAGATCTGCAAGAAAACATGCACAAATCCACTGGTTGCAGCATCGTTGCATCCACGATCCAAATGGTTGCAGATTTCAATACTTCTATCTCAATTATAGATATAAGTAACAGCAAAACAGTGAAGATGTAGAAGATATGATCACTACTGTCACCCAACTTGACCTAAATGACATTTATAAAACACTCTACCAGAAACAGCAACAACTCATTCTTTTCAAGCGTACATAGAATAAGTGTCAAGAGACAAATAATGTTATTGGTCATAAAACAAGTTTTAAATTCAACAGTTTTCAAGTCATACAATGTATTCTATCTGATCAAAAAAGATTATTTTTTCTTCCCAGCAACTGCATAATCATTTGCTTCATTCCCAGCATAACATCCTTGCCCTATGTCCACTGTGCTGGGGGCAGTGGGAGAAAAAGCAGAAAATTGAAAGAAGGAGCACAGACCCAAGATTCCCACCCCAACACCCAGAATGTAGGCAGCTGGGGGATGTTGCAGTTCAGCCAGGAAAATGATCAAAGGGTTGGTTACAGGAATTAGTAGGTAAAGCTGCTCTGGATGAGAAATTAGGAAGAATGTTCCACTGGGTGGGGTTTGTTAAGTCATTGTGAAAAGGTGTGGAATCCCTATTTTAAGAGAGCATTAATAAGACCAATCTTGCTCTGCAGGAATATTTGTTATAAACAAATAACAGAAATATCACCAGAAAATCCCCCAAGTAGTTTCAAACTCAATAACGCACTTCTAAATAACCCATTGGTCAAGAAAGAAATAAAAAAGAGGACTTAAAAAGTATCTTTTATAGAAGGAATATGTAAACATTACATGTCAAATTTGTAAGATTCTGCTAAATAATACTTAAGGGAAAATTTATAGCACTGAATACAAAAAAAAAAAGAAATCTCAAATTAAGACCGTAGCTTTCACTGGTTAAGAAATGAATGGCTAATGGTGTTTGCAACTGAAATCAAGAAATAGAAAGAGGAGTGGTTCATGAACGAGACCCACTGAGTTACCCATGGAACATCAAGTTGTTGTAGGAATTTAGGAGTATATGAGTCTCCAACTGGGGGACAACTGCAGGTTGGATGTATAGATCTGGAGTCATCAGCCTATATGGGGGTGTTGAACCACCTAGGGTAATTAGATCGCCTAGGGACAATATGTAGTATGAGAAGAAGAAATAGCCAAAGACTAAGCCCCAGAGGATACCAATATTTGGGTGGGGGAGTGGAATGAAAGCCAGGAGATAATGAACAGAACAAAGAAGGAAGGATCAGAGAGCCTTGTGAGCAAAAGGAGGGCACAGTGTCAGCAGAGAGGATTTTAGCCACGAGAGGCTGATGGTGTCAAATGCAGCAGGAAGATCCATGGGAAAGAGATCACAAGATCCACTTCATCCGGCTTTAGGAAGCTCTTTGCAACTTTATCAAGAGTGCTTCAGTTGAGTACCAAGAAGTGGAAGCCAGCCCAAGATGTTAATTGGGAGCCAGGAACTTGAAATAATGAATGTAGCACTCTTTTGAGAAGTTTAGAAAAATAGGAGGGAGAAAAGTGGTTAGCTCAAGCAGGAAATTTGGGCAAGGGAAGGTTTCTAAAATGGGAAACACTTGAGCACATTTCTAGGAAATGTGGCAGGAGACACCAAAAATCAGAGGCTGAGGGTAGCAGCGGGTGGCCAAGTGGTGAGTAAAAATATTGTAAAGCTATGGAGTGAAGAGCCTAGATGGACTGGAGGGTCTTGACCAGTAAGAGCCATACATTGTCCTTTGAGTTGGAAGGATACAGATGATGCAGGGATTTCAAATTTGGGGAAATTCTCAACTCTTAAGCCCAAACTCAGTTTTTTAAGTAAGGTATGGTTAGGGAAACCACATTTTAAGATATGCACTCTCAAATAAAATTGACTACACAGAAAAAAGTTTCTGGCTGTGACCTTCGATGGTTTTACATTTATGAAATGTCTCTTCTGGATATGATCATATTTGGATTAAATATGACACATTGTAACCCCCACACCATTATTCAGTTCAGTATAAAAATTAAAGAGTGCACTTGTCATCATGAGCACTGGGTGATGTATGGAATTTCTGAATCACTATATTGTACACCTGAAACTAACACCAGATGTTAACTATAAAAAAGAAAAAAGACACAAAATTAATATCTGGTTCCAAAGGGCACACCATTCGGAAAGGTGGGGAGGATACCGAGGAATTGTGTCAGTTGGTAGAACCAAATCAAGTTGGCATTCAGTGCTCACTTCGGAGACTACAGAGAGCTGAAAACCTTAGAAAGAATCAGTTCTTCCAGTAGTAACCAAATGAATAGACATAAAACCCACAGCAAGACACTCCTCTCTTTCCTAACTGGCCAAAATTTAGCAAAGATAATTTACAGTATACCTGTTAGCATCTGGCCATGACGTTTGCCTGCTTGGGTCTGAATTTTGTCTCCACCTCTTACAAGTGTATAACCTTAGGTCTCTGATTCTCGGTTTCTTTCTCTATGACGTGAGCCCTGGAAACCATCCAGGGCTGAAAGGGCACCTCTCTGCCTCTCAGCACACAGTAAGTCTGTAACAAACGCTAGCTGTGGTTAATTTGGGCAACGTAGGATTGTAAATCGGCACAATCTTTGTATGAAGCCATTTGGCAATCTGTATGAGGACATTTTAAAAATGTCATATACCCCATATAGGTATCTATCCTAAAGAACAGGACATTACTGAACAAAGAAATCATGTGTGATACCTTATCTGCCACTTCTCTAGTGATTATCACAGAACCAAGGTCAGAAAAAAATGTATGGTTGAATGCATGAACCAAGGTTTATGTAGGAAGATGATTATGGTAGTATTATTTATGTAGGAAAACTGATAAGTGGTTTCATGAATCATGACAATCTGTATGATGGAGTATTATATAACCATTAAAAAGACACTTTGAAAAATATTTAGTAAAAATGCAAATTATTCGCAATACAAGGCTAAGGGAGAAAAAGCACTAACTAGGATGCAAAATTATGCATTCCATATATATATATATATATATATATATATATATATATATATATATATATATACTTCCATACAGAGTATGAGGAAAGAAATACAAAAATGAGCTAGATTTAACTCTGGGTGGTCCGCTATAGGTAATTCCTTTTTGTTCTGTATGTGTCCATGTTTGTAGATTTTCTACAAAG
Source organism: Mustela erminea (assembly GCF_009829155.1). Taxonomy (NCBI): domain Eukaryota; kingdom Metazoa; phylum Chordata; class Mammalia; order Carnivora; family Mustelidae; genus Mustela; species Mustela erminea. Next base: position 106,573,393 of record NC_045623.1, on the reverse strand, counting down.
AGAATTCATTATGTTTGCATTCAGAGAAAGAAATTTTCCCATATATTGGGAATAATTCATTATGAGTCGTTGAAAAGAAACAGTAATCTACAGTCAACAAAGAGCTGTTTTGGAACTGGGCAACAGAAACCCAAGAGTGAGAATGTTTAATTCCTCAGGGTCCAGCCGAAGACATCCAACTACGTGCACAGAATACGGTGCGGGCACATCACGACCAGAGCTCATTGTGAAGTAGCCTTTCAACGTGCGACGCCCATCGGATAATGTAAAAATATGTGAGGTTTTATTCCTAAGAATTGCTCCCGTGAATCATTCATTGCACGCTGGACTTCTTGTATGAATCGGGGAGCTTTGCAACCTAATTTTAATTTCTAATGTGCCTGGTGCTTCTCCTCAGTTATTCTCTCTGTTTAAAATCCATTAGTACAGATGAAGGAATCAGCTTATACTTTATGTACCTAGTTCTATATTATTTTTGTGCATTTATAACTGGCCTCTGGAGTTTAGTCTCCCCTTAATGATTTAGCTGTGCAAGATGTTACGCCAATTTATTAAAAGGAAGATGGGAGCCGGCTACGCATATTAAGTGTGAAAATTTTTCTACGGTCTGCTCAGCAATCCAGAAGAAGGGCTTCTCTTACCTTGTACCAGATGCTGCTCTTGGAAAGGATTTCCACTGGTTGGCACGCGGGTCCATCAATTCCCATACCAGTCTGAGTCCTGTAAGATCCTGGGACAGCTTGCGTCTGACAGCTGATTTTCACATTTATCTTTGGAACAATGTGATTGGATTGGGGCTGCCACAGAGGCTCTGTGGGATATATGAGCACACTCAAGTCTCTCCGGTTTCAAGGGCATCTCTCTAGTCAACAAGTCCCTAGCATGTCTGCAGCCTCCAGGACGAGTCTTTTTCAGAAGCTGGGGAAAGAATGCCAAAAGAGAGACTACTACCCCCTGGGTTCCCCTCCCCACAAACAGTGGCTCCCCGCCTGGATGCCCTCCTCCCCTTCCCTCATATGGCAGCACACACTCTGGCACTCATTGTGGAAAGGACTGGAAGGGAACCTTGGATGGTGTGGTTAATTGCCCGCCCACTGGTTTCGGTGCCTTTGGGAGACTTGTCGATCACAGTCTCCCATCACCTCCCTCTGCACCACAGAAGTGAGCTCACGAGCCAAGCTGGCCAATAAGAACATAGCACCCTCTTGACCACCGTGGCTGGGTCAAGGGTGGTCATGTGACATGAGCAGGTCCAATCAGAGACTTCTATGTCATTGAAACATTGGGAACTTATCCTCCATCAGCCTGGGAGCTGGATAAATACAAGTCCTGGAATGCCAGAGGTTGAGGGTATGGGCACCAAGCACAGGCTACCTGGGTTCCAACAACACTCCTGCCATTTCCCATGGTGTGGTCTGAGAAAGCTGCTTCTCGGTTTCCTCACCTGTAGAATGGAGCTCATAATCGTACCATGTCTCACAGGCATGGTCTGAAGCTAGGATAGGTGACCTGGTCTCTAATTCTTAAGGAGTACCAACAAGAGGGCACGCTCGCCAAGCCTTAGCCTGCAACACTACCTTCATGGCGTGGCCTGCCACCTGCAGAGAGCTGCCAGGGAATCCCATCAGGCAGAGAGAAGCAGAGCTGGGGGAGAAAAGGGACTTAGGTCATGCACGCAGTTGGAGCTCCCCGATCCAGCATTCCCTGAGGCTTGACCACCCTTGCATCTCCCAAGAATGAGTCAAACCGTCTCCTTTCCTAAGGCCAGGTTGAGTGGAGCATCTATTACTTGCCGTGAGCTCTGACCACTACAGAGCAATGTCCAACCCAACCTCTGAAAGGCAGAAATGTCTCTGTCCCAAGTTATAAACTGCTTTTACCCCCTTCAGAGAAGGTCCCTTTTTTTGGAAAAATTTCTGGGAGGAGAACATTAGAGCCGAATTTCCTTTCGGACTCAAGTCCCAAAACTCACCAGACTGAGAGTCAGGGAAAGTTATGGGGCTGGTCATCGGGTGATTTTTCTCTGCTTCTGGAATATATCGCCCTTTGAACAGCAGTACTATTTGTATTTGCTGCAAGTAGGATTTTCGATTACTCTTCTGACATCCAGATCAGTCATTGCTTTTTATTATGCTCTGGATTTAGGAAGAATTATGCTTCTGACAGCAACTTTATTTGAATTCTTCTGCTTAGGTTAATAGCAAATAAAGGCCAAGATCACCACCCGGCTCAAGCCCAGAGAACCGAGTTTGTTCTCAGGGAGGCTGCTGTTTAAGATGCTTTTCCTGCACTCACGCTGTGCCTGCAGTCTTTACGGCTGGATATTATCGCCCTTTCGGAAGCTGTTTGCCTCGGTCGTAACCTCAAGTGATGCTTGGCTCATAGAGGCATTCTCTCCTTTATCCAGTATTAAACTAGAAACGGTTCCGTGAGCCAGGCCGTGGGCTCAGCCAGGTAGCCCCCTGCATCCGCTTCCTTGTACCTGATGCTTCTTTCAACTCTGAGATGCAGGCGATGCCTCCCCGTTTTACAGAGGAACAGAAAATTTCTGCAGCGTGCCCAGCGTGCAGAGGGAGGTCAGTGACAGACACAGGATTCAGGCCCAGGCCCATGTGAGCTAGAAAGTGCTTGGCGCCCCCACTACTATTTCATCTGTCATGGGCACAGGAGTCCCTGGACAGGTGCATTCTGCATAAAACCTGGGAACGCACACACCTGCCAGCAGAGTCCTTACCCCACGTCTATTCCCAGCCCCACTCTTGTGTTTTGACTGAACTGCAGGCAGGCATAGTGTGGACACAACTGTGTTTGGGAGAATCACCTGCAAGGCATTTCTAAGCCCAAGGAGTCTCCGTGGAGATGTGTATGTGCCATTGAGGGGCAGTATGGTAGTCTAAATTCCAAGCAGCAAAGATCTTCCCGTCTCCAGAGCTGTGACTGCCCCCTCCAGACGCTCAGGTGCGGCTGTACAGAAGTTGTTATTTTCAAGCGGCCGCGTCTCCTGTCTTCTCTCCTCCTCCCTTTCCTGCTCTCTCTCCCTCACCTTCTCCTCCTCTTTCTCTTCCTCAAGCTAACCCAGGACTCTCACCAGCCCCTACACCCTATAAAGATCAGCACAACATGCTCCAAGGTTTATTGGATGTTTGGAACACCGTTGGTATGAATCAGGGAGACAGGTGGATACAAAAACACAGGGACAGACACCCGACTCTCTTCCCAGTAAAACTGTGATGGCTTCTTTGGGCCTCGAGGAGAAGCTCAGCAATGGCCCTTCAGTGAGCTGTAGACACCGTGGCTCTTGGGGGGACATACAAAGTGAGCACGTCTATCTCAGTTGTTGACAGATCGCCTTGGTTTGAGCCATTCTTCAAATGCAGCTGTGCTCCGAGCCCTGAGCCCTGAGAGCCTTGCAGGTGGCCAAGACTTTGCTTAGATCCAAAAACTGGGTGACTGCCCTGAAAATAAACACTTTGTGTTGTTTATGGAAACATATGGAAAATATGGAAAAATAAAGACCCCAACCACAACTCACACAGCTAAATAAGCCAAAAACACACCAAATGTGCTGGCCGTACATAGTGCCAGTGTTCCCATCAGGAGAACAGGAAACACAATTTTCAAAAACTTTGGGGTTTCCCAGGATTAGCCACATTTCAGGATTGACATCACAGACTTCCTCAAGACCACCTTCACTTCGGATGCCAATTACACACCCAGAGGGTTCCCCAAACCACACTCAATCTTGACAATCCTCTACGAGTCCTCCCAGAACCCACTGAAAGCTGCCATTCTGGTGGTTAGGAAAGAATTTAAACCAGATTCAGCCAAAGGGAGAAATATATAGGGGGGGGTCCGGGGGTTCTAAATGTCAAATTCCCATTGTTGTGTCCCCCTGGAGTCAGGTCACATTACCACCTGCATGGATGTGAGAACACACACAGAGTCATGCCAGCAGGAAAGCTCATCCTAGCTTCAATGTCCACAGTTTTCACTGGGGCTTCGTTACATGAGCACGGTTGATAGGATTGCTCATGTGGTTGACTTCAGTCAACTCCAGGGCCACTGATACCAATAACCAGCCACCACCTACACCATGAGGTTGGTTGTCCAGGCACGACCAGCCCCCACCCTAAATCCAGCGTGGCTGGAAAGACGCTCCTGCTAACTATGATATAAATCACCTCCCAGAAGCTGAAGTCACAGTCTACATCTCTCTTTGGTCAAAGCCAAACTCTTTACAACCAGGAATCCAGAAGAAGGTGTGGGAGGTATAAAAATGTCTGGGGCTGGCAGGGGCACGAGTGTGTGGAGTGAGGAGCTCCATTTAGGACGAATCGTACTGAATTCCAAGAATCAGGATCTCAGAATGGATGGGTCCGTTGGCGGAAATGCGTCCTTGTACCTCCAAGACCTTCTTGTCTCACCCATGTGAACCCTCCAGCAGTAGGGGTCACCCCTGCCCACCATTCGCCCTGCCTCCCCTGCAATCAGAGCTAATGCATTCCTAAACACTTCGCAGCAAAGACCAACTAATTATAACGCAGTTGCTTGCTCTTATTTTATACTCTATTTCCCTGCTTGTTGAGTTGAGAATTGTAACCCTATTATTAATTCATTAAGAAACATAATTTCATGCAAAATAATGTGTTTACCCTCTTCTATTAGGTTAAGGTAGTGTGATTATTGGAGCTGTGTCAGGGAATGAACAACACGCTCCCTGGGGGGCATTCCGGGCTGCTTAATTTCTCGTGGGTCAGACACACGGAGCCAAGGAGACTTGACTGTGGTTCTGATTTTTCGGCATATCCTCTATTCGGATCTAAGCAAGACATCCAGCAGAAGACATTAAATGAGAGGAAGATGCTTGGGAAAATACTGTTTAATCATATTTTTATCTGGTGGGTATGAGATGATCTCCTGCATCTCGGCTTGGGGTTGCATAAAAGACTTCATTTATATTCCATAAGCTCTTGGGGAAAGGGAAACCAGTGCCCTTTCTGTTTTATGCGGAAAACTGAGATTTTGTTCTAGATGGATGAGTTGATGGTGAAGAGCCAGCCAAGGAAAAGACCCAAGAAGACCCCACTGTACCGTCCTTGGTCCTCTGCCTGTTGACCCATACATCTGCCTCAACCACAGCCGAGCCCCACTGACACTGCCTCCAAACTTTCCCAAGACCTCACTGACATTCTCTTCTGTACCGAGATACTGCGAGGAGACATCGAGATGCCCCAGCCTCCCACGTGCAAGCTACCTACTCTGATCACGTCAGGACTTGGATGAAAACATCAAGTTTGAGGACAGTGAAAAGATGGGCTCTATCAGTTTGCCATTTTTCTTCCTAAATAATCTTCACTAGATTTTGGAGACTTTTAACTCCTGGAGTTGGACATGGGATCTTTCTTAAGCAAAGAGGAAGACAAATGGGCATGGAAAAAAAAAAAAAAAAAAAAAACAACTAGAAAAACAGCAGGAATGCTCCCCAAAACAAGATCTCCAGGGAGAGGGATGTGGGTCTTCCTGTGTGCGGTCACAAACCGCAGATGAAGGAAAAGAAGCCGAAGGAGGTATGGAACAAAAAGGGCCACTTCACCAATCGTAGCAAAGTGGAAAACACCATGGAGGAGGCAGGCGGCTTGGAGCTGTCCAGGGGAATTGCTTTCTGTTCTATATTAATGTTCTCTGTTCTTCCTCCTGCGAATGACTAATCTTGTTTTTCGTGAAGATGCTTTTTCCAGTACACTCGACTCTTCTTTGTTTTCTCCATACGTATCGATAACTTCCCGACTCTTTATGGGCTGTCTGTCCCCAGAAGGGCCGGATTCAGGGCGTGAAGGCTGGCAGTGTCCTCCCGCTGGACGTGACCTCAGCACCGACTCTGCACAGAACAGCCACGTGACCCACGGCAGCTCGTTCAGCCCCTGTGAGTCTCAGTTTCTCTGATGCCAAGTGCAAGGGAGAAGGGAGACTATCTCATGAGCTCACCCCGTGAAACTCAGTCACACGAAGGCAAACAACACATTTTTAGGAGTAAAACTTTTGCTTTGTTTTTGCTTCTTTTTCCTAGGAAGGCACAATGGTTCTTCCCTCTCTTGCAGTCTAGGGACACCCCCTTAACCTACTGCTTAGGGGTGAGTTTCATTTCTTGGGGTGGAGGGAGACACTGCTTAGAGCAGGATGCACTCCACGCCTGGCGTGCACCTCTGAAAACCCTGAGATCTGCACGCAAGCCTTGTTCCTTCTCTCCTTAGACCTTCGTCTCTGTGAGGCCCCAAAGAATGTCTGTTCACCCCTGAATTCAATAAGTGAGTGACAAGTCAGAAAAGAATATCAATCAAATGGCAAGACCTGAGTCAGTTAGAGCAAACCATCCGTCCACTCATCAGTAAATGCACGGGGTGACTGAGCCTGACTATGTGCTCTCCTCTTGTTTCAGAGAGCCTGAGTCCCACTCTCAAAACCCCAGCTGATGCTGCCAGGGGGTACCAGCATGTATGTGTTCCAATACAGTAGTAGGATTGCAGCTAAGACCCGGAGACACATGTCAGGGGACAGCCAATTAGATGAAAGGTGTCTTAATTTGGATCTACTTCCAAGGCAGAGCCTGATGCAAGGGCTGGGTGCACATGCCTTATTTAAGAGCAGATGGCAGGGGCCCCTGGGTGGCTCAGTGGGTTAAGCCTCTGCCTTTGGCTCGGGTCATGATTCCAGAGTCCTGGGATCGAGCCCCACATCGGGCTCTCTGCTTGGCGGGGAGCCTGCTTCCCACCCCCCCGCCCGCTTCTCTGCCTACTTGTGATCTCTGTCTGTCAAATAAATAAATTAATTTTTTAAAAAAATCTTAAAAGAGTAGATGGCGGGGAGCAGGAGAGGAAGACCCTGAGGAGGAGGAAAGTCAACTTCAGCGTGCACTGTTGACCTTCCATCAGCCAGGAAGACGCATCTGAAGGCCTGAGGGGGAGGGGCGGGTCCCCCTCACCTTTCATGGCCCCTCAATGAAGAGGGACACCGTTTTGTGGCCTCTGACCTTGCAGGCTGTGCCTGAACTCCCGCTGGGGGAGCACCTGCTCCATCACAAGGTAGGGAATGAGTTCAGCAAGCTCACAGGGAGAAGCAGGCCGTCTGGCTGGGACAGAGGCCTGGGAGCAGTCTTCACTGCTCCTGACCATTCTTGCCTAGTGGATGCCCAGGGGCCAGTGCTCAGACCCCTGCCTCACTCCTTCAGAGCCCCTGTTATGATGCCTGTAGTCCCTCTCGCTGCTGGGAGAGCCCTGCAGCATGTCACAGCAAGGTGGGGTCTCTCTCTGATGACCTTCCAGCAGGTGCCGGAAGGTTCTCTCCCAGGACCTGTGGGCTGCCCAGGGGGCTGCTGCACGTATCCCACGAGGCTCTGCTCATCTTTCTTATCCCTCCTTGTGTTCATCACAGACAAATCATCCTTGCACAGAACCCTTCGGGTAAAACCCCCAGGCCTTCTGACATGCTGGAACATTCCCGCTGCCCGAGCATCAGCCCACACCTCTTGATCCCTGTTTGATGCAAACACAAATAACTTTGAAAAGAAGCAGAAAAGGAAAGAAGGTGCCAGAGTGAGTGGGTTGCTTCTGTGCCCAGGCAGAGCCACCAGTGAGACCACGCTGAGCCCGTGGGTGGTAGACTGATGGGGAACACAGGAATCGAGACAAGCAGCTGAGAGAGAAGGGTGGGGAGGGAGAGGGGTGCAGGGAGCAGCCAGCAGCCTGTATCCATAAGATGAGTGAGGCGGCGTCACCAGGAAGCTGGGAGGGGCTGCAGGGACCTGGGGCCCAGGACAGCCTGCTCAGGACGCCCCGACTCCTGCACTAGGTTTTGGTGGACAGCAGAGCTCGCCAGGACTCTGCGGGAGCCGCCCCCGCGCGCACGTCGGCAGGGCGCCTGTGGCTTCTCTGGGCCACCCACACGCTCTCCAGGCTGGGAGCAGACTGCAGCGTCGGGGGGTTTGGCCAGGACTCAGGTCATTTTCAGAATTCTAAGGCTCGCTGTGGTCTGGGGACCCGGGTGAGGGGAGAGGCAGCGTCAGTGGCCATGACCACCGCCGGCACATGTCTGCCTGGCCTGGTTCCACCTTCTGTGGCTCTCACCGCCAAGGTGGGAGAGGAGTCAAGACCAGCCGTGGGTCTGACCGGCACATCCCGCGTAAGGAGCAGAGAGGCTGGGACAATCGCTTCAGGGAGAATTTTTTCCAGCCTCGGGGTGTTTGCAAGATGTGGGTTCCAGGTGGGGCTCTGAGGGTTCCCAGATGCTGATGCTCTGGGACAGATGCAGCTGGTTAAGGAAGGAACCCAAGCCTCTCCGGGGTCTTGCGTAAGGTGAATGAATGAATGTGTGAGCGAATGAAGGGTCAGGACGCGTGTAAAGTCAAGACACCTCATACTTGCTCTAGACCAAATGTTTGGGTGCCCCTAAGATTCATGTTAAATCTCACTTCAAATGTGACAATATTAAGAGGTGGGGGGGGGTGCCTGGGTGACTCAGTTGGTTGAGCGGCTGCCTTTGGCTCAGGTGATGATCCTGGAGTCCTGGGATCCAGTCCTGCATCAGGCTCCCTGCTCCTCGTGGAGTCTGCTTCTCCCACTGACCTCTCTGTCCTTGTGTGCTCTCTCTCTCTCTCTCGCTCAAATAAATAAAAAAGAAAAGAAAAGGAAAGGAAAGGAAAGAAAAGAAAAGAAAAGAAAAGAAAAGAAAAGAAAAGAAAAGAAAAGAAAAGAAAAGAGAAAAGAAAAGAGAAGAGAAGAGGTGGGGACTTTGTGATTAGGTCGCGGAGGCGGAAGCCTCATGAGTAGGATTCGTGCCCTTGGAAAAGAGACCCTCAGAAGGTCCCGGGCCCTCTGCTCCATGGGGACACGGAGGGAAGATGACTGTGTGCAAAGCAGCAAGCGGGTCTTCTCAGCAGACAGCGGATCTGCTGGCCCTTTGATCCTGGGCTTCCAGCCCCCAGAACGGTGAGAGGTGAGAGTGTGCGTCTTTTCTACTGTTATTCCTGCAGCCCAAACGGGCGAAGACAACATTCACACTAGATTTCAGCCCTTCTGCAGCCACTGCTTTAAAACGTGGAGGTGGTTGAGTTATAATGACCTGCGCTTCTCCCTAGGGGATGCGGGATTCTGTGCGAAAAGCCACAATTTTCAGATTTCAGACATAAAAGGGAACTATCCCTCATTTCAACAGAGGTGAGCCCTGTTCTGGGAGGTCCACAGGTTCCCGTGGACCAGCCAGAGCCACCTGACCCCAAGTATCCAAATGTCTTTGGCTGCAATTCATTTATCCAGTTCCTCAACAAATGGATATTTATTAAGTGCCTAGTGTGTGTCCCGGGGCACATCAGTGAAGAAAACAGGCTCGCAGGTGATTTTCCAGAGAAGAGACAGACAGCAGACAAAATACATAGTTGTAAGAAGAGTAGAAGACAGCATGAAGAAATCTAGAGTAGAGGGTGTGGGACACTGGGGCATGGGCCGCGCATCTCGGTCGCCGACCAGAGAAGGCCTCTCAGGGAAGGCCATGTGTGAGCAAGGGCTTGGACCAGGTAGGGTGGCCCTTGGAGCCGTGCATGGGGAGAATGTTCTAGGCACACTTTCACGCTCACCCCGCATCTGGTGGGTGCTACTGGGTGTCCCAGAAAGAGAAACCAGGAAGGGTTCCACACACAGCACACACAGATGCCCTGCCACCCCAGGTCACAAGACTAGCCATCCCTCCCCGGTGCCGCACGCTGTGGGGGACAGCACCTCCCATGCACAAGGCCGTAGGACCACACCTGAGACATTTCTGGGGAGTCGAGGGTATTTCTGGGGAGTTCCATGTGACTTCCGCCACAGAGCACTGAGCACTCGTAAACAAGAGGAATTTGCTGTCTCCCAGTTCTGGGACCCAGAAGTCTGGCATCAAGGTGTTGTGCTCCCTCCAAAGGCTCTAGGAAAGAATCTTCCTCTGCTGGTGGCCCCAGGCTGTTCTTGGCTTGCAGACACACCCATGTGCATCTCTGCCTCCATCTCCACGTGGCCATCCCCACTCTGAATCTCTCCCAAGGACAGCAGCTGTGTTGGATCAGGTTCTACCCTACAGACTTCGTTGCAACTTGGTGACACCTGCCAAGACCCCATTTCCAAACTAGGCCACCTTCACAGGTACCTGGGGTAGGACTTTGGTTTATATTTTAGGAAAATACAACAAGGCAGTGGAGGAAAGATAATTCTTCTGTTGACCACACAGAGACTTTATCCTTCTGGAGGTTCATACCCTTGCTGGCGTGAAGACAGGCTGCCTCTCTGTGCCAGCTGAAGGTGTTACTGTCAAAGCGTCTTTCTTGTCACTCGGGACTGTGCAGACACAGGTGTTCTGGTTGGGAACAGCGTTACCCATTAATTACTAGCTGCCGTGATTTCTGTGGGGAGATAATTACTCAGTTCTGTTCACTCCAAAACAGGAAGAATATGCTCCCATCCAAGCTGGGTACTACCACAGTCTCCTGGGCAACCCGGGATGTCTCCTGGCTTCTGGTCTCTCATTTCTCGTTTCCAATTTTCTAATGCTTTTGGTCGGCAATTCCCTGTGGTTGAATCCTTCTGGCTTTGTCTTTATTAAAAGTCTTTAGACGTTGAATTTAATCTCGTTTTGGTATTCATGGGGAACATACTCAGAGTTTTGCTTGGCTTTGTTTTTCCAAAGGACTAAGAAAATTAACTCACATGAACAACTGTGCCACACTTGTCCCTCATCATACATTCCTCATGTACCTGTACCCAGAAGCCTCTAGGTTTTGTGTCGTTTGAAACAATAACCAAAGAACAATAAATTTCCACTTGGGGTTGCTGTCTTAGACAGATGGCTCAGCACTTTATTATTTAGCGAAAAGAACAATGACATGGGATTCTTTTTTCCTCCCTTACCAAAGCTTGCTGTCGTTATATTTAATTTACTATTCTGCTTTTAGTCAGTAAATCAAGCCACAAATTCCCTGGTCATTAAAGGTGAATGCAAGGACTTGTGGGTAAAACCTCTTGCCTCAAATTTCACTAAGCTGCTAAATCCAAACTTGGGCTTAATGAAAAGAGCAAAGACCAGGAGTTAGGAGACCTGCTTGCCACTCTGACTCTACCATTTAATCTCTGGGTGACCTTGTGGGAGCCCCGTAACTTCTCTGGGTCCTCCTTCCTCTTCTGCAAAATTAGGATCATGCTACTTGCTCTTTACTTAGTTCACAGAGTTGTTGGGGGAAGACAGTGAGAAAATTAATGTAAAGCCACCTTGAAAAAGATAAGGCATTCTAACAGAAGTATTTTATTGTAGCCCTATACATCTCCACTGAACTCATTAGCTGTGAGTCAAGGACACAGACGCCAAACCAGGCCAGAAATCATCTCGTGATGATTCCTAGAGATCATGAAATGTATTTCTCTGTGTCTTTAGCATGACCTTCAAAAGTTTTCCTGGTAACTAAGGACCAGAGAATTCTACAGAGCCACACCCTTGCCTGAGTAGGCTTACAGGCCATTTTAAAAAAACTCTCAATGCACTCCTCTAGGCTTTTGATAGATTCCTGCCTCACATTGAGGTCTTTTATCCATTTCGAGTTTATCTTTGTGTATGGTGTAAGAGAATGGTCGAGTTTCATTCTTCTACACATAGCTGTCCAATTTTCCCAGCCCCATTCATTTATTGAAGAGACTGTCTTTTATCCACTGGATATTTTTTCCCACTTTGTTGAAGATTATTTGACCATAGAGTTGCAGGTCCATATCTGGACTCTCTACTCTGTTCCATTGGTCTATGTGTCTGTTTTTGTGCCAGTACCAAGCTGTCTTGGTGATTACAGCTTTGTAGTAAAGCTTGAAATCAGGCAACGTGATGCCCCCAGTTTTGTTTCTCTTTTTCAACATTTCCTTAGTAATTTGGGATCTTTTCTGGTTCCATTCAAATTTTAGAATCCTAGAGGAGAACATAGGTGGTAATCTCTTTGACATTGGCCACAACAACTTCTTTTAAGACATGTCTCCAAAGGCAAAGGAAACAAAAGCAAAAATAAACTTTTGGGACTTCATCAAGATCAAAAGCTTCTGCACAGCAAAGAAACAGTCAACAAAACAAAGAAGCAACCCACAGAATGAGAGAAGATATTCACAAATGACACTACAGACAAAGGGCTGACATCCAAGATCTATAAAGAACTCCTCAAACTCAACAGCCAAAAAACAGATAAACACATCAAAAAATGGGCAGAAGACATGAACAGACACTTCTGCAAAGAAGTGTTACAAATGGCTAACAGACACGTGAAAAAATGTTCATCATCATTAGCCATCAGGGAGATTCGAATCAAAACCACACTGAGGGGCGCCTGGGTGGCTCAGTGGGTTAAGCCGCTGCCTTCGGCTCAGGTCATGATCTCAGGGTCCTGGGATCGAGTCCCGCATCGGGCTCTCTGCTCAGCAGGGAGCCTGCTTCCTCCTCTCTCTCTCTGCCTGCCTCTCTGCCTACTTGTAATCTCTCTCTCTGTCAAATAAATAAATAAAATCTTTAGAAAAAAAAAAAAAACCACACTGAGATACCACCTTATACCAGTTAGAATGGCCAAAATTAACAGGACAGTAAACAACACGTGTTAGAGAGGATGTGGAGAAAGGGGAACCCTCTTACACTGTTGGTGGGGATGCAAGTTGGTGCAGCCACTTTGGAAAACAGTGTAGAGAAAATTAATGTAAAGTGTAGAGATTCCTTAAGAAATTAAAAATAGAGCTTCCCTATGACCCTGCAATTGCGCTACTGGGTATTTATGTAAAGTGTAGTGTAGAGATTAAGAAATTAAGTGTAGAGATTAAGAAATTAAAAATAGAGCTTCCCTATGACCCTGCAATTGCACTACTGGGTATTTATGTAAAGTGTAGTGTAGAGATTCCTTAAGAAATTAAAAATAGAGCTTCCCTATGACCCTGCAATTGCACTACTGGGTACTTACCCCAAAGATACAGATGTAGGAAAAAGAAGGGCCACCTGTACCCCTATGTTCATAACAGCAATGACTATAATCACCAAACTGTAGAAAGAACCAAGATGCCATTCAATAGACAAATGGATAAAGATGTGGTCCATATACACTATGGAGTATTATGCCTCCATCAGAAAGATGAATACCCAGCTTTTGTAGCAACATAGATGGGACTGGAAGAGATTATGCTGAGTGAAAAAAGTCAAGCAGAGAGAGTCAATTATCATATGGTTTCACTTACTTGTGAAGCATAAGGAATAACATGGAGGACATTAGAAGGAAAGGAAAAGTGAATTGGGGGAAATCAGAGGGGTAGACAAAGCATGAGAGACTGTCGACTCTGAGAAACAAACTGAGGGTTTTGGAGGGGAGGAGGGTGGGGGGTTATGTGAGCCTGGTGGTGGGTATTAAGGAGGGCACGGATTAATGGAGCACTGGGTGTGGTGCATAAACAATGAATCTTGGAACACTGAAAATATTAAATTAAATTTTAAAAATAAAAATAAAATGGCAAATAAAAAAAGAAAGAAATTCAATGCAGTTGTTGTCTTTTAAAAAAACAAGCACTTCTGGCCAGGGTGATCAAACATTCTTCCAAACACCAAGACTCTAGATGGAATAAATGCAAGAAGGGGCCAGGTCAAGGATGCTGGAATGATAGGGGACCATGCACTGGGAGGGGTGAGATCATTTGTCTGAAATCTGCATCCCTAGATTCTAGCTCTTAGTCTTGTGAGATGCATCTGAGAAGCTAACAGACTCCTTCATTGCACAAAGCATTATTAGAAAGAGACTGATTCTCCGTATACCACCTCCATCGAACCTGATACACCTGTCCAGGGCACTGGGGGTCCCAGACACAGGGAGAACAATTGCTTTTTCCCAGTGGAAGACAGGCAGAAATGTCTGCCCCTGAGACCTGGCAGACGGTCACAGTGTTTCCTGAGAACGGGGAAGGAAGCAAAGGCATCCGATGCCCCAGGGATCTGGAGCCTGAAGGCACGGTGCGGATTCGCCGTTGAGCTCACCGACTGGCCAAGTGTTTGCTTTCACGGTGCAGCTGTTTGTTTTCTTTGATGCGCTCTTCCCCTCAAATGAAATCTTACACAGAAGGTATGTTTGGAGAGAGATGGCGTCTGGCCGCCCAGGTGGAGGACGGGAGGGCTGTCTCTCTCCCCTGCGAGGGCTGGAATCTGACCTAACCCCTTATTTCTTGTGGATGATGGAAGAGAGGCTCAGGGACAGAATGGGTCTTTCTCTGGGTCACACAGTGAGCAGCACGGCTGACACTGTCTCTGGGTCCGTGGACTCTGTCTGGTGCTCTCTGGACCCACAGCAGTGAGTGTGATCACTCCTGTCCTGTGCGATCTGGCCCATCGCTGACCCGCGACTTTCCTAAGACACAGAGATGTTCTTCTGTCCTTTTCCTCCATTCTACGTTTATGGATCACCTACCAGCTGCCATGCCAACAGATAAAAAGTTTCTCCTTTTCCTATAGCTTCTAAAGTAGACAAACACTAACGCGAAATACCCAACAGCACAGTTTCGGTGACAAGAGACACCAGTGAAAACAGGTGTAAGCAAGAAAGGGTCATTTGATGGCTTGTACACCTTGTACCTTCCAGGGGCTCAGTCTACGGTTTCAGGGCCCCGTGTCTCTCTTCCTCCACCCCTCCTTCCTTCCCTTCCTCTCCCCATCCCATCTCCCCTCACTATCTTTTTTCTGTCTCTCTTCACCTCTCTTCTACATCCCCCTCTGTTTTGTTTTGTTCCCAGACATGTTCTTACCTCATGGTGGCAGAATGGCTGCCAACAACTCCAGGTCTCCATCCCCTTAGCTCCAGAAAGAGAGGCTCCACCCTCCCATGATTTCTACGGAAACCCTGGACCCACCTTGATTGTCACAGATCTGGCCACTGGCCCCACCCTGGGCCAACTTCTGTGGCCAAAGGGACTGGAGCTGCTGTCCCACATGCTACCGCCCTCACTGGGGTGAGGCTGACTCCAGCCAGAGTATGTGGAGGTCAAGGAGAAGGCGGATGGCCTCCAGGGAGTGTGATTTTACTGTTATGAGGAAAAGTTGAACGACAAACAGCAAAGTCTTGTATATTACAATCTTTCTTCCGTGCTAAATTCTTAAGAAAATGTCAGGATATTGGAGAGATCATTTATTTAAAGGAAACGAAAATGCAATGTTTAATTTTAAATGTAATCCTTCAAAGAATTAAATAAGAATCAAAAAGCCAAATTCCAGAGATGTTCATAATCACACTATTTAAATAGTAAAACAACCGCTCTGACACGGCCGGACATTTAGTTAAGTAAATCATGGTACATCCTCTTAATTCAACATTATGTGGCTTTTAAAGCGATAATTATGAAGACTGTAACAACGGGGAAAATGCCTCTGAGAGAAAGCAAAGTGAAAGCATAAAACAAATCTCAAGTCTACTGTGTTATACAACTATCAAAACATTCAACGCTTCGGCAAATATTGGAAGGGGATATAGGAAAATGACAAAACTTCCATTTGTTGGCGTGGCGAGCTGGTGGGTGATTCCGCGTGTTATCAGTAATTTCGGTGAAAAAAAAGAAGCATATCAAATCTGTTACAAGGGGACCCTTCTCTTGGCTGTGAGCTTGCTGGGAAGGTTCTGACGGGCTCCACTCTATAGCTCCCCTTCCAGCACCAGGAAGACGAGCTGGAACCCCGTACCTGTCCATGTTAATGCGTGAAGGCAGGTTCTGGAGGCTGGGCACAGAACAACAAGATGTTCTTAGATGTAAGTGGAACATGACCAAGGGGTGGGTGCTGGGTTGGGCTCTGGGTTCCTAGAACCTCAGACTGTGACCACATTTGAATATAATAGAGTCGTTGCAGAGGTAACCAGTTAAGGTGAGGTCATACTGGAGTACGGTGGGTGCTTAATCCAACCTGCCTGGTGTCCTTCTGATAACAGGAGACGCTGGTACTCGGGAATGAAGGCTGTGGGATGACAGAGGCAGAGCCTGGAGTGACCCATCTACAAGCCAAAGAAGGCCAAGGGATGCTGGCTGCCCCCAGAAAGCTGCAAAGTGCAAGGAAGGATTCTTCCCTGGAAACTCCCGGGAAGCAGGATGCTGCCAACACCTTGATTTTTGACTTGTGGCTTCCAGAACTAGGAGAGAATAAGGTTCTGCTGTTCGAAGCCCCCAGTCTGTGGTTTTGTTATGGCAGCCCCAGGAACCCAGAGAGGCGGGGGCTGCTGTCGAATTTGCCAGAAGCCACTGGGGTGGACAGTAGAAGGGAGCTGACAAGGCAGAGCCTGGTGCTGGGGAAGCTGGGGACACTGGGGACACTGGGTCACTAATCCGCTGAGCATGCAGGTGACCCAAACCACCGGGGGGCATCTTCAGCCCTTGGTGCTCTGGGAGGACTCCTCAGGGGACAGTCCCCTCTTGCAGATCTCAGCCCAAATCTACATGTTCGGGACACTTTCCCCAGCATCCCCAGCTGGTCTTCATCTAGCAACAGTGTGTTATCAACTCAGTACCCCTGCCACCACCCGGCCTTTACCATCCCCCAAAAGCCACCTCCAAATACCTATAAATCTCAATAAAAATTGCCTGCTGGTTCTGCAAAGGTAGCTTTGGGGCAGGTCCTAGACCTTTGCTTCGACCAGAAAGCCAACCCAAAGCCTCTGTGCCAAGGTGGGCATCACGTCTCCACTCCCCGATCAGCACTGTGCGCCTGTCCATCTGCTTTCCGGGCTCTCTGGCTTCCTGTAAGGTCCTGCCACTGGAGGGTCATGGGAGGAGGGGAAAGACAGGCAAGGACAGCAGTGCTCTGGTTTAGTTCCTGCCCCGGGGCGGGGAGGAGGCAGCAGCCACTGGCTGGTGTGGATTTGAGTCTCTGCTCTGGCAGCTGCTAGCAGCAAATCCACAGAGTAGCCATCAGGCGGCTCTGGGCAACATTGTCTCCTGTTCCTTCCTCTTCCTCCTTCCAGCTATAAGGGTGGCAGCAGCTTTAGAAGCTCAACGTGATCACAGTATGTTCTTTCTGTACCTCCAGCCCTCCCAATACCTTTGCAACCAATTTCTAAATGACTAAGTGCCAGCGATTCATTTTCATCTCTGAACCCTGATCCGCAGTCCTGCGGGGCATTCCGGAGTCTGTCTCCTCTCTAACTCCCTCGTCCTAACTGCTGCTCCTGCCAGATGTCCTTCTCGACACGACCACGACCACATCATCTGGTCTTGGGTGCTTCTTTATTTTATATCTCCCCCATGGAAAAGGAAGAGTCCAAAGTCTGTAGACTTAAAGGACTTTCTCTGGCTTGTTTACCACCATATCCCTGGACTCATGGACAGACACCATAAATGCTTTTTTGAATGGAGAAGCATGTTTACCAGAAAAGAAGTGGGACAAGGCTATCAGAGGAGCCGAGCTGAGTCTCAGAGCAGAAGCTGAAGCACCTCACAGTCACTGTGTCTGCCGCTGGAACGGATCCCCCGACAGGGAGGGGGCTGAGACAGGAGCTGGACTCTGGGGGCCCGAGAGCCTCTCTCCCAGGGAATGCCCTTTCTCTTCCTCATGCCCCAACCCCTTCTTGTCTGCCTTCAGCTCTGCCTCCCTGGCTCGGGGTGACTGAGCTCGTCCTCAGGGCTCCTGTTTCGCCTGATTCCAGGAAGGTGGGTGGCTGTGGGTGTGCCCCTGGTCTCTGCCCTCCGTGTCCATTTCCACAGTCAGCTAGCCAGCATCCTCTGGGCTGGGCCCAGGTCTTATTAGATAGTGGGGTCCTGAGTCCTCACAGGGGCTGACACAAAGCTGCAGTGTGTGGGGGAGGGAAGGAACTGGATGGATTGGATGGATTGCAGAGAGAAGGTCTGGGGGCAGGCACCCTCCCCAAATTAAAACATTAGCTCAGTGAATGATAGGTGTTCGCCCCTCCTCTCACCAGTCTCCTCAAGGACACCAAAAGGTGTCCATCATCCTACCAGAAAGACGACAGGCCAGTGCGTTACCTAAAGCCACAGTGGGGCAGCAAACCAGGTGTAACCCCAGGAGTACCAGCTTCAAGGGCCCCCTCTCGTCCCTCTGTCTCTCCAGGTGCCATTTGACTAGCCAAGTGGGTCATTGTCATCCTTTTTTCACTGACATGGGGTACCTGAGCCCCCAGGTGTGGAGCTAGACTGTCTGGACTTACACCCTGTCCTGGCCACTTCCAGAATTCACAGACCTGGACACGTTGCTGGACCTTCTGAGCTTCCTTTTTCCATCCATAGACGGGGATTCACATGGCACCTGCCTCGCGGGATTGATGCAAAGATTAAGTAACGCAGGGTAAGGAGGGTGCCTGGTGCACAGTCCGTGATCAGCACAGGTTCTTAAAACATGAAAGCCACATCACAAAATGCACCAAATGCATTCCTCCTCATCAGCAATGGCCTGTGTTCTCGAAGACCCAGTTCAAGTGAGGAGGGAGAAGAGAATATAAAGCAGACTCTCCAGGTAAGAGGCTGTTCCCTTCTCGCTGAGTAACCCCTCCGACCGGTTCCAAGTGCCAGTCCTTGGAAGCCTGAGCTCTGGCCCCAGCCACTGTGCTCCCTCTGAAACATAATGTGAGCTGTGTACACAATTTTACATTTTCTACCAACCATGTTACAAAAATTGTAAAAGAAAAACACAAAATTCATTTTTCATTTTTATCATATTTTAGATTACATTGTAACATTTAACCCAACATACCACAAAACAAGATCATTTCAACAGATAAGCAACATAAAAATTATTAATGAAATATCTTACATCCTTTTTTTTGTACTAAGTCTTTGAAATCCAATGGGCATCTGACACAGTCCATTAACAAGCTGCCTTCATCACCAGGGCTATGAGATGGAATGTCTCACTGGATTCTGTTCTTCAATTTCGACAGCAAGAACTGAGACCCAGAGAAGGTGAGTGGTCAGCTCCAAGGGTCACCGCTAATTAGTGAGTGGCACAGTGCAGGCTCGGGCCCCAGTCTTGTGATGCCTAGACCACAGCCATCCTCACAGTAGCATATGAGTTCCGAAGTCTTGCTGTTGTAGGCACCGCACAGTGGTAGGAACAGCTAGCTATAGCCCTGCTTCTTTGAGCCTGGGGATACATGCAACAGCCCTCAGGGCCCTGGGCAGGTCTCAGTCCTTCTGATAATCCCGTCCTCTAGTTGGCTTACACACATTTCCCTTTCCTTCCTTAAAATGGTGCACTATTATTGTGTTCTGGAAGGACTGAATTCAGTGAAGTTCAATCAAGATGAAAATTTACCTCTTTTTCCCACCAATGTCTTTCAACTGTGCTGGACTAGAGTTCCCTGATCCAACTGAATGATAGCAGGGGTGCATCCATAGGCTTGTCCAGGCATTTTCAGGACTGGAATGGCTACCATAGCATATACGATGCTTTTAGGCAAAATTTTAAAGGTAATTTATAGATGGATGCATTATACAGAGTGTGCCTTTCCCTCTGAATTGATGCAGCATCCTTGCTAGGATGCAAATCTAGGATAGCAGAGCTAAGCATGGGTTTAAGCATTTACTAGTGCATTGGGTGAGATACATTTGTGCAGCGCACGAACTGTACAGCTGTACTTGATGACTCTAAGAGTAGTCTCACTCCAGACAAATAAAAGATCCATCCAGTTTCAATCGAACTTCACTCTATCATCCACTCTGACTTTTGTTCTCCCCCTAATTTCTGGCCAGACCATGGATTCAGCTGATGATAACGTAGTGGGGAATCATGGTCTATGGTATCTCTTAATAGCTACTCCTCAGGCTCCTCTGGGCTGCGTAGGGATGGAAGATCAACTTAAAGGATAAACTCTTACTTAACTGGGGCTGCTGTGATACGGTCATAACTGGGGACTGTTACTGCAGTACAGTCAGGGCTGGCCTGGCTAATTCAGTCTCCAGATGAACATGTCCTTCTCTTTCTGAGCTCCTCACAGCCATGGTCAACCAGGATTAGCTCACTTAGGTGGGCAGCTCTTTTGGTCTGGGTCTTCTCACGACACTTCAGGTCTGGCTACACTCACAATGATCACTAAGTTCATGGGGAAGTTAGGTAACTTGACCTCCCGCCCCCAAATTCTGGAAATGCAGCCTTCCCCCCTTCTCTTCATGGTCATCACAGGCCATCCAGCCAGCCAGCTTCCCCCTCTCCATTTCACCAAAACCCAGGACTCAGATTTGATCCTCTCAAGCGCTATCTCATTGCCAGCAGCCCCAGGGGCCAGTATGGCTCTGGGGCACAGGTATGGGGTTCTTGTGGATAAGCACCCTACTCTCAAAGCAGTTTTCATGAATCCTCCCTGCCTTGGATTCTACATCCTGGCTCAGGAAGAGGATGGAGCCAGGGGGCCCCTCCTCCCTGGTCAATCTCTTTTGAGTTTCTCATCTTTTCTTAGGTACACCAGAGGTGGGTGACAACTCAAAGAACCAGTTCAACATCTTTTAGAGAGCTCTGCACGTGTTGTGGGGCCTTATGTTGTCTTTGAAGCTGAGGGTAGGTGTCCTCTATTGATCTCAGTTGCAGGGCCTCCACTGTGACTCTAAGACCATGGGGAAAGTTTCACCAACACCAATGTCCTGTTACCCATTGTGTTATTGCTTCTAGTCTCTGTTTTGGAATTTAACTACTAATATCATGTTCTATGTAAGAGGAGCCAAGGCTTTTCATCAGTTTAATTCAACCTGAAAGATAAGAGGTGATGTCCCCTCCATTGAACTGATGATCACCACTATCATGTCTACAACATAAAATGGCAATATCCTCAAGAGTTCAGAGCTGCCACTTGTTAAGAAGGTGCTAGATGGAGGCTGCTACTTTGATCAAAGCCAGGACCATGTTCTTACTGCCAGAGGTCTCAATATGCTATAGTCTATTCTACTCTTTTTCTCAGCCATCATTGAAATGTCTCTCATGTGTGTGCCTCTGATTCTTTGTGTATCTCCTGTGTCCTCCCACCTTTGATCAGCTTTCCTTCACTGGATCTCTCTGCCCCTCTCTGTATGTATCTGAGCACATGTGCCTGTTTTTTCTTTAAATATGGGAAAAAAAGAAATGTTCCTAAGAACACCTAACCAATCTAATCTAAATCATGAGGAGGTTGGCCTAAATAATTGATAATAATGTGGTGATGATGGTGATGATGATGATGGTGACGGTGATGATGGTGGTGATGGTGATGGTGATAGTGATGGTATTGGTGATGATGACGATGGTGATGGTATTGGGGGTGGTAATGGTGATGATGCTGATGATGATGGTAGTGGTGATGATGGTGATGATGGTGGTGATGGTGTTGATGTTATTGATGGTGATGATGGTAATAATGGTGGTAATGATGATAGTTATGGTTGTGATGATGATAGTAATGGTGGTGATGATGGTCTTGATGATGATGATGGTAGTGGTGATGGTGGTGATGACAATGATGGTGTTGATGGTGATGATGGTCTTGATGGTGGTGATGATGATAGTAATGGTGGTGATGATGATGGCAGTGATGGCGATGATGGTGTTGATGGTGGTGATGATGGTGTTGATGGTGATGATGATGGTGGTGATGATAATCATGATGGTGGTAGTGGTGATGGTGATGGTGATGATGATGGTGGTGATGATGATGGTGTTGATGGTGATGATGATGGTGATGATGGTAATAATGGTGGTGATGATGATGGTGATGGTGGTGATGGTGATGATGGCAATGATGATTGTGGTAACAATGATGGTGATTGTAATCGTGGTGGTGGTGATGATGGTGTAGCTAACATTGATGCAAAGCTTGTTGTGTGTCACTTGCCGCTGAGCCCTTCCCAGGCACCATTTTCTTCACCTCCTGAGACTGACACTATGACTAGCCCTACTTCATAGCTGGTGCACACAGTCATTAGGAAACATCTCCGAGGTCATGCAGCCAATATAAGCACTAAAAAAAAACTTTGAAATTCTTTAGCTTTATGGAAGAAAGTAGGAAAAAAATGCTGAATTCCCTTCTAAGAATTCTTGGGACTCAGATAAGAATACCTACCCCTGAGATGTGTGGGTCAGTGTCAGCAGGGAGTTCCCAACAGGGATCACAGGTGGAAAAGGAAGAGTCAGTGACCAGAGAGCAGTAAGAGAGGTAAGAATTCTGGGAAGCTGGCACAAAAGTGGAACAGAAGGAGCCCAGTTGCCGGGGGGAGGCAGACGGGGCCATCAGCCTCCCTGGAGGGGATTTGGCCTTTTTCAAGCATTCGTTGCAAATGTTTCCTGCACAGGTTGCATCCAGCTGGCAGCACAGGCTGCTAACAAGGACTGCAGCCTCTAGAGAGGGGCCTTCTGAGGAGTCACTGCCTGGACAGGTAATTTCATTCTGTCATTAGCCACCATACTCTACGAATTAAGAGCATCCAGCAAAGACCGCAGTTCTATGCTCTGACTGGACAATTCTGCACACCCAGAAGTAGGAGACAGAAAGTGAGCTCCCACTCCTCCTAGCTGCCATTCATACCCCGAGTCAATGGAGTCCCGGCTCCTGGCATCCCTAAGTGGATTTAAGCACTTGACAATAGACTGCCATCCCTGTCACTAAAACATCATACCCGGTGTGGTCAGGAGGCAGACAACAAGCCAATAAACCAACAGCCCTGAAGTCCGCAAGATCATAATTTGAAAATTATAACATCCTCCCCACTCCGTCTATTTCATAGACTTCAAATTGATCTGTCTAATCTCTTATCTGTAACTATGAAGTTGTATTTCCCTCTTAATAGGCCTACAAATGTTATAGATGAATAGTTCAATAGCAGGCAGAGTAGGAAGCAGCAGGCAAACTGAAAAGGGACATTAGCTCCTCACACCCGCAACCAGTGCCGACAGACCCCCTCCGTGCCCAGAATCTCAATCAGCTCTGCCTCCATCTGGCCAAATGGCTGGAGACACACAGCCCATCCACCCCAGAGAGGAAAGTATGTGTGTGCGTGCACTGGCATTGCCATGCAGGGGTGTTCAAACGGGGTGAGGGGTGGGAGGGAGGGGTCTCTCCCCCACTGGGCTCCTTCCCTGGGAAGTTACCTCTCAGCAGTCAGGTCCCTCCTGGCACTGTTCCCTTTCTGTTGTCAGGAAACTGAGCTGATCTCTCTCTGCCTTAAGTCTCCCATGGCTCCCCACTGACTTGAAGATTTAGCCCCAAGCTCTGAATTTAATGGTGTTCAAGAACTCTCGCTATTTTCCTCTTACTTCCCATCACAGATACACCATGACTGGCCCCTCACTCAAACTCCTTCGCTGCTATTCCCTGCTTCTGTCCTATCCATCATGGCCTGGGGTCCTGTCTCTCCACCTTTCTTTGCATTGATGACTCTACCTGACCACTTTACCCCCAAGGCCAATGGGGCCAACAACATGGCAAGTCTTCCTGTACCACAGGCACCCACACCTCTGTAGTGGGTCAGATGGTAGCTCCCAAAAAGAGTTTGAACTTACAGGGGAAAGGGGGTTCTTCAGAGGTCATTAACAGTCTTGAGATGAGATTGCCTTGCTTTAGGAGGGACCCTAGCTCCAAGGTCAGGTGTCCTTATAAGAAAAAGACAGAGGGCAAGATGAAACACAGACATGCAAGAAAGGAGTCCGCATGAAGACAGACACAGAGGGATGGGTCTGCAAACCAGGGAATGCCAAGCAGTGCCCACAATGCCAGAGGCTGGAGGAGGCAGGACGGATCCTCCCAGAGCCTTCAGAGCGCATGCCTTCCTGCCAACACCTGGATTTCAATCTTCTGGCCTCTGGAACTATGCAAGAATAAGTGAGTTTATTCTAAGGCCCCCAGATTGTGGCAATTTGTTTTGGCCATGCCAGGAGGCTCCTGCACCCTCCAGGCTGGGTGAAGCCCCAACACAGACACCACACACCCCACACCCAAGGCTGGCCTCTGAGGTGGCCCCAATTTTGATGGCATCTACCACAGGCCCTTCCTCACTAGGCTGCAAGCTTCTGGGCCGGGTGTCCTCATCACCTCTATGTGTCCCACCCAGCTCTGGGCCTGGGGCATGTGGGAGACACAACACACACCTGTTGTGTGATAGAACAAAATGAAACAGGTTGCCCTGCCCCGGGATGCTGCAGTCCCCCCCTCCAGGCCCCAGGTGCCAAAGTGCCCTGGCTCCCGCAAAGCACACCCCTCTCCCTGGGTCAGGGGAGAGGTCGGCTTCCCTTCCAGCAAACCCTCAGCATGTGGCTCCCAACCCCTGCCTCCAGCAGCAACACAACACACATTCCTGAGCCACAAAGCTGACAAATCCGGGTCCCCAGCAGGATCCCCACTCATCATGACATCATCCTGCTCCCCAGGCCTCTGGGGACAATCCAGGCCCAATTCGGGAAGCAAACAGACTCTCTGTCAGAAGCAACAGGTGGAGAGAGAAAACAAGAGTGGTAAAAACAGAGATGACAGGTCTCAGTGAGGCAGCCACCACGTGTGAGGAGCGAGGTGACATTCTGGCAGTCCAGGGTCTGGACTTCCCTGTCCTGCTGTTGGTCCCCTGTGTGAGCTGCACAGGAGCTTGCTTCTCGGGGTTTCCTGGTGCCCCCTGCATCATGACGGAGGTGCCAGGCTGGAGCCCCAGAGTCCTAACTGCCAAGGTGTCCTCTCATCTACTGGCTGGTCGGAGTTCATCACCTTCTGCTCTGGTCCACTTCCAGGAGATGGCTCCCCCCGATGGTGGGAAGACATGTCCTGCCGACACTAGCACAGAACTTCCAGAGGCAACCCTTCTTTCTACAGCCTGCAGCTTATCCCATCACATGTCACAAGCCAGGGTCTGGAGGCACCACAAGCCCTCAGTGTCACCGTCACCCACCTGCCACGTGCTAGAACTGCTGGGTCACATGCAACCTGCAAAGGCTTCTCAGAGGCTGGCTGTGCCCTCAGGAGCTTGCAAGCTGGAAAGTGGATTGGAGAAAGATTGCAGCCCCAAGTCCGCTGCAGTTCTCAGACATCGGCTGGGGCTTGGCCTCCGAGGGGACACTCAAGGAAGACTCCGGAGTGGGGTAGGAAGTTGAGTTCACTGCTGGAGAAGTGAATAAGATGTGAGCAGAACGGCAGATGGAGGACCCCTGCAGCGTCTCGGGAAGAAACCGGAAAAAGCATGGGGCGAGGAAGCCAGAGCAGTGTCCTGGCTGGAGGACAGACCCCAGGTCTCAGGGTTCCCGGTCACCTGGTTCACCGCCAGCCCTGCCACCTGCTCAATGTCCAGATAGTCTCAGACCTCTGCAGCTCAACTTCTCACCTGGACAAACGCTGAGGAATACAGGACTGAGTGAAGGGCCTGGTCGCTAGCGCACGCTTCCTGATGCCAGCCCCAGTCATTCCTAGGAGAAGGCAGGGCAGCTAGAGGTCAGGTTTGAGATTTGGGACTTTTTCCTGTGAAGGGGAGCAATCACGGTCCGATTAGGTTAGGAGGACGGGAACAATCCAGCAGAATGACTAATCAGATGGCGAGAGGCTGGGGGTGAGGAGGCCACTAAGGGATCCACACACAAGTGAAGCGGGAACATGCCACACCCAGGGAAGGAAGAACAGGGAGCACGGGAGAGACTCTGCTGGTGCTACAGAGCTGGAAACGAACTGGTTAGCCTGGAGGGTGAGGAATCAGTCCGTGGGTCCATACCCAGGCCCCGAGGCATGAGAGAGTGGGAACCCTTAGGAGGAAGAAGGAAGCGAGGAGGGGATAAGGAAGTTTACAAGGGAAGAAGGGGAGGAACAGGAGTTCGGTTCCATTGTGGGGCTGACTTTGGACTTGGCAGGACATCTGCTGGGGAGGCAGGAACTTTCCAGAATTCACAGGGACAGAATGTCAGGAAAGAGCTGGGATCCCAGACCCAGGTTCCAAAGTCACCGTCATCTAGCAAAGAGACACAGGAACCAGAGTGATCCTTGGGAATCGTCTTTTTAACATACCTGGGAGGACAGCGGTGTTAGGAATGTTTTTGTCTAGCTATGGAAAGACAGGGGGAAAGCTACTTAAAAATTAGGTCCTTCTTTTTTCCAAAAGATAAGAACCTGGAGGTGGGAGCTGCTGGTCCTGGCTCAGCAGCTCAGTGAGGTCAGGCCTGGTATTTCCATGAAGTTCAGAACCTTTCTTCCCAGTCCCAAGGAGACAGCCAACATTCTAGGCTTCAGGGCATCCAAGGCAAGGGGTACAGGCTATGTCAGTTGACCTCTGCCTGCTCTACCAGGAAGGCACCCTGAGGACATCAATGCATGCTCACTGTCCGCACTCTCACCTGGCCGCCACCTGTAGCGCTGAGGAAGCCCAAAGAGTGAGATCATCTCACTCATCTCAGAATGGACACTGGCTAAGCCATCAAGGGCAACAGGGAAGTAAGCAGGAGGAACGGCACTGAGAATAGGCCTTGGTTTTCGAAACCATGTAAAATGGGTGCGGAGTTTGGGAGCATTAATTTCTTCAGATGGAAGAAAGACAAGGTCCTGGGGTTCTGAGTTCTAGGAGAGAAGACCACAGACAGCAGATGGGTGGTGAAGAAGAGGGGGAAGCAGGAATATTCCAACATGTGAACTAGCTTAGCACCTGGCAGGGCACCTCATGGCATCTTGAGGAGAAGGAACTTGTGTGTCTGGTGATGAGGGAGAGCATATAATGGGGCACAGGGAGGGAGCAGTATTCACCCAGGCTAAGGTCCATGGAAAGGTCAGTCTGGGAATGCAAGGCCACCACTGCAGGAAGGAGAGGAGCAGAGGAAGAACAAAGCTGGAGATGTTTTCAGAAAGGGTTGAGTTGGGGGCGCTGTCTCTGCTCAGGAGATCTGGGCCCGTGTTCACTTGGAGAAGACAGGAGAAGACACCGTTGGTCCCATAGGTCCCTGTGCTGAATGTGACTCATGGGAAGCTATGCAAGGCCAGCCTGCTTTGGGGGCAGTTCCCCACTACTCAGGGTGTCTGTGTGTTGGTGCCCTCTGAGGACCCACTTAGAAACAAAGGGCCTACAGGGGTCCCTCTCTTCACGTTTACTGTGTAGAAAAGAACCTCATCCCTTCTAAATGCAGACTTGTAGAACATAACATATTTCTTTGGGGAAATAAAAAAAGAGGAAGGGAGGTAGAAAAAGGGAAGGGGGGATGGAGGGACAGAAGGAAGGAGAGAGAAAAACAGAGACAGCTAGCAGCGACCATCCTGAGTTTCTCCAAAGTGGCTCGTAAATGTCCCCTGAACACATCCTGGTCCTTAAGATGGATGAAGATAGTGAAGACAGCAGGGAGGGTGGGACCCCATCGGTAGCTACCTTCTCTCGAGCACCCAGTCTTACGATACTTGCAACAGTTCCACTGGAGAAATCCCATTCTTAGGCCATTTCGTGGACAGTAGATTTGAGGAACAAAGAGGTCAGGTCACTTGTCCACTATTTTCCGGTTGAGAAATGGCACCTGCAAACCTCACCCCAGACAATCGAAGCCACTGATCATCATTTTGTCGGCTTAAAGTAAACAACACAAGGGCTGGGGTTTAGGGGGAGATGGGATTAGGTTCAGCTGCAGTGGATATGCAGAAATGCTAGTCGACAGGGTGTGGGGTCTTGGGGAGATCCCGCTGCAGTCAGTCTCCCCTCTCCAGAGACAGCCGGTTTCTGGCTTCTATCAGCTTCCTACTTTAGTGAGAACTTTTATGGGGAATGGATGACGAATCTTGTCAAATTCCTTCTTCTGAATCGAATTCTTCTGAATTATCGTATGGATTTCCTCTATTTTGTTACTATAAGGCATCATACTGATTTTTTTTTTAATGTTAACCCAACCTTGCAATCCTGGAATAATCCTACTTGGTCTCAGTGTTGGAACCTTTTAACATATTTCGGATTCTAGTTTCTAGTATTTTCTTAAGTATCTTTAAATCAATGTTCACAAAGGATATTTTGTAATTTTCTTTTGTGGGAACACCTGTGGCAGGTTTGGGGGTCAAGATATCGTTGATGTAGTAGAAAAGCTACTTTTGTCTCTCTCTCTCTTTTCTAAAAAAAAAAACTTTGTGTCGGGTTTGTATTATTTCTTTGATAAGTTGGTGATAGAATTCACCTCTGAATCCATTTCAGTGTGGAAATTTATTTGAGGAAAAGTTTTTTTAATATGAATTTAATGTATATAATAAATATTGGCAATTTAGATTTGTAAGTTGTGTTTTTAGGTGAAGTTCCCCATCCCATTTAAGTTATTAAAATTATTGGCTTAAAGTTGTTCCCAATATCTCCTTGTCCTTTTAATGTCTGTAGGATCTATAATAATGTCTCTCCCTTTTTTAAGTGTTCATTCTTATATAAACAATTTGTTTTACCCCCCCTTTTTCCCTGAAGCAGGTGATAGAAAGATTTATCAGTATTATTCTTTTCAAAATACTACATTTTTATTTTGTTGACTTTCTCTATTGTGTCTGTCTTCTATTTCACCAATTCCCATTCTTATTTTTATCACTTTCCTTCTTCTATTTTCTTTTCTTTCTTTTCTTTGTTCTGCTTTGTCTTTTTCTTAATGTAGAAGCTTAGCCACTGATTTTAAACCTTTCTTATTTTCTAGTATAAGCATTTTGAAAGGTTTACATTTTCCTCTAAATCCTACTTTCACCACATCCCACAAGCTGTGATTTGTTTTTATTATCACTTAGGTAAAAAAATTTTTCTGATTTCATTTGGGGCCGCTTCTTTGAACCGTGAGTTTACTTAGCAGTACGTCCTTTAATTTTCTCAGATCTGAGAATTTTCCATTTTATCCTTTTGAAATGGATTTCTGATTTCATGCTATTGTAATTACAGAGTGTACTTTGTTTTATTTCAATATTCTGATGTTTACTGAGATGTCTTTTATGAGCCCAGCATCTCTCTAGCTTAGTGAATGTTCCAGGTGAACTTGAAAGGAATGAGATTTTGTAGTTTTTAGGTATGTTCCATCAATGTCAGCTAGGTTCATTTGCTTGGTAGTGTTGTTTAAGTCTTGTGCATATATGTTAAATTTTTGCCTATTTGTTCTCTTTAACAGGGAGACTGGTGTTAATATTTCTACCACTGTAGATTTGTCTATTTTTTCCCCTTTAGTTCTGGCAATTTTGCTTCATGCATTTTGAAACTGTTACTATTTACACATACAGTTAGGATTGTTCTGTGTTCTTGGTAAACTGTTCCCTTTATCATTGTGTTTTGTACCTCTTTACCTCTATCAAAACTATTTTTTGTCACCTACTTTTTCTGATATGACTCTACCTCTACTAGTTGTATTGTGCTTAGTGTTTACATCCTTTTTCATCTTTTTACTTTCGTCTTGTTTATGTCTAGCATTTTAAGTGTGTTTTTTTGTAAAAAGCATACAGGTAAGCCTTGCTTTTTAAATCTAATTTGGTAATCTCTGTCTTAGTAATATGTTTAGTCCATATACATTTAATAAAATTTTGTTAAGATTGGGTTTAACTCTACCACCTTGACATGTGTTTTTTTTTTAATTTATTTATTTATTTTCAGCATAACAGTATTCATTATTTTTTCACCACACCCAGTGCTCCATGCAATCCATGCCGTCTATAATACCTACCACCAGGTACCCCAACCTCCCACCTCCCCGCCACTTCAAACCCCTCAGATTGTTTTTCAGAGTCCATAGTCTCTCATGATTCACCTCCCCTTCCAATTTACCCCAACCCCCTTCTCCTCTCTAACACCCCTTGTCCTCCATGCTATTTGCTATGCTCCACAAATAAGTGAAACCATATGATAATTGACTCTCTCTGCTTGACTTATTTCACTCAGCATCATCTCTTCGAGTCCCGTCCATGTTGCTACAAAAGTTGGGACATGTGGTTTTGATTTCTCCCATTTGTTTTCTGTTTCTTTTCCTCTTTCTTACCTTGTTTGAGTGAATTACATATGACTTAGTATTTCAATTTGTTCACTGCATCCATTTTTACCTGTTTTGTTATCTTTTAGTTAGTTAGTTGGAGATTACATAATTCATTTTCAAGATAGCATGTTGTACCTTCAAAACTGATACTTTTTAAGAACAGTGTAAGTATCTTGCAACAGTGTAATTCCAGCTATCCCACTGCTCCTTGAAATTTTGTTTCCCCATATTTTTACATGTGCTCTAAAACCCAAAATAAATTATAATAATTTATTTTTTTAAGAATTAAAAAAATTGGGGCACCTGGGTGGCTCAGTGGGTTAAGCCTCTGCCTTCGGTTCAGGTCCCTTCTCTCTCGGCCTGCCACTCCACCTGCTTGTGATCTCTTTCTCTCTCTCTGTCAAATTAATAAATAAAATCTTTTAAAATTTTAAAATATTTTTAAAACTATATAAGTAAATGTACTAAACAAAGGAAGGCATCTAGCACTTGCCCAGATATTTACCTTTACTGGACTTCTTCCTCCCTTCCTGTGGTTCTGCAGTTCTATCTGGTATCTTTTTTCCTTGGCTTGAGAACTTTTTAAAAAATCTGTTCTTGTAATTTATTAGCCAATTCATCTATTGGCAATACATCATCTCAGCTCTGTCTCCTGGAAACATCTTGAATTGGCTTTTGTATTTGAAAATTTCTACTCTGTATATATAATTCCAGTTGATGGGTTCTGTTTATTTTTCTTCCGCTTTAAAGGCCATCAATTGCATTGTCTTCTGGACCCTATTGTTTCTGGTGAGAAATCAGCCACAATTTGTATGTTTCTCTTATATGAAATGTTCTCTTTATTTTTTTCTAATTTTCTCTTCATCTTTGCCTTTCATTAGTTTGAATTTAATGTATGTGTTTTTTCATTGTATTTTTCTGTTAAGATTTCACTGAACTTCCTGAATCATCAAGGTTTGAAAGTTCTCAATCATTATCTCTTCAATTATTTCTTCTGCTGCCCATTTCCTCTCTCCACGTCCTCCTGGGCACTGAACCTGTATATCTGAGATCATTTCATACTACCCACAGATTTTGAATAGCCTGTTTTTCCTCTTTTATTTCTCTTTGAGTTTTTATTTGGGTATTTTCTATTGATCTGTCTTCAAGTGTACTGATATATTTCCCTGTTGAGTCCAGTCTTCACTTAGTCCCATCTAATGAATCCTTCATTTCTGATATACTTTAAGTTTATAACATTTCTATTTGAGTTTTTACAGATTCCATGTTGCTGAAGAAAAATTCCTATCTCTTCACTGTTTATTTTAATAAACTTTTTATTTTGAAATAAATTCAGATTGAGAGAGGAGTTGCAAAGAGCACATGTAGGGTTTCTCTATACTGATCCTGTTTGCCCCAGTGCATTCCAGCTACCTATAGCCCATGGGAGAAATCTCAGCCACATCCGTTTATTTCTGTTTAATCTACAGCTGCTTTTTCCCCCTTTTTTTAAGACTTTATTTATTTATTTGACAGAGAGAGATCACAAGTAGGCAGAGAGGCAGGCAGAGAGAGAGGAGAAAGCAGGCTCCCCGCTGAGCAGAGAGCCTGACGCGGGGCTTGATCCCAGGACCCCAGCATCATGACCCAAGCCGAAGGAAAAGACTTTAACCCACTGAGCCACCCAGGAGCCCCTTTACAGCTGCTTTTACACTATCGTGACAGCATCAAGTAGTAATGATAAAGACCATGTGGCTGGCAAAGTTTAAAATATTTGTTATCTAACCTTTTATGAAAAAAATGGCAACCCCTGCTCTAAGGTTAAAATATTACCTAACCACTTGTTTAAACCATTTATCAAAAGTAATAAATTACCATTGGTAGAACAGTATTAACTATACCACAGACTATTAAAATAGAGGCTTTTCCTTAGATTTCACTAGTTTTTCTACTTATATCCTTGTTCTGATCTAAAATCCAATCTAGCATAATGCACTAGATTTAAATATTGTGTCCTTAGTCTCCTCCAATCTATGAAAATTTCATGATCTTTCCTTTGTCTTTCATGATCCTGATACTTTTGAAGATCATTGGCCAGGAATTTTTTTTTAAGATTTATATTTATTTATTTATTTGACAGAGAAAGAGAGAGAGATCACAAGTAGGCAGAGAAGCAGGCAGAGAGAGGAAGGGAAGCAGGCTCTCTGCTGAGCAGAGAGCTTGATGTGGGGCTCGATCGCAGGACCCCGGGATCATGACCTGAGCCAAAGGCAGAGGCTTTAACCCACCCAGGTGCCCTGATTGGCCAGGAATTTTGTATAATATCACTAAGTTTGTATTTTTATGACTTTTTTTTCAAGATTAGACTGGGATTGTGGATTTTGGAGAATACTACAGAGATGAAGTGCCCTTTTCATCACAACATACCAAGAGGCACATGATGGAAAAATTGCTTATTATGAGGAATAATAGTCTTGATCACTTGGCTAAGCTGGTATCAGCCAATTTCACCAGTGTAAAGTTATCACTTTCCCCTTCATACTCAACTCGTTGGAAGTAAGTCAATAAACCAAGCATATTCAAGAGGAATAGACTAAAGCTCCTGGAGAAAGAAGTGAAAATAGAATCTGTGGATATTTATAAAAACCACCATACAATCAACAAATATTTTGGAGGAGATTCTTTGAGGCTATCCCAATAACCTGCTTCTCCCTAGTTTTATCCACTAAAATCTACTAACATGCTAATTTTAGCATGCTTCAGTGGATAATGACTGCAGTTATAATGGAAATGGTGTTCTAGTGATGATTTTCTATTTCCCTTAATCTACACTTATTAATAGGAAATTTCACTATTTGTTTTTATTTAATTCACTTGTCAAATGTTTACACTGGATCCTTTATTATTCTTTATCATCATTATTTAAGTCTTTGATAGTCCCAATACCTGTTTCTTCTGTTAAGTTTGCTTCTCTTGACTATATATTCTCTTTACCATGGTCACATTTTACTGATTTCTTATGTGTCCTGAAATTTATTGTATGTCAAGCATTCGATGCAAGAAATATGTATATATCAATGGGTCCAAGCAATAGTTATCATCAGTAATGGTGTCAGGTCACTGGATAGGGTCAATTTGACCTGTAGTTCAAGTAGTAACAGGCTTTGTTCTAGCTTTAATTTGTAGTTTAGTTTACTACTGGCTCAAAAAACTATTTTAAAAGTAGGATGGTGTCTCTCCTTCCTGCAGGGCTTGGGTTCTGGGTACAGAAAAGACTGCTGAGATCTCTGTAATTTAAAATCAAGAACCAGGTTTCCCAACTGTGGGAAATCTCTGCTTTCCTGCCTGGTGCCAGCTTTTTGGGTTCTGAAGAGTTCTCTTTGCTCTCCTGTCCTACTCCAGGTTTTGAGCAACTTAGGAGATCTCTCTCTGTCTTGAATGTCTCGTATGATTTTCCCTCTGCACAACTTCCCAAGACCTAGACCTGGGCAGCTGAAAGGTGTCCAACGTGCTTCAGATGGACTATTCTAAGATCTCCTGCCTTGTCCCAACACCACCTTCAAAGGAAAGCTCCCTTGAATTTGGGGAGAGTCCTCACACACCTCAGATATGGGGCGCATCTTAGTAAAGAATTCAACGAAGACCATGGATTCTCTTAGTGACTGGGGCACTCAAAATTCTAACCTGTCTTGCCAGCCTACACATAGCTACTGAAAGTGTTCTCAGGTTTTAATTGGTTTTGCCTTAGCCACTGACCAGTTCCGTTTCCTCCTCCTCTTGCTACCTATCAGGAAAGAGGGCAACCATGAGTCCCTTCTCTACTATAAGGGGCTCATCACTTTCTGATATTTTGTCCACTTATTTTTTTTGCATCCTCAGCCACACGAAGAGTTCAGAAAAACTATGGTTTTATAGTGTATTCAACTTGTTTTGGTTGCTGGTGTGAAAGCAAGGGCTTCCTTCCACACTCTAGATTACAACCAGAAGTAGAACTCATGTCCGCATATAACTTAAAGAGTCTTATATATTTAAAAATGTCTGAAAACTGTATGTTTAACCCAAATCTTTTAGATGAGGAAATTCAGCAGAAGCCAGGCTCAAACTCAGTCCAGTATTGGGGGGGATGGAGATGCTTCTTTCTGATAACAGTCTCTTCCACCTACACCACCACCTCTACTGTTGTCAGCACCCTCACTGTCGATGCCACCAATCTCACCATCACCACCATCAAACACAAAAGTCATTTGTCAGGCACCCACTTTGGGGCTGGTATACACTAGTTAATCAAATTCATTGTCTTATTTTATTTCCACAGCAACTATTTGAGATAGGTACTATTATACACACCCATTTTACAGATGAGGTAACCAACCCTCAGAGAAACAATGTACCCTTCCCAAAGAGTAATTGCATGGTCTTGCACATAGGTCTGGATGGATCAGTGGTTGACACCTTTGCCTTCCATGACACAGCCAGACTTGGTCTTTATCACGACTTGACTACTAGTTTGTATAATAGTGCTTCTGATGAGCAATGGACCAGAAGGCTGCCCATCCTTACTTCCCTCACTCGCTGAAGCGGTGACCAGATGCTTGGGAGGCCTGGAACCCTGAAGCTGAGCTAGCATCTTTCCTGTCTAGGCCTCTGCCTTTGTTCTGCTCATCTCTTCACCCCTTCCTTTTGAACCCAAGCATAGCTTCCAGTATAAACATGTGGAATATGCACTTTTGGTGGTCATGGCAGTGTCAGCATACCATGGGCTCAAGCTCTGCTGGTGGACAGAGGTGTGGGAGACCTCAAGCCAAAGCAGTTGGGTCTTCCCTTGGGTCTTCCCTCGGCATGCAGACCTGGCAAGAGTTCTTCCCAGAAGCTTGCAGTGTCATCACAAGAAGGAGGCTCTTGGGAAAGAATATGGAGTCCATCACTTCCAGGGCCAAATTGGAGAAGCCCATTAGCACATCATTTGTGCAGTCTGGATGTGCAAGGCAAGAACACCAGAGAGATTAAAGACACCAGCATATCATGGCAAGGACTGGGGCCACATCCATTTGTTTCTCTCTTATCTGCAGTGAGGGGGAAGGAGGAAAAATGTTGCTAGGATTGCTCGGGTTGGTGAGTTATTTCAAGGACTTGGAGACAAAAGGATACCAATATACCAACGACCGTATAAATCGATGTGCAGAAACTGATAGCACTTTATCAGAGGGCCCTAATGAGGTTTGGATATTATCTGTGGTCCACAGCCTGGTTCTGGAGGAAGTGTCAGCCCAGTCAGGTAGACGGGTGTTTGAACCCAGTTCTGTCACCTCCTCACCTTGTCACCTTGAGCCAGTCTCCTACCTACCCTCTCTGGACTCTATTGTCCCCAAAGTACCTGTGAATTGAAATGCAGTGTCTTTGGACTTTGTGACTGTCTCTAGTCTTGGCTTAAGCAAGAGTCACAATAAAGGCTTTGCCTGGGCCCCGGGATGCAGAGTAGAGGTCCACCTCTGGGAGAACAGGCAGTGGGCAGCATTCCAGACAAGAAGGTGGTTTCTCCACTCAATGTCTTGTCTGACTCCCTGTCCTCAGCACACACTCGAGAGCCCAGCATGGAAGAGCTGCTGAGCAGATCTCTGCCTGAGAGACACCACACCTGCAGGAGACCTCACCCAGCGACAAGTCAGCACCATCCATCATTGCTCAGATCTGCTCCTTGGATCAAGGAAACATGGGCCCAGCAAGGAGCCAGGACAGCTGCTTTCCATTTCCATAATCAAATGTTTATGTGCCATTTCCTCCTGCCCTTTCTCCTCTCCTCTCCCCGCTCATTTCTATTTGAGCAAAGTGTGTTCAAACATCCCCTTTTGCCCTGTTGGGGACAAAAAGTGCCTGTAATGTTGGTGTAACATTTTGGAGAATGAATGCAACATTTGTGTCTATTTGCTGATCGGAATATTGATTTCTTCTTGAAATGAAATGTCACATCCATGAGATTCAAGATGTGGTATAGGGAGGCAAAACTCCAAGCCTGACAGGTTGGTCTTTGGGCAGCTCTTACAATAGCTCAGCAGTGTCTCCTCCCTCTGTGTGTTGGCCAGGCTCGGGGAAAGACAGATCCCAGGTGTCCTGGTCCTGGTGTGACTCCTCAGCTAGCAGTCCAGGGCTATCTGGACACTCTAAAAGAACAGAAAACAGTGGTTTTGTGATGGCCTATTTGGTATGCAGAGCATTGGCGACCATGTCCTGTTGTGGCTGGGTAAACAGTGTTTGTTGCACAACAAGATACTGACAGATAAAAGGCAACAGCTCCGGGTCATCTTCTAGGTAGAAGCCCTGTTCCCTCCTGGGACAGAAGAGTCTGTGAGAATGAATTGACAGGTGTTGGGTGGCCTGTGTTAAGAGGGACAAAACGTAGCCGAGCAATGCTGCTGAACACAGTGGAGAATATGGACCAGAAACATGTACAGAGCAGACTTTTCCTTAAACGCTGACCAGAGCCACGTGTTCCAGGAAGGAGGGACATACCCGGATGTGGCTCTGTGCTTTGGGAAGTGTCACCCGGGAGGGTTTCTGCGCCGTGGGTCTGGCCCAGGAAGAGCTCAGTGCTTCTGATGAACAATGGACCAGAAGGCTGCCCATCCTTACTTCCCTCACTCGCTGAAGCGGTGACCAGATGGAACTTCTAATTTAGAGGCAACTGGTGTCTTACTTGGCAACAACTTTAGGAAAAGACTCAATGGCTGCTCTCCTTGGGGGATAATTATCCAATTTTTCTTTCACGCACAGTATTTTATGAGCACCTACTTCACGCTAAACATTATGCTAGACACAGGAGATGTGAAAGTGCACAGAACTGAACAGTCCCTGCCCTCATGAGGGTGACTTTCCATGGGTATGGTAGAAGCCTCACCAAAGCAATGAAAAAGATAAGGCAAGAAAATATATAATGGTAAATGCCACCAAGGAAATGAACACAGAGGTGAGATGAGACATAGAAGTCAAACCAGAATTCCACTGCAAAGGACAGCTAGCAAAAGATCTAAGGGCAAAAGCCACACCCTGGGGTTTTAGAAAATACAAAAGGATACAGTGCAGGAACAAAGGCGGCAATGAACACGGCCGTCCGTCAGGCCCCGGTGAGTCCCTGCAGCAGGGGACCATCTCCTGTGGCTTCTGCTCTCCCACGAAGTCTGTCCCCAGTTCATTCCTAGCACAGCCCACACAGGTCACAGGGGAAATCATGGGACATACTACAGACTTCGCTTCATCCTTCTTCTTTGTCTTTCTTCTGCATCTCTGAGGACCACGGCAAGCTGTAGCCCCCTGGTGCCCTCAACGGGGACACCCTGTCCGTGGTACCTGCTGTGCTCCAAGCAGGAGACGGGGGAAGGCCTGGTTGGCCATGGACATGAGCGGCTTCCCACGGCCCACCTGGGATTTGTGAAAATTAACTCTCGGTAAGG
Source organism: Mustela erminea (assembly GCF_009829155.1). Taxonomy (NCBI): domain Eukaryota; kingdom Metazoa; phylum Chordata; class Mammalia; order Carnivora; family Mustelidae; genus Mustela; species Mustela erminea. Next base: position 106,536,041 of record NC_045623.1, on the reverse strand, counting down.
GATTTCAGGTTTTAACGACCCCCCACCCCACCGAGGGATTATCTAACATACAGAGGGTAATAATAATATAAGCCCAATATGTGTCCTTCGGTCATCTTCTCTAGACCAGTGTTTCCATCCCCACAGACGACCTCTTGAGCCACTTTCCACAGTTCCTGCTTCCTGCTTGCTTGGCCGTTTGAACCAGGGAACAGGCGAGGGCAGCCCTGTGGGAGACAGGATTGAGGACCGTGGACAGCGCCCGACAGCCGTGGGACCAAGACAGTTTCAAAATCAGCCCTTCTCTGTAATCCTGGGGCAAATAATACATTATATGTTAATTTTTAAAAAATCAACCCTTGACTCTCTCTGCTTGAATCAATTATCATAGGGTTTCACTTATTTGTGGAGCATAACAAATAGCATGGAGGACATGGGGAGATGGAGAGGAGAAGGGAGTTGAGGGAAATCGGAGGGGGAGGTGAAGCATGAGAGACTATGGACTCGGAGAAACAATCTGAGGGGTTTGAAGAGGCGGGGGGTGGGAGGTTGGGGGAACCAGGTGGTGGGTATTGGAGAGGGCACGGATTGCATGGAGCACTGAGTGTGGTGCAAAAACAATGAATACTGTTACGCTGGAAAAAAAATTAAATAAAAAACCAACCCTTGTCCCTGCCTTTGCTGCAGTAACATGAGATTTGTCTCGGTTGCAAGCCACAAAGTACCCACCCCCTTGCGCTGAGGGAAAGAAGCACCCCCGCGTGGGGCGGCCCCAGCTGCAGCCAGGGACAGCCTCCCGGGGTCGACAGGGCTCCTGCTCTGTGTTCCTCCCTCCGCTTCTCTTGCCTTCCTCACCCACAAGCTCGGTGCACAGGGCGTCGTGAGGTGCCGGCAGAGCCGTCCTCACGCAGCACACTCCAGCTCCGTATGGCGGAGGGTGATCACAGAAACGTCTCGGAGAGAACACGCTGGCAGGCAAAAGAAAGGAAAACAAGAGAGCTCGGCAGCTTGCCAAAACCTATGCTCTCTGGGGACATTGGAGCTGCAGTTCAAGATCAGCTGTAAACTCTGAAGCCCACGTTCCCCGGTGACCCCAGCCCCTTGCTAAACCCAAAGCTGAATCTGCCCTTAGCTCGCTGGGGCGTCCGCATCCCCGTCCCCCAGGGCGAACGCTCCCTTACCTGCCCCTTCCCTGGGCTGAAAGACCCACACACTCAGGTTTCCTCTGACCCCAGTGGCTGCTCCTTTTCCTCTCCTTGGCTGGTTCTTGCTTTATTCCCCAAGCTTTGGGGGCAAGTTCTCTTCTCTCTCTGTGCTCAGACCTGCATGACCTTGTCCAGGCTTCTAGCTTTGAGCACTAGGTACCGGCACTTCCCTGTCTGCATCGGTCAGGGACGGACTTCCCTCCTGATACCCACACTTGTGTATCCAGCCACCCACTCAGCATCCCCACCTGCTGCTCACCAGGCATCACCAACCCTGCTGCGTGGCCAGCCCCCTTAGCACTGCCCTCTCCCCCTGGCCTCCCTGCTGCTCCACGGTGTTTCTCGCATGCACCCCCACGCTGTCTCTGCTGGCTGCCCATTCTGCAGGGAGCACTCTTCCCTACGTCCCCCTGCCCGTCACTGGCCCTCCTCGCCTCCTCACCAGGCCTCCCCTGCCCACTGTGTGAGATGCTGAACCCGCTCTTCACGCCGCTGCCACACCCCACACCTCTCACAGTGTATATGGATTACTGATGGCACCGATCGTTCCGAGTTCGTGCTCCTTTGGGGCTGGGAGCTGAGTATGTTTATGAATGCACCCCAGCATCCAAAACATTGTCTGGTGGTAAGAGATACTCAGTAAATATTTACTGAGTCAACACGCAGACGTGGCCTGGCCCAGCCTGCTCACAGCAGAGTCGGGAGCTCCTGTGGTTGGGGCGTTGATGGCAAATGTGTCTTCCTGCATCAGGCCCACAGGGGTGTAGAGTTGGACAGAGCACCCTGTGCTTAAGACCATGGCTGCAACCACAACAGGTCAGTGGGACACATGGGACAGTGCAGGGTTCTCAATGTAGACTCTGAGTTCTCAACTCTGTGTTGTCCCACGAAGCCACAAGTAAGACTCAAGGTCTTCACAACATGAAAGTCACAGAGGTTGGGGCCGTCCCATCTTGACTCCACCTCTCGGGGGGGTTCCTGCTCCTGCTGCACCTGCCGTAGCCCCTCACCTGCACACCCCACAAATAGGAAATCACAGCTAAACGCATTCTTTCTGAGTGCCTCTGCCCAGCACCGCACTGAGTTTCTGAATGACAGGGATACGATTGGGAATGGGACCTTCTCTCAAGAGGTCGCACATTCCACTCATAAAATTCTGAGCTCACAGGTCACCCGCTTGAAGAAATAATGTAGCCTTGGTTTTCTGTTGTTGATGCAAATGGGAAGCTATAACTATAGAGATTTAACATAAAGACCCAGAAATCTGGAGAAGCAGAGGGATGCGTCCCTGGACCAGGTAGAAGCCCTCCACAGAAGGATATGTAGGTCCCTGTTTGGATGCCACCAGCAGGAGCTCAGTGTCAAGGACACAGAGACATGGGTTGGGCATATCTGGGGTCCCTTGTGGGGAGCCACCATCCAAGCCAATCCTTCACTGGGTGTGGATGTTGGTCTACAGAAAGGAAGGCTCATCCTGAGAAGTTAGACCTTATGGCAGCGGCTTCTGCCACCCTCTGCTTCCAACCACAGCCTGGAGATGACTTGCCTGGACCACAGTCCAGGGCTGGCTTGTCTCCTGGAGCCTTGCACACCTCCCGCATCTGCTGCATCAGCCACCACTACTAGTTAGAACAGCCACATGTCACCATGAGTGGCTGTGGCCTGGTTCCTGGGAAGTGAGATTTTTGTTCCCATGTGTATGGGAGGAAATGGAGATGCTTCAGAGAAGGACAAGAGAACCTACAAAGGGTTTCCACATTCCTTTAGTGTGGTGGTGTTGCTGGTGTTTGCAAATAACTAGGTGCCCAAGAAGGAGGGGGGGGAGCAGGGGTGGCTGCTGATGCCAAGTCCGTGGTATCAGCTCTGCTGCGGGAAAGGTGCCCGTGACCGTGGCTTCGAGGGAGTCCTGGTCTAAATGGGGCAGTGCTGACCGTAACCAGGGTCAGCATTTCAAGATGCTCACAGAACACCGGGAGGTGTGTGCACTCCCCCCAAAACCCTGCAACTGACTTTGAACTCCTTGGCTTGGAAGGCGCTATGGTTGCACGGAAAGCGGCGGTGGAAGGAAAAATCACAGAGCTCACAAAAGACAACTTTGGGCAATCAACCGGCAGCCGTGTTAGGCCCACGGGGAGTGTGTCTCAGCTTCACACTCGGGGAGTGTTCTTCCCCAAGGGAGATCCCTCGGGAGTAGCACCTGTTTGGAGACCAGTTTTGTCACACCTGGCGGGTTCACTCTGCTCACGGCCCCAAATTCTAATACCAAATGCAGATTTTTGAACATAACGTGACCTCTTGGGGATACGTTTTTACATCAAACTCCAAATACAGCACCGTAAAATCTGCAGAAGGCTGGTCTCTGGATGGGGAGCCCTGAAGGAACGGAGCAGGTCACCCAACCTGTCAGACCAGGGAGCCCGTCGTCTCCATGCGGCTAAAGTCTTGACGTGCGGCTCACGGGCAGATCTCGTCTTTGTTCAACACTTCGGGAAAAGTTTGATTTGTACGTTTTCAGGCAGATTCTCCTTTTGAATGCGCCACTCGTGAGCTCCATCAAAAGCCCTGCTTCCAACACACCGAGAGAAAGGAATGGTCACGGGTGGACCTCACTTAAACGTGTTGTGTTTCAACAAATGGAGCAGAGCAACGCCGTTTCTCAAGGCTGCTCTCGGCTCCTGGCTGAGGCGGAAAGCCGGCCGCTCTGGACTGTGCGGCTCTCTTCACGTGGTTTTCCTGCACGATCTGGGGCCTCAGTCCCCTTCCAGGCTGGAGGAGGACGGAGCAGGTGATGCAACGTGGGTTCGGACACCCCTGCCAACGGGCTTCCGAGCAGAGCCCCACAGTGGCTCTTTATCTTACCAGACCCTGCGGGGCAGCCGGGGCCCTTGCTCGGTGGGCCTCCCACGTGGCGGGGAAGCTACGCTCCGCCTCCATCCCCTCCAGCCCCAGCCGGATTTCCAGCTTTGACAACCAGGCCCCTGCACCAGCCCAGCAGCTTCTTGGAGTCTCAGAACGAAGAAGGCGCTGCTGTCTCTGTTCCCAGCTGAGGGGGTGCTCGACTGTCCTCGAGAGACTGAATACGTAGTGGACGGTGGCCAGGCCGAACAGAAACACAGAACTCCGACCCACGACCTGCAGCAGCCTGCCAGGAAGCCGGCCCCATCCCCACGGCCGCCAGCCTGCAAGCCGGCCGGCTGTGAATCAGACTGGCAGGAGGTCGGACTGTCTCCTCTAGTCACGACCCCCAGTAACGGTCGGCCCTGGGCGGCCAGGGCTGCGTGAGTAACTGCCAGTTTCTCTAAATTTGGTCACCAGCTCCAGCCCCAAGTCGGGACTGACTGGAGCCCTGAATGTGCGTCCAAGCCCATCCCCACGAGGCCCCGGTTCTAGTTAGCCCCCCCAGCGTCCCCAGGCCGACGGCCTCTCTCAGGGCTGTTGGAGTCCTGGAGTCACGGGTTGCAGTCACAGGTCCCCGACAGTGAACCAAGACTAACTCCTGACTTAGGAACAGTCCAGCCGCTCCTGGGAGTGTAACCTTTGACTGGTCAGCACCGGGAGACGGTCCCTCTGACGGGCCACTCCGTCCCCCACAGGAAGGTAACCTTGTCTGAAACAATCCACTTGTTGCTAGAAACATCCTTTTCCCGACCCCTCCTCTGCATAAATGCCTTCCATTGTGTACAGCTCCTGGGAGGCCTTCCCATGTGCTGCGCCCGGACTCTGGGGTCGTTGGACCTTCAGATCTACTCCGCCAACTTCTGTTTTTACCAGGAACCCTCCCCCTCTCCTCCAAGAAGAGCCCCCCTCCCCTGCTGGCGTTCAAGCCACTCCCAACCACATGACCATGGCCCACGCCCCGCCACAGCTCGCTCCGAGGGAAGTGCTTGCTCTCCCACATGTTCAGTCTGGGCCTCAGGGTCTACCACCCACAGGGTCAGGCGTGAATGGCATAGACCCAGATCCTGCGTCCTGGCACTCCTGCCGGCGTGCTTACTGGCCACAGGCCGTCACCGTTGACCTTGAGATGAGCTCTGAAGATCACCAGCCAGCGAGCCGGCCATGCCCCTCCTGCCTTTCAAAAGGCACGGCACGAAAAAGCCAGGCGTGAAATTAGCAAACCTCGAAGCAGGCGCGAGCAAGGCGGCCGAAGAGCTTCTGGGCTGGCTCCCCCCAAAGGGAGCAGCTGTCACCATCCCATTCTGAAGACTGCTCCTGTGGCTCGTCTGTCTGAGTGGGAGAGCTTTACTCCGAGTACTCAAGGATCCATCTTTTGGAAGAAAATGCCAGGACATGTAAGGGAAGGCAGAAAGACAGAAGGTGATATTAACTGGTTTGGGGCAACACATGCAAGGCCAGACGAAACTGATTATCATGGGAGAAAAAGTGCAAATTCCTTTATTTTCCTTCCTCAGCTTATCTGTGGCCGGAGCTTCCAGTGTGGAGGCTCTCGTGCCGTCAGGGAAGATGCTGCGTAGTTACCCGCACATCAGCAAAGCGGCAGAGCCTCATGGCAGGAGGGAGTCATGCTGGTAGAGTCAGCAAAGGGCCAGAAAGCAATCAAACGTGGCCTAGGAGCCAAGGGAAGACAAAGGAGGGAGAGTAGGTTTGGTCCGGTGGTGGGAATCAGGCCCCACTCTCCTTGTCTGTGCCGAGGAAGACAACGGAGTTGTGTACGCAGACAGTCGCTCCAGCCCCGCCCGAGTTTCTGAGATGGACGAGAGGGAACCTGGTTGTGTCTGGGGGTCTGTTCACGCCCAGAGTGGTCTGGGGGGGCAGGCTCAGGAGTTAAGAGGTGAGGAGGACGCAGCGTGAGCAGGAGACCAGCCTGGATGCCAGAGGTTTTGGGCCCATGCTGAGACGGGTCTATGCTGGCCCCTCAGCTGGAGGAAGGCTGAGCAGCCAGGAATGGCATCGGGAGAGACCCCTGAGTCCCCCAGACAGGCCAGAGCCCAGGGCCACCTAAGAACCCATCAGGCAGGCAGATATCCCGTGGAGATGTAAGATCTCACACATACGGACCCATTGTTCCCTCTGCCACAGTTTCTGGAAGCCTCCCTCTCTGCTGGACACCACATGCCACAGGGCAGAACAGGAAGAACGGGAGAATGTTTCCGTCGTTGGGTCAACCGGGCCCTGCGCTCACTGGGGCAATCCCCACCTGCCTCGCTCACCCCCTCGTCCCACCTCGTCCCGTCACAGGTGGGCCAGAGCTGGGAAAACCTCGCCCCTCTGCAAAGGGATCGTCTCGTCCTTGAACCCCGCGGCTGGGCACTGTAGCTGTGAGCCCCCGCTTCACCGTCACGCACAGCACCATCTGCCCACCCAGGGGCTCTGGCAGTCCACGGTCAAGGCTACTCACTGGGTAAGATTTACGGCAACCTCTGATGCAGCGGACCCCAGAGATGCAGCAGGGACCCTGCTTGCCAGGAGCCTACCTTCTAGAGGAACAGGCGGTTCACTCCGTGGGTATCATCTGCTGTGGGACAAGACACTTCATCCTAGAGGAGAAAGGGTAGAAAAGGCACCATCTCTAGGTAATACCGATGAGGTCTTCCCCACATGGTCAGAAGTGGAACGTTCAGAGATGCGTGAGAGATGGCAAGTCTGGTTATCCAACTGCGACCAGCTCACACACACACACACTTGTGCAAATCACATGCACCCATGCGTGCACACACAGACACATGTGCAAGCAATGCACTGCACATGTGTGCACACGGATATGTGATTAGACATGCATGTAAGCCCTCAGGCCTGCACGCGCACCCTGTGCACGTGTGTGTGCACGTGTGTTTGATGATGTGTGCGTGCAAGCACGCATACACATACACATCCACACACACACATACACACAGGTAAGCATGTATGCACACACAGGCAAGTACACACGCATGCACACACACAAACACACATGGACAGGCACAAACAGGGGACATGACGCACATGCATGAATTTACACATACGCAGAGATATGATGCAAATACAGATATGTGTGTACACACACACACACATCCACATGCACACACCTTTCTTTTAATTGCAAGTGAAAGTGGCCTATGTCTAGCCCCTGGACGGTGGCAGAAATGCTCCAATGACCTCTTTCCCCCACCCACTGTCCCTTATCAACAAGCTCCCATGGGCAGGAGTGTCCTCTGGCCTTCTTTCTTACCACTCTTCTGCTCTTAGGGCATCAGCTCCAAGCAGACACGTGCTGACAGAGCCACAGCCACAGGAGCTGGGCAGCTCACATGCCGGACACCGTGTGGGGCTCCCAGTCAATGATTGATCAGAATTCGTTGACGCCAAGAGACGGGTCTGCTACACGGGCTGGGCGAGCCCCGGCTCCGATTCCAAGTGCACTTTATAAATCCCAGCTTCGTAAGCTGCCCTTTGACGGACAGTGTTGTGCTGAGTAACTATGTGGAGACAAGCTGCCAAAATATTATCCTTGGCGCTGTCCCCCAGAGAGATGAATGCCTCGTGTGCTAAACCCGACTGCTGAGACAGCACTTGAGCCAGAGGGGAAGTTGCTTTTCATTTATTAGGCTAAAAAATTATATCCTTGCATTAGGAGGTCTTGGAGCCAGCCCAGCCGATGGTAAGTGCACTTCCATTCATGCATCTGTCTATCCATCCCGTAATTTATACACTGTTGGTGGTGAGATCATAAACAGGCTTCACCCCTTAGAAAAGCAGGGGATGAAGGGAGGAGATGCGTGTGTCCAGGAGGCTCCCTCAACAGTAACAAAGCTAACATAGCCAGGGGGTCGTGTGTGTGGCATCAGGAAATAGGTTGGGACAATTAGGAACCAAACGGCTTGGGAGCCGTTCAATGCAAGTGTGTGAATTCCCAGGGATCATAGCTCAGCTCTCCAGAATAATCATCCGGCTGGAACGTTACCACAGCGTTGCCAAAATCATGGGAAGGTGGGGAGGACTGGGCCACACAGGGCACCTGCAGGGCAGAGGCACCCTCCCGTTCTTGCAGAACAAGTGAGTGAGAGTGGAGAAAGACCCAGGCAGGTGTGAGTGAAAAGAAAGCTGATCCCTGATCTCATCTTCAGGCCTTACTGATCCCTGATCTCATCTTTAGGGCATACTGATCCCCAATCTCATCTTCAGTGCATACTGATCTCTGATCTCATCTTCAGGGCATACTGATCCCCAATCTCATCTTCAGGGCATACTGATCCCCGATCTCATCTTCAGGGCATACTGATTCCCAATCTCATCTTCAGGGCATACTGATCTCTGATCTCATCTTCAGGGCATACTGATCCCCAATCTTATCTTCAGGTATACTGATCCCCAATCTCATCTTCAGGCCTTACTGATCCCCAATCTCATCTTCAGGGCATACTGATCCCCAATCTCATCTTCAGGCCTTACTGATCCCCAATCTCATCTTCAGGGCATACTGATCCCCAATTTCATCTTCAGGGCATACTGATCCCCAATCTCATCTTCAGGGCATCTGATCCCCAGTCTCATCTTCAGGCCTTACTGATCTCTGATCTCATCTTCAGGGTATGGAGACCACTTTTCTCTCATGTGGAACTCCTTCCCACAGGTACAGGGGTGCAAGACAACAGGCATGTTTCTTCTTGGTTGCTATGGGTCTGAAGTCCAGGCACAGCTTCCACAGTCCTCCGTGGAGTGTTTCGGAGGCCATAGGGAGGATTCCTTATGGGTTGTGTCTTCTCTAAAGAACCATCTGCTTCCAAGTTCATTCAGCTTGTGCGCAGAACTCATTTCCACATGGCTGTGAGGTCGGGGTCCCTGCTTCTCACCAGCTGTTGAAGGGAGGCTGCTTTTTGGTGCTAGAGACCACCTGTGTCCCCCAGCCCATGTGGCCCTCCCGTGGACCCTCTCTCAATGTGGCATCCTGTTTCTTCAGGCCAGCAGGAGGCTCCATCCTCAGAGGGGCCCCCGTCCCTTTGGTAGAGGATCCATGGGATTAGGTCATGCCTGTGAATCTGCAAAATCCACCACCTCTGCCATGTTAACTGGTAAATCCTAGGTAAGTCCCAGGACTCTGGCAAGTCCCAGGTGCCCCACACTCAAGGGGAGAGGATTTTATAAAGGCACAACTCCCTGGGGGTCAGCTACAGTGCCCACTCCACCCACACACCCTGCAGGTAGCAAATCAGAGGATAAGGAGGGGAAATGACCTCCCCAAAGTCACCCAGAGATCCCTTGGAGACCCAAGATCAGAAACCTGATGTGCTGACAGGGAACCACTCTTTGCACTGTTTCTCCATTGGGTGTATTTCTACCCATTTCACCTAAGTTTAGCCGTGTCCAGAGAGAAATAGGGCATTCGCTCTTACCCTCAATCAGGTTGTGAGTTCTGCACCACAAAGACCCCCACCCTCGATGGGTAAGCAGGCTCTGCAGGGAAATGCAACCACCATTTCCCAAGCTTCCACTCGCGTGGGAGCCCCTGGGTGTACGTATAGACCAGTTGTGCAGGGAACGTCCCACCTCAGAGCCTGCAGCCCAGAGTCCTGTGGGTCAAGCCCCACCGAGGCACGTGGAGGCAGCTCTGGGCAGGTGGAGGGGCTGCTCTGCACACGAGCGCGTGCCTGCTGACGGGAGGGGAAGGAGGATCACGGAGCCTCATCAAGCCATCCCTTTCCCAGAGGGGCTTCTTACTTAGACCCCTACTGCACCCCTCCTCTGGGTCGTCGGTCCCAGGAGGACAACTAAAGCAGCCTGGAAATATCAAAAACACTTTCTTCCCTGAAAAAAAATAATGACTGCGTGCATGTTAGCGATGAGTATTACAGAGCTGGGACTGTCCCAGGCACCGGGCATCCATCTTCGTCCTCACGAAGACCCTGGCATGCAGATTCTGCTCTTCTCTATGTGTCTGTGGTGGGGAAGCAGAGGCTGGGGGTGGGGGTAGGTGCTGGCACGTGCAAGCTCACCGCCAGCATCGGGATGGAGACCCCGTGACCCCAGGTCTGTGGTCTTGACTGCTACTGTCAACCAGAGAAAGTGCATGTTCTACATCTTCCCAGCCAGGGGCCAGCCATCCCCCAAGACCCACCCTGTTCCCTGTCTGTGTTGCCCCAAGGACCACCTTCTAGTGCCAGCTGGTCCCCACATGTCCCCACACACTCCTTCTCCCTGCAGACGTTCTCCCAGTACTTTCCAGGGGCTACATCTGGAAACGATGCACGCGAGCTCCAGGCCTGCCGGGCTCTAGGGGAGGTCTCTTTGGTCCACAGGTCCCTTCATTATTTTGTTCATTCGTCAATGTTTCTCGGGCATCCACTCCCTCCTGACCCCGAGCTGGCCCTGGGGATACAAACACAACAGCCTGATCCTGTCTCAACGGGGTCCTGTCTGGGAGGCGGGGGGTGGACAGCTGCCTAAGGAGGATGGTCACCGACAACGTTAGTGGGACCACGTGTAGGGAACATGGAGAAAGGGCCTCACCACTGGGAGCGCGTGACATGCACAAACTCCTCAGTTCTCCCTCTGTTCCTGCTTAAGAAGAACAACCCAGATCACATCAAGGACATCCTCACTCTGCAAGGCAGATGTGGCTCCCCAAAACCTGCCCATGGCCTTTGAGAGGCCCCCCTTAGTGTGACCCCCATCTCTATCGCAGGAGCCCCTTGGCTTCCCTCAGGCTTCTCCTGTTCCGGGACGGGCTGCCCCCTCTTTTTTTCTCCAGGAACTCCCTTGGTGCTTGGTGCTCAGGTCCCCAGAAAAGCCCTAGGCCTGAAGCCCAGCGGCAGGGTGCTCTCATCTGCCTGCCGTCCTAACCGCAGAGGAGCCGAAATTCATGAAAATCGTGTCCCTTCACCTCCCTGGGAATGTACTCTGGGTCAGACCTCCCGGACGTCCTGCCGTCACTCACCAATGACAGAGGCTCAGCCCAAGGGTGGAGGAATGGGGTCTTCGTTTCTTATTTGTGGAATCGCCCCTAATACTCTATTGCATGCTCATTCACCAGTCTTAGCTCTGAAGAGACCCACTTTTGGAAAGAGCAAAGGACAAAGGTCATCTCCTTTAAGTTATTCAAAAACCCTCATCCAATCAATATCCATTCACTCAACAAATATTTACTGAGCAAATTGCAACAGCTTCCGTTGGCCCTGCCCTAGGAGAAGCTGCAGAAGGGCTTTAAGCAATGGTGCGGCTGCAGATAACAAACACTCCATCAAGGGGTCAAACCGTTTTTAAAAAGCATCTGTTCACTTTCATAGCTGCAGAAAAAAAGTCAATAAAAATCCACCCTTCATTCCTGATAAAACTCCTAGTAAACTAAAAACGGAAGGACATTTCTGCCCCATCATCACAAACATGTATCTTCAGCCAACAAGCCTTGAATTTCACGCTCAGGGTTTTGTTGTTTTTCTTTAAATAGTTCAACCGGATATCCAGGCCCCCCTGACTTTGGGTAAGTGGGTTCCACACACACAAGCATATTAAAAGTCATTGGAGAAAGGAATGTCCACTTGGTTAGTTCCGGGTTTGGGGATTACGGGTGATTTTGATTTTTTTGTTTGTTTGTTTTTATGTATATTTTTAAACTCTCTTCCATTTTTTTTTTTTTTTTAAATCTGTCCTTAAGTAACAGGAGCTCTAGAGATGGGGCATTTCTCCATGTGGGTGTTGGGTGGAGCCTGACGGCTGGAGGGTGACCAGTGCATCACCACGAACAGCCGGGCGAGCTGGGAGGCAGGTGACCTGTTGCTGCCCCTCTGCAGGGAGGGGTAGAGAGACACGCATGTACCCTGGAGACTGGGGACTCCTACGGGGCTGTGGGACGGCCCTCCTGATCTACAAGAACCCCTTGAAGGCCAGACCAGACGTTGACGATGAAACTGGGCCTTGCCTGTTTCAAAACAAGTGTTTTCCTCTGTCTTTCTGTACCACAGCGACACGGAAAGGCTCTGTGTGTTCGGGGAGCGAATGTGCATGAGGTCCAGAGGCGGTCGACATAACACAACTGGATCTCCGTCTCCAGGGAGTCGACTCTGGCCTCCCGACAGACGCACACTCGGACAGCTTCCCACCGTCGCGCTCGGTCCCACACCTGTTATAACCATGTGTCATCTGGCTGCCATGGTGCTCCTGCCTCACAGTGATGCCACTTCTTAGGCCACCGTGACAGCAAGGCAAATCAGCAAAGAAATGGCCGGGTGGGGTCCAGACTGCAGGGCCCCAGACTGAAAGTCTCTAGCCCACCCACATCCATGACATTGAGGGGTCATCAGGGGATTGAAGTCCAGGGTTTGGCGGGTGGGATCTGGGGGGGAAACTTGCAGGTGTCTGGTTCTTTCTGATGCCAGTCCCAGCCCAGCAACGACCCTGCTGGCTTCTTTAGTTCTGGAATCAGGAAGATGCAAATCCCCTTTGAGACCTCATCAAGCACACTGATCTTGATCTTGACATGTGTAAAATGAGCGGAACAGTGCCTCGGGGGCCACTGCGCAACGCCCCAGAAGCTCTGCCCCACACAAGCCTGGGGGCACCCGTCCTGAGACTGTCCCAGTCAGGAGGGTGAGGTGGTGAGTGCAGGCGGTCCCCTGCCAGGGCGGCGCAGGGAGTCTGGCAAAGACGTGAGCCCTTTACCCCTAAAACCAGCACCCAGGCTGGAACAGCGCGCTTGCCTCCTGGAGGCGGGAACTCTAGGAGAGTGCGCCAACCGGACCGGAGTCGGGACGTCCAGCCCCAGCCCAGCCGGAGCTCGAGCAGCAGAAGCGCGATGCTGGAGGAGAGCAATGAGCGTTTCCCTCCTACTTCTGGAAAACTCGTAACATGCCACTGTTGTGTGAGCCAAATAGGAATATGGAGCCCAGGGAGCCCAGCCCCGCAGGGCCCTCCTGGGCGGTTCTGAATGACCCAGAATGGCCATTCTTCCGTGGCGCCCTGTGACGAATCGCCCCCACATCACGCAGGCCCAGGTAAGCTCACCCCGCCTTAGGAAGCTTTCTCCCTGGACTACAATCCCCCTCCCGTCTGAGGGGAGACACGGCGGAAGAGTTAGCTCCAACACTGGTCTCTGCATTTAAAAACTCCCAAGGGGTTAAAATCCAATTATCGCCTGGATGGAGCTCTGCTTCTCTATTCTAAATTAATTACCGAACATTCGCATTCTCACCTCCTCTTTCTCCCCTCGCGTTTTCTCAGAAGACGGAAATTGCCGCACAAATCCTCTTCGCGGAGAGAACAGCGAGGGCGAAGGTATCTGTCACGGGAGAGGGGCGGCCGCGTCACAGCCTGCGGGGGTGGGAGGGGCGTCCCAAGGCGGTATGGGCTCCGATGTCGCCAGGATGGAGCCCAGGGGCCTCCCCCAGGACCGCCGGGGATGAGCACACTCGTGCAACTTTTCTAGCCTGTGCGGGCACCAGGGGATCTGGAAATTCCAGGATAAAAGCTCTCATTCCAGAAAGCAGGAAAATGTCGGTGAGAGTGAGTTCTCTGCGTGCTGTCTCTGCTCTCCGTCTCGGAACGCAGCGCCCGTTGTCCCCACACACAGTGGACCTCCCAACTGCTCTTTGCTGAAGCTAGAGGGAAAGCGGGTCCTGTTCCCCGGCACACGGGAGCTGACGTGTCAAAGTGGGCCACCTGGCAGGGGAAGCTTTGCGGGGTGAAACTGTGCCAAAAATAGCCCGTCAAGGACAGGCCTGTCCTGGAAAGGATCAATAAGCCGTTGCCTCCCTCCTGCTCCTCCCTGGTGAAAGGGACAGTGGTGAGTGAGGTCACCCAGAACAAGAAAAGGAGGGGGACGGAAGGCGGGTGCGGGCACTGTCCTAAGCCAGGACGTGACATCCGTGGAGACAGGAGGCTTCGTAGGGGAATCAGTGCACGAGCCCTTCAACATTCCACCAACACCCACTCTTCGTGGGGCCAGAAGTCACGGGGCCTGTGTGCCCAGGTCGTGTGGCAGGTTTATCTTCCTGCCAGTGTCCAAGGTCACAGCCTAACCACATTAGCCAAAGGTACACACTCTCTCCTCCAGGGCTGGGGCGGACTGGGCCTGGATCCCGCCAGCCTGCGGGTTCTGTGTAGCTCTGGGGTTTGAGGACACACCGTCTCACTTTTGCAGGAGCTCTGCTTGCACAAGTGAATCCTCCAAGAGTCTGGATGACCCAGGGGAAGGGGATGGGGTGAGAGTACGTCCCCACAGGGGGGTGATCAGGTCTGGGCTCCTACAGCAGACAGAAGAAGCCAGAAGAGGGGAGAGGCCATAGTGAGCGCTTCTGAGCACTGCCCTAAACCCCTCCATGACGGTCCTAAGACTCACGCAGCAAACCAAAGGGCTGTTTCCACCCTGGAGCTGAGAAACTGAGATCACAGTGCTCAGAAGCCTTGTTCTCGAACCCCCAGCCAGGAAGGAACATGCGTGGGATGTGAGAGCAAGACTGTGGGGCCCTCGAGTGCTTTACCCCGTTCTGTCTCCCGAAGAGGGACATCCAAGGAGGCGAAGACACCAGAGCTCCGGGTCCGGGCGTTGTCCTTCTCGAGACACTCTCCGCCCCTGTTGGTGCTGGACTTGGATTGCCCCACAGACCCACCATGTCACCCTCACAGCCATCTGTCCACCTTCAGGCGTCCTGTCCTGGGCTTCCAGAACTCAGAGCAACCTCAGGGTCCACCAGTGCCCAGCACCAGCTTGCCAGGAACCCTCAAGTCCAGGACTAGCGCCAGTCTGAGCTCGGAGAAGGGGGGGTTCCCCACCCCCACCTGACCACTGTGGTGGCTCATGTCTCATTGGCGGCTCCAGGGCAGGGGCTCCAGGGACATCTGGGCTGTCCAGTCTGCCCATGGTTCCCAGAGGCACCTCTCGGTTCTCCCCTGCACACTCAGGACAAATAAAGAACTAATATCTATTGAGTATTTCCTCTGTGCCCAGACTTTATGCATAATTTTATTCTATCCCCATGACAACACTGCAAGATAGGTATCATATTATTCTTAATTATTATATCATATTATATTCTACCATACTATATTATATTGTACTATACTAAACTATATTATATTATATTATATTATATTAAGTATATTATTCTTATTTTTAGTCTGCTTTTGAGGAAACTAAGGCCCAGAGACTCCTAACTAGTAAGCAATGTGGTAAGCTGTGGAATCCGGGTCTGTGTCACCCCCATCCATGTTCCTGATCGCTGGGCCAAAATTAAATAACGTGCAGATACTATATCTAATACAGACGTTACCGTACAGGGTGTGTACCCAATGCATATGTGTGTGGGTCAACACATACCCCCATTTCGTGAGTGTGGGCTTATACATAGGCACATCTATCCCGTAAAATCAATACATATATACACAGAAATAAAATAAATACGTACACACATAGAAATACGCATGTACACATGTTAGATTTTTCATTTATTTACACACACACTTATTTCTCTCGGGATTCGGTCTAGACGCCAGAACTATCCTGTTGCTTAGACAGCTGGAGTGGCTCGACTCACATTATTTTTATAATCAAGTTATTTAAATGAGCGTAAACACAGGGCTAGGTGAAAACTGCTTATGTCTATAGCTCTTATGAAACTATACAAACAAAATCAGTGCAGATACGAACAAAGCTATAAAACCAATCGACCTCAGGTCAACAGCACGATGGTGGCCGGTGACACCTCCGGCTGGAACTAGATGGTGGCCGGTGACACCTCCGGCCACGTGCTTGTCCGAGGGTTTGTAGATCAGCTTGTGCCTCTGGCCTGGACCATGATGGGCCCTCCAGTTCACTGTCTTTTACTTTCTTAGCAGTAAACTCATTTTTTAACCACCAATCCTTTATTTTTATGGACCAATGCCTTTAAAGAGAGCAATACAAAATTTATTACAGAAAAAAAGTTCGTGAAGACTGTTTAACGTGAAATTCTTCATGGAATATTGGTTTTCGTGTGGCTGTGCCAGGCAGCTGCACGCAGGACTGGGTTTTGGCGTCAGGGAGCCTGTCCTGAGTAACGGCGGCCACTCCCGGCCCACGCGGCTCCATGGGGCACGCAACCTCCCCCGTCTCCTCTCCTCCTAGTTCTTCGGGGGCCCCGCAGTGAGGGTGAGTCACCTTTGCTGGCCCCCAACTGCAGCGGCACAAATGTAAACACAGAAACCGTGTGCTGGGTGCGAGGCAGCCCTCCCCGGGGTGCAGGCGGCACGCCCTGCTGTCCTAGGTTCCGAGTCACGGAAGACGCATCATTTACAAAAGTCTCCCCCAACTCCGAGGCCACTGGGAGCACTTCCCAGACCCTCTCTGTCTCCTGCAGGTCTGAGATGCACTGCGGAAACTACGAATCCCCAAAAAGCTGGCTCCAGAACCCCAAATCAGTGTCCAAGGACCGGAAGGGAACAGGTGGAAATTCAGCAGAGAAGACATCTTGCTGGAGCCTTTGTCACCAGGGTTTTGTTGCCGTCACAATACGGCTCCAATTAAAAATAAAGGCGAGACCCAGCCGTGAGCATTCTGCTTGGCAGCAGCCACAGTGTCTCTGTGGAGAGTCACGTCAGGACATCAGGGTAGGAATAATACCACATCTGGAGAAGCGTGCCGTGGCTCCATTGTCCAATCCAAGGAAAAGCCCACCTCTGCAGTCCGTCAGACGGGGGGTGTCTTAGTCAGCTCGGCTGCCATAACGAGACACCAAAGACAGGGGCTGACACAGCAGAAACCTGTTCTCCCACAGTCCTGGAGGCTGGAAGTCTAAGAACACAATGTTGGCAGGGCTGGTTGCTTCTGAAACCTCTCTCCTTGGTGCACAGATGGCCGTCTCTTCCCCGTGTCCTCACGTGGTCTTCTCTTGTGTGTGTCTATGTCCCCATCTTCTGTCCTTAAAAGGACACCAGTCAGATTGGATTAGGACTCATCCATAGGACCTCATTTAACCTTAATTACCTCCGCAAAGACTCTGTCTCTGAATATTCTCACCATCTCTGGTCCTGGGATTAGAACTTCAAAATATGAATGGGGGGCTTGGGGGTACACGATTCAGCCCATAACTCATTGCATAAGCCTAACTCCTGCTGGACAGATGGCCCTCTGCAACATGGGTTCTCCTCTTGGAGGGGACAGTTGGTTACACCAACTCACGACTTTAAATGTCTCGGACTTAAGGAAGGGGTTGGGGAAACACGGAGGAGCTGCCAGGGTGAGTCAGGACGTCTCCACAGAGTGGCCATTAGCAGTTTCCACACACACACAAAAGGGAAATCTGAGCATTTCTCTAATTACTGCAGGTTAATTAGTTCTCCTCAACATTTTCAGAAAGAAGAGTGCCTCAAGGACAACATCAATCATGGAAATCCACTCCCTGCCTGGCACGGGCCGGAGGGAGGAGGAGAGGCAGAGAGAGGCACGGCCGGGTTCTGCTCCCTGACCGCCTCTCTCAGAATGCAGCAGGCGATCCAGACTTCATGCCTGGGCTCAGCTGAAAACAGTCAACAGGTGCCAAAAACCCTGGGATTGAGGGGCGAGCAGGGTAGCCATGACACCAGAGAGCAGGGCACGGGCTTTAAATACATTTTCCAAAGCAGATTCCCAAGGGTGAAGTCAGAATTTCCAGGAACAAGGGCACAAGTTCATTGCTATCGCCACTCTGTCGTTTCCCACATGTCACCGCAGAAAGGGGAACAGGGCAGCTAACCCAACCACCTGTCTCCATGGACCTCTTCGTGTGAGGCACAGACCTAATTAACAAAATCCTGGTCTACAACAGTGGTTCTCAGCATTGGCTTACATTGTATTCCACTGATCTCATTGGTCTGGGGTGGGGAGCGCACTGGGGCTTTCAAATGCTCCCCCCAAGTTGTATTAAGGAACCCCACGTGGAACGTCACGGGTCCACAGGAAGCAGCAGAAATAGCCATGGTGTGGTGATAAGGGGTGGGGCAGCCATAAGAAAGCACCACCGCTTGGGGGCATAAGCGACAAAAAAATTATTTTCTCACAGTTCGGAAGGATGGAAGTCTGAGATCACGGTCTCAGCAGGTTTGGCTTTGTCCCGAGGCCATCCTCTCCCCGGGTCCCTCCCACGGTCTTGCCTCCGTATGTGTCTGTGTCCCCATTTCCTCTTCTTATGAGGACGCCACCTAATGACTTCATTTTACCTGAATCACTTCTTTAAATAAGACCCAGTCTCTAAACACACATTCTGAGGTCCTGGGGCGTAAGACATCAAGACGTGAATTTGAGAGCATGAGGCACAACTCCGCCCGTAACCCGCGGCTTTGGAAATCTCGTTCATCTTCATACTCTACTATGGGATTTCTCGAGGGCAGCACCGTTGACCTTTGGGGATATTTACCAACCTCTTTGCCCTCCACCCACTGGATGTTAGTAGCCCCTCCCCTCCTGTCTCAACAACAAGACATGTCTCCAGATGCCGCAAGTGTTCGTGAGCAGAGGGACAAAGTCATGCTCAGTGAAGAGACACTGCTCTAGGGAAGTTCTTTCCAGAGGGAGCTAAGAGAAATACCGATCCCATGGGATACTCTGCGGAAAAGGGACCTATCTACTCTTTCAATGGCTGTTTGCTAGACCTGAACTATACTGGGTGCTGGGGATGTGACCAGCGTCAACACACGCGTCTCTACGTCCAGGCGGCTGCCCGCCCGCATAGGAAATCACGTGTAGAGAAAAGAGCCGGCGCAGAAAAGAAACGCAGGCTCAGAGACATACTTGCATAAAGGCAGATGACTACATCTGTTACAACAGCTTTATTAAGCTATAATTCATGCCTCATACAATTCACTCATTTGAAGTATACGGTTTAATGGTTTTTAGTACATTCACAGAGTTGTAGGACCATCACCAGAGTCAAATTTAGAACGTTCTCACCACCCCAAAAAGCACCCTATCCCCACGAGCGGCCCCTCCCCGTTTCCTTCCACTCCATGCCCAGCTCCTGGCAACCAGCAATCTCCTTTCAAGGTCTACGAATTGGTTTATGCTGGGCTCTTTGTGTAAGTGGAATCACGTAATATATGACCTTTTGCGACTGACTTCTTACACTCAGCACGACTTCAAAGTTCATCTGTTGTAGCGTGGGATCGATATTTTATTTCTTGTCCTTGCTCAGTAACATCCCACTACATAGGTGTTGTGCATTCTAGATCCCCTGCTATCAGTCGATGGGCATTTGGGGTCCTTCCATGTTTTTTACCGTCATGAATACTATGACCATCGTGTGCGCGAGCTCGTGTGCGCGCGTGGCCTCGTTTCTGTCGCGCATATACCTCGAAGTGGTATTTCTGGATCATGTGGTGACTCTACGTTGAGGCATCGGAGGAATCCCCCCCTTCTGCACCCTTTTAGGGCATAATTTTACATTTCTACCAGCAGGGCACGAGGACTATGACTCCCCCACTTCTTCCCCCGCTTCAACGCTTACTACTGTCTTTTTGCCCACAGCCATCCTGGTGAGTATGAAGTGGTTTCTCATGTGGTTTTAATTTGCAGTTCTCTAATGGCTAATTTCTCTAATGGCTTCTCACGAGCTTTTGGGCCATTGATGTATCTTCTTTGGAGAAAGGTCTATTCAGATCCTTTAGCCATCTTTAAACGGTTAAATACTGTCTTTTTATTACTGAATTGTGAGAGTTCTTTATATATTCTAGATGCAAGTCCTTTATCAGAAATATGATTTGCAAAAACCTTTCCTATTTTGTAGATTGTCTTTTCACTTTCTGGATGGTGTCCTTGAAGCACAAAAGCTTTCCATTTTGATGAGTTCCAATATATCTGTTTCTTTTGCTGCTTGTGGGACCCTCTGGTTTTCTAAGCTCACCTCCCCAAGTGTAGACCTCCACCTTGTGAGCAAGCCAGGGGAGAGGATGGGGCCATCAGCACTCTCCACCAACTGCACCTGGAGTAGAATATCCACCCACAAGTGGAGGAAGGAAGCCCCCCACAGTGACATGTGTCACTAGAAATCAGCATCTCCCTGCCGAGTTGGAGGGGACGAGACACGCTGACCACCTGCCCGTCCTGGTGAGATGCCGTAACACATCCCCTGAGAGGGCACGGGGGGCACAGGGGCCCCATCTTCCTGGCCACACCCCACAGAGGGGACCCTCCACCACAGCACGGCAGTGGAGAGCACGTAGGTCCAGTGCCACAGGCTCACTGCTCTTACCAGGTTTGGGTAGACTTTCCCCCTGATTGAATTCTTTTTCATTTGCTGCAGGCCCTTGGGACAATTTCCAGAGAACTCAAATGACTCTTTGTTTTTAGTTCTCACTAATTTTGCTTATTTCATCAAAAAGCAGGTCCATGGAGCTCTTCACGCTGCCACCATCCTGAGCTGAACTCTTAACAGCCACCTTTTAAGAGGCAAGTTTTCCTGGTGTCACAGTTGAGCTGAAGGATGGGGAAAAAACAGACATACACACAGGGAGGGTCTGGGGTCTGCAGGCTGGGAAGACCGCCCACAATGAGATCGGAATTGGTACAAAGAACAACAGGACACCGGCACAGTGACTCTGGGTAAGCATGATGGACGGAACACACGTACTTATCTCTGCTTCCTCCCAAAACCCCACCAAAATAACAAGAAAGGAATAAAAGAAGCACACATACACAGTACCAATAAGATTCAGTGAGGATAGGAGAGAGAAACGAGTTGACAACATTTTGGAAGTGGAGGAGTAGATGTTTAAATGCCCTGGGCTTAGCTGACTAAGAAAGCCGGGATCTAAGCCTGCTGGGCAAGAGGGTGACCTAGTGTGCATCCAAGACCCCCAGAGAAGCTCCAGCTTGCAGGTACCAGCAATTCTAAGGGAAGCATGAAAACAGAACACAGAGCTGAAAACAGAGGGACGGGTTTGCCTAGAAGCAGTTCAACCCCATGAAGTCAAGGGACAGTCTTCTATACCCGTTGAAAATGGGGGTCCACGGTCTACGCATAGGAGCAGAAGGATTAATGAAATGAATGAAAAATGGGTCAAGTCTACATGCTGAACCGAAAGGTTCACACCTCCCTCCCTCCGCTCCCTGCATGCCCCCGCCCCCAGGTGGCAGGGGCATTCCTGCGAGGGACACCAGCTCCAGGACTCCCTCACCAGCCCCAGCCAGAACCGGCCCCACCACTCACACAGATCTTTCAGGGAAGTGTAGGGTCTCTTTACTTTTATTCTTATCTTTGTTTGGCACCCCACTCGTAAATGTAACCTCACAAATATTTTAGGAAAGCCTGCAACATAAAAGTCAAGAGACCAAAAGAAGCACACGTAAGTAAGGAGCTCAAAGGAGAGAGAAATAATGCAAGAAGCCAGAGAGAACTGCACGTATGTAAAATTGATGACATCCCAGATATAAGGGAATACCTAGCAACCTTGGAAGAAGGAAGAAGCGCTCCCTTTAAAAAGGAACGCATTCGGAGAACAGGGGAAAGCTTTTAGAAATTAAGGATACGCCAGTAGAAATTAAAATCTGAGTGGGAGGGGGGGAAATGAAGTTGAGGGAATTTCCTGGAAAAAAGGACAATAATGCAAAGGTGGAAAATGACAGAGAAAAGAAAAGCAGAGGATCCGTCTGCTCAATGTCTTAGCGACTGAAATTCCAGAAAGGGGATGCAAGAAATAAGAGGGGAAAGCATGTTGCAAGGAGGAAGGATCAGAGCTTCGAAGCTGAGGGGGACCTATCGAGCACATAGCACAGTAACGGAAAAGACCCACCCAAGGCTTGTGTTGGTACGCGCTCAGAACCCTGGGGGCTTAAGAGATGTCATAGAAGCTTCCAGAAGACAAAAGCCAGCTGCCCAAACAGCAGGAATCAAAATGGTGTTGGATTTCTTGGGAGATTTTGGAGGAACACCTGCAGGGTTCAGAAAGGAAACCTCCGAGAAACAATCTGAGGGGTTTGAAGTGGCGGGGGTGTGGGGCTGGGAGGTTGGGGGAACCAGGTGGTGGGTATTGGAGAGGGCACGGATTGCATGGAGCACTGGGTGTGGTGCAAAAATAATGAATACTGTTATGCTGAAAATAAATAAAAAATAAATTAAAAAAGAAAAGAAAGGCAACCTCCAGCCCAAACGTCGACACCCACCTGAACTATGAACTGAGGAGGAGTGTGGAAGAGAGAAGTCTCAGACCCAGGAGACCTCAAACAGTTTGGCTCCCAGGCCTTCTTTTCCATGAGGCCACTGGAGGATCTATTCTAGTGAATCATGAGGGAGAAGACATGAGTCCCAGGAGGTGAGGGCCTATGGGGCGATCGCTAAGGCCGGTCCCACACCCAGCCCGTGCAGCAGCACACCTAGAGAGGGACCCGTCCACCGGGGGAAGAGGAAGGAGACTCCAGGAGCGATACGGCTCCGAAAGATAAAAACAGGACTGTGAACCCACCTGAGATTTTCGGCCAAAATGCGAGTCATTTCATCCGTGCGGTCGACCGTTCGGGGACACATTCGTGATGGGTGCGTGCAAACCCAGCAAATGAAAGTCCGGGTGGTTCTTCATTGTAGGGGAATCATGAAGTTGATCAGGAAAGGAAATGCAATCATAGAACTACTTTGTGTCTCAGCTGTGAATAATAATTACATAATTATGTAAATGCTGAATATTGATCTACCCACAAATTATGCTACTGGGAGGGTGGGGGTGGGGAGCCGTGCGTGTTTTCTGGTGGTGTTTGGCAGGGCTCGGGGAGCAGAGCTTGGAGTGAGAGCCTGAGCCTCCCAGTGGGGAGCCCATGGAGGAGAAACCGAAATTAAACAGAGAAAGTCAGATAGGCATTTTTCTTTCTTTTCTTTTTCTTTCTCTTTCTTTCTTTTTTATTTTTTTAAACAAATACCAAAGCCAGAGTGTAAGAAGCAGGGGAGTGTCTCTGGGAAGGGTCAGCCACGGTACCTCAAGGGCCTGCCGGGTCTCTTCTCACCGGTGCAGAACTCCTAGGCTTTGAAAAGATGTTATCATAGGGTTTTACTTATTTGTGAAGCGTAACAAATAGCATGGAGGACATGGGGAGTTAGAGAGAAGGGAGTTGGGGGAAATTGGAAGGGGAGGTGAACCATGAGAGACTGTGGACTCTGAAAAACAATCTGAGGGGTTTGAAGGGGCGGGGGGGGTGGGGGTGGGAGGTCGGGGTACCGGGTGGTGGGTATTGGAGAGGGCACGGATTGCATGGAGCACGGGGTGTGGTGCAAAAATAATGAATACTGTTATGCTGGAAATAAATAAAAAATTTTTTAAAAGAAGATCTTTGAAACAATAGAACGTAAAGAAGACAGGGTGGTCCATTGTCCTATGTCAGTGGGAGGGGATGTTGGGGGTGGGGGGAGGGAACCAGAGACGGTCAGGCTGGGGGCCGTGTCCAGGGCCCTCATTTGGCTGCCTGGGGGCAGGCGAGGGGCTGGGACTCGGTTCTCCGGGCAGGAGTGGGTGCAGAGGGGACAGGAGGGGCAGCTCCCATGTGTCCTGTCTCAGAGCCTCGGGGCCTGCTGGGCAGCCGGTGCCGGAGGAAGAGGGAGCAGGAGGAAGAAAGTTAGCCTGAGGTTTTTAGGGCTGAACAATGGTGAAAAGACCCGGAGAGGTGAGTGCAGGCAGAGAAGCAAGACTCCTGCTCGAAGGGCTCCCGCGACAGTGCCACACACCAGGGGCTGAAAACAACAGAAGTTTAATCTCTCACAGCTCTGGAGGCCAGAAACCCCAAGCCAAGCCTCCCTCCGGGGCCTCTCCGGGAGTCTGTCCTTCCCTCTTCCAGCCTCTGTCGGTGCCGTCTGATCTCCGCCTGTCCTGGCAGGTGTCTTCCCCGTTTCTCCCGTGGTCGAGCCCTCCCTCCCCTTGTGCGGACGCGAGTCCCAGTGGATCAGAGCCCACCGTAATGACCTCATCCACACCAGATCACATCGGTCTGCAAAACCCTACCTCCAGATCAGTTCCCGTTGGCACAGATCGGGGCTGGCGACTCAAACAGACCTTTTTGGGAGACACAACTTCAACCTTAACAGACGTACGTCTCCGTGAAGTGGGCTCGGCAAATGCCTTCGACGGTGCTCTGCCCTTGGAGGCTCTGAGAAACCCTGCAGTCAAGCTCCATCTGGTTTACTCCAGAGCCCCCGGGATGCGTCTGACGACCCAGCCCTTCTTCCTACGACACCCCTCGCCGGCTCCCGGGAGGAGGAACACGGCACCGGCTGCGCAGGCCTGATGGCCTCCGCTTGGATGACTCAGAGTTTATGACACTGCCATCAGGGGAGGAGGAAGTTGTGCGGCTGCCACTGTGGGGAACCGGGAGGAGGACGTCTCCAGGGGGTGGGAGGGCACATGGGGACAGGGAGCAGACAAGGAACGTCGAGGTCGGAGCACGGTGTGCTAGCGGCCACCTGTCTCTCCCCCTGGCCACAAGCTCGCGCCACTGCTCCTCTACCTGCTCGCTTTGCCGGAGAGACTTGTCTCCGTCCCACCACGGAGCTCCTCCGACCCCGGCACTCCCTGAGTGATGGGAGCGCACGCCTTGTTGTTCACGGGGACCCTGAGTCCGTGCGAAAGAGATGACTCAGGATGAGGACCCTGGGGTGCCTCAGGATGAGACTGGTCCCCAGAACGACCAAGGGATTGCAGGGTTGGGACGTTGAGAAACGCCACCACCACCCCCAAGCTCCGGGGAGGGGAGGGGGCACAGAGATGCAAACTCTTGAACAAGGAGATCTGATGAGCTTCCAGGTAGGTGATCACATGGAGATGTGGAGGTTTGCACACTCAGGTGGCAGGGAAGAGCCTCTGTGTCCTTCTGTTCACTGTTCCTGAATTGTATCTTTTATAATAAACTGGTAAACCTACATAAAGCACTTTCCTGAGTTCTGTGAGTCATCCTGATACCTTATCTAGCCTGAGGAGGGGTCATGGGAACCCCGGTCTATAGCCAGTCAGTCAGAACTTGCAACTGCTGTCTGGCTTGGGGGTGGTCTCGTGGGACGGAGCCCTGTGACCTGTGCGGTCTGACACTAACTGCAGGTGGGTGGGGTCACCGTTGGACTGAATCCTGGACACCCAGTCGGTGTGGTGGAATTGGAAAATTGGGTTTTATCTGAGAAAACACTCCCCACTCTGAAACAAAAGGGCTTTAGACGAAAACGCAGCCACAGTCCCTGGGATTCTCACCAGTAAGTCCTGCTCTCCTTTGAAACCAGCAAACCCCTAAGAAAACGCGTGATCCCAAAGCCAGCTACCCAGTCTGGCGACATGGCAAACCACGTCTTTGATGAGCAGACGCCAGACCATAGTCTCTGAAGGAGGAGAGATATTTCTGGACTACCTTCTGAACCAGCCGGGCAATTTGTCATTCTGTCCTGTGACCTCCCCTCCGAATGCTCCCAGAACCCATTTCTGAAAACATACAGAGCCCGAGAGGTACAAGCACCTTCCTCACGGCCCTGACTCTCTGAGATTTACTGGCGGCTTGGGAGAAAGCCCCCATGCCAAAGAATTACCCACTTGACCACAAGATGGCTTCATAAAGAGAGTGTCTGTTCAAAGCATCTCCCCCACCCGGGAATGGGAGCAACCCTGGTCTTCTCCAAGGGCTGGTGCCCAGGGTTCTTCTGAGCCATGGGAGGTTGGATGTGGAAGGGAGGGCAGGGCTGGCCAGGGCACGGCAGGCCTTCTGGGGCAGTTTTAAAAAAAAAAAAAAAAAAAAAAAAAAAAAAAGGAGGTTGGCATTTAAAAAAAAAAAAATTGGTAAAACTTTAGTGGAGCAGTACCCCCTCCTCAACGCCCGCCCCGCAGCTGTCTTCCTAGAACCTTCTAGTTATTTTCAGTGCTGATGTGTTTCAGACGCAGAGTCTCTCGGTCGAAGCTATTTCTTCAAAACGTGCTATTTCAGATATTTTTACATTCTTTCCAGTTTTGCCCCAAAGCCAGGAAATGTTTGGTTTTTCTACCCCTCTTTCACAAGGCAGCGTTCACCTGTGACTCATACCTTGTGGCCGGAAAGATGGGTAAATGAAGGGAGAACACGACTTCTCAAAGAAAAGGAAATTAAAATAAACTGCAGATGGGAAGCGCGGTGTGTAGTCTTGAGTCCCCGGCTCTGCAGGGGCAGGATGTGGCAGCATTTCCAGCCATCATGGCCATGAAACGCTCACTGTCCCCTGACACACGGGGGCTCCATGACCAGGAAGCTGGTGGGAAGCGCTGACCCCAAATACACAGGTTTGTGAAAAGCTCTGTCCCTAACTGCCACCCAGTGGGCACTAATCGTGTGCTACAGCTCCCCAAAACTTACTGCCAATTGAATAAAAACCACCATTTTTGGAAATGTCCCTATTTATCAAAAGAAAGAAAGAAAGAAGCCCCTTCTTGTGAGCAGCTCTGCCTTCAGGCAATCTGCTTAGAAAGCTGGAACCAAGGACACACCCAGTCCATACCAGGAATGACCACATTCTGAGCCAGGCTAGATGGGTTTCTCTAAGAGCTCTGAACACGGCATGGAAAAACCAATGCTGTCTGCCACCCCCGCAGGTGCTCTGGTGGGAACATCCCCGGACAGCTGGTGGGATGCTGGGTTCTTCCTGCTGCCGTCCTGGCACTGATAACCGAGATCAGAATGTGGGCGCTGTGGGAAGCTGTGCTAGGTGTTCACGCCTGCCCCAGGCAAGGGCTGCCCTGGACTCACTGTCCAGGGTTACAACCCCCAACCTCTGCTGGGTAGAACCATTTGGGCCTGCACCCCCAGCTGGCACCCTACATTCAGCTGTCCTTGCAGGCCCCCTGTGTGGCGAGCTGAGACCTGATTCCTGCACCCCCAGATGCTGGTGGGCTTTCTGTCCCAAGCAGACTGGTCACCCATAGCCACAGCCCTGCCTCCCCATGCAATGCTCCTGCTCTGCTGCCCCAGCAAATGTGTCACACCCCTTGGTCCCATTCCGCCATGCTCCAGGGATATCACCAGGAAATGACCAGAGCTGTGGGCCGTAGACCATCTGCCTGGAGCTCTGCCACCCCCTGGGGGCACTGGGTCATTACTGGGGTCAGCTGCATATTACTCAGAAAGTGGAGAAGGACAGTTTTCTGAAGTCAAGAAAGAACTCCAAATTTCCCAGCCAAGGCTGTGTTTCCCAAAAGCACTATCTGAGCAATGTTCTGATTCAACTTCCCCAAGACGTCAGTGGAAAATGGGTGTTGGACCCCCGCCCAGTGGTGCATCCCTGAGTGTCTGCTGATGTTTATGGGGAAAGAGGAGGGTAGAATCCAGCCCCTGAGAACCTGGGGTGCAAAGCCCCCACGCTGAAGCCATCCTGTCCACCTGCCCAGACATACCCACTGGCAGACGTCTCTTCACACATTCAGGCTCTCCATGTATCAGCTCCCCGAACCTTGGATTTATACACGGGGGTGTAGTCAGACACATGGGGGTGACTCAGCTTACCCCAGACCACAGCCTGTCTGGTCAGCCACCCTGGAGACGTGATCGAGCAGAAGAAAGCTCTTGTGCCTCTTCTGGCCGTGGGCGGTAGTATTGGGCTCCAGCGTCTGTAGCCAGAAGCCTCCGTGCATGAACCACCACAGCTGCTAGTGGAGCTGGCCTGAACTGGGGGTGAGAAGGGGTGGGCCAGGTGTAAGTCCTAGCGCAATTCTCCTTCAAGGCAGACAGACAGACAGCCGGTTGTAGACCCATCCTCTGGGCTAGGCAGACTCGGATCTAGGAGAGGGGAGTCAGACGAAGCCTTGGCAGAGGAGTGGGGGAGGGGCTCTGGTGGGAGAGGTCACCTGCCGCCATGTCCTTCCCCCATGGGAGAGCAGAGGGGCCAGCCATGCCCATGTAGGCTCTGGGGAGAGGTCTCGATGGAGTCGTCTTCAGTGACAATGCCTACCCCTTTGCAGGATACACCTTGCTCTGAGCTTTATTTAGCAACAGGCCATCAGGCGGGGACAAAGAACACATGTGGACACATCAGCTCCATCATTTCTGCCTCACTGCTCCCAGGGAATGAGACCCTAGAAAGTCTCCTGACAGTACTCCTGCCCGGACACCCTTCCCCCTGGAGGTCAGACGCTAGCTGTTCCTTCCCCTCGGCATGTGGGGAGGCACATCCTCAACCCCCCACTGGGGTGGGATGACAGGCCAAACAGATCGGGCTCCTCTTAGCCTCTGAGGGCACCATCGCCATGGTGCCTGCCCCTGCCGTGCCTGAAGGTTGGTGCCCAGGGCCCAGAGCTCAAGGAGAACGTGGGTCAGGGGCTAGGTGCCCACCCTGTCCGCGGCCAGTGGAGCTCACTGACCCCACATGGATACCCACATGTGTGAGTATGTGTGCACACGGCCACACATGCGCAGAGACACACACAAACACTCGTGCATGTAGGCACAGGTGCACACACACATCATGGATCCAAAACCCCCTCCGAGTTTGCCCCCGGTTCTGTCCTGGCGCATCTCTGGCAAATTCGTTCCCTTCCCTGTGCATCTCTAAAGAGGCAGCGATCATCCTACGTACCACAGTGAGTGTCCCCGAAGCCTCCAGGGACCCTAAACCCCGCCTGGCACATGGTAGGTGCTCCTGCAACGCAAGCCGCTCCTGGAACTCCCTTGGAGGCAGCAGGCGTCCCCAGATGGGGTCACCCATCCCACACACTCTCCCCCTTGTGAAGCCTCACTGGACAAACCCACCTTCGCAAAGGCGCGGGTCCCTCTGTTCCGCCTGCAGCATCTGGGACCGCGCCCTGTGTCCAGGCAGGTGGAGGAGAGGCTGGGAGCCGCCCCAGGCCCCAGGAGGACGACCTCCAGGGCCCGACTCACAGATTGTCTGAGGGGAACGACCCCTGCCTTGCAGACCAATACTCCTGTAAAATATTTTTAAAAAGTAAATCAGACCTTAATTGTTCTCACACAGAATGGTAATTATGTCTGATTGTGGTACTCACTCCAGAGCAACAATACGTATATTAAATCATGTCGCATACTTTAAATAAGCACAGTTTTCGCGGGCCGATTGTGCCTCGAGCCCAGGGAGGGGGTAGTAGATCACTGGGTGAATGAAACAAAAATAGGCACACGAAGGACAACTTCCAATTTTTAAAAAATTCTTATTCTTGAAGTCAAAGGAAATAAGTCTGTCGATTGCCGTAAAGGTTTCCAGATGCTTCCCCTTGATGTCTGTGCTTGTCTCTTCCGAGGCCAGGAACCCGTACACGGGGAGGGGTGCCCCAGCCCAGACCCCGGCATGCTGCGTCCTGCCCCTCCTTTATTAGCTGTTTTCATTCTGCACACGGAGCCCCTTCTGGGACCTGTGTGTGTGTGTGTGTGTGTGTGTGTGTGTGTGTGAGACATGAGACCAGTGATGATGAGGTCTGCAGGGGCGAGGGGATGCGAACCCTGGGGACGGTCCTCGCTGGTCATCCTCGGGGGCAGGAGGCCGGCAAGAGCCGCTGCTTCATGGGGAACTGACCTGGCCCGGAGCTTAGCCCACCACAAGGTGGAGGCTCCCCTAACGGGGGAGGGGCTGTGGCCATGGGGACATCACTGTGACCATAAGGTCACTCACTGTCTCAAGAGTTGGGCAAAAGTGTTTTTCTTTTTTTTTTTTAAAGATTTTATTTATTTATTTGACAGACAGAGATCACAAGCAGGCAGAGAGGCAGGCAGAGAGAGAGAGGAGGAAGCAGGCTCCCTGCTGAGCAGAGAGCCTGATGCAGGACTCGATCCCAGGACCCTGGGATCATGATCTGAGCCGAAGGCAGAGTCTTCAATCCACTGAGCCACCCAGGTGCCCCAAAAGTGTTTTTCTTTTACAGGCAGGAGTAAGAGGGGGAAAGAGAGGGGGGTGGTTTGGATGGGAGTCAGGGAGATGGGCCTGTTCTCAGGAGGGGCAGCCTGCTGGCTCGGACGAAGGTGGGAGATGGTGGGAACCAGCCGCTCAGCTAATCAGGGGCAAGCCTGGGGATATGGAGGGTCTGTGTCTGGTCTCGTCCCAGGTGGAAAAGGCATCAGAAGCCTCACCCACACCACATGCAGAGAGGGGCAAGGTGCCTGTGGGGGGCCATCCCTAGAACACCAAGTGTCTGATTTCTTGACCTACACCATGTTGTAGGATCCATGTTGTGGCTTGACGTTGTCCTCCTGGGGCCCCATATCCAGGTTCAGATGGCAAACCTGCCTGTTAGGGGCGCAGGTTCCGCAGGGGCTCAGGGGGACCAGGGGACCAGGTGCTCTAAACGTAGATCCCCAGTCTGCTGGGAGACTTCGGGGAGAGTGCTGTGAGGCAGAGGGTTGAACCCAGCATGCCGGGCAACCTCCACAAATACTGCCTTTCTATCGTGGCCCCAGCCAGCTGAGCGAGAAGCCCAAGGGGGAAACTATGGAACAAAGCAGGTGTATTTGAGAAAGGAGTGTCCGCTCTGCGTTTGCTTCTCTTCTGCTGGGCTAGGTCTTGCAGTTCTCGGGGCCGTGGTGAGGCGCCCACGAAGCCTTGGCTGAAGGGAGCCGGGAGGAGAGGGACACCGCCCGCAGACAGGAACGGGGAGCCGCACCGCAGAGGCGTCTGCCGGGCCCCAGGCCGTCCCGGGCTGCACCCAACCAGCATCCTCCAGGGGAGGGGAACTTGGCCGCAGGCCCTCGGGGCGCCAGTTCAAAAAACAAGAAGGCCTGGCCTTCCTGCCAAGCCTCCAGAAAGCACCCACCGGGACCAGCGCCTCGGGGCAAAGGCAGGGAGCCAGAGCCTGCTGCGGGGGGCGGCGCCCAGGGACGCAGCCAGCCACCCGAAACTGCTCAAGGCTCAGGCGCCCACCTAGTCTCCGGTGAGTTTTGACCATGGGGGGAGCATTTGTTGAGCTTTTCAACACGAAGATTGCCAGGTTAGTTCCCGTGAACGCCGTAGTTTTATTTGCACACTTCGGGTTGAGCTTGGTAGGGGAGGTAGTCTCTTGGGTCCGGGTCCGGGTCCGAGCAACCCCTGGGCTGAGAGAAGACAGGGAGGGGAGGGGAGGAGGGGACAGGAGGGGAGATGGATGCAGGGATGGAGCAGGGAGGGGTGCAGGGATGGAGCACGGAGGGTGCAGGGATGGAGCAGGGAGGGTGCAGGGATGGAGCAGGGAGGGGTGCAGGGATGGAGCAGGGAGGGTGCAGGGATGGAGCAGGGAGGGTGCAGGGATGGAGCAGGGAGGGTGCAGGGATGGAGCGGGGAGGGTGCAGGGATGGAGCGGGGAGGGTGCAGGGATGGAGCGGGGAGGGTGCAGGGATGGAGCGGGGAGGGTGCAGGGATGGAGCAGGGAGGGTGCAGGGATGGAGCGGGGAGGGTGCAGGGATGGAGCGGGGAGGGTGCAGGGATGGAGCAGGGAGGGGTGCAGGGATGGAGTAGGGAGGGTGCAGGGATGGAGCACGGAGGGTGCAGGGATGGAGCAGGGAGGGGTGCAGGGATGGAGCAGGGAGGGGTGCAGGGATGGAGCACGGAGGGTGCAGGGATGGAGCGGGGAGGGTGCAGGGATGGAGCGGGGAGGGTGCAGGGATGGAGCGGGGAGGGTGCAGGGATGGAGCGGGGAGGGTGCAGGGATGGAGCGGGGAGGGTGCAGGGATGGAGCGGGGAGGGTGCAGGGATGGAGCGGGGAGGGTGCAGGGATGGAGCGGGGAGGGTGCAGGGATGGAGCGGGGAGGGTGCAGGGATGGAGCAGGACGGGTGCAGGGATGGAGCAGGATGGGTGCAGGGATGGGGCAGGGAGGGGCAGAAGGCAAGGAGGAAGGGCGGAGGCCTGGGCCGGACGCTGCCCTGACACCTGTTCCTCCCGTGGGAGTGCTCCTTTGGACGCCGTCCTCCCACCCCTTTCCCTGCCCTGCTAGCCCCTGTTGGCGCTTCTCGGCGGCCGGCGTTGAGAGAAGGTTCTTGGCACTTTGGTACTAAGCCGACGGGCAACAACCTTTAAGGACAGCCGACTGTCCGAGCCCCGAAACACCACTTCACAATATTCCACCGCTCCCCGGAGCCGGCGAGGAGGCCCCCAGAGCAGCCGGATGGCGCAGCCCGCCGACGCGCCCCGGCCCCCGACAGCACCTCCCGCGCCCGCGCCCGAGACGGCGCCCCCACTCCCCCAGCTCCCCTGGACACACGCCCGCGGGCGTCCTCACGTTACGGGAATCGGCGTTGGGCCATTCTTCGTCCACGCTGATCGAAAATCACTGACGTTCTCGTGCAAATAGCTCTTCGCGTCAGCTCTCCGGTGCGCTGTGCGCTGGGCTCTAATTAACCGCTCTCCGCAGCCTCCTTTTACAGCTCGCGGACGGGTTCGTCTTGCCACGGTTCCGGTAAATAATGACCAAGATTCCTCCAAAGGATATTTCACTTTTGTTCGAGGAGTTCCAGAGGGGAGTTTGGGGAAAGGCGTGGCTGCGTCCCCTTGCTCTGCCTGAGAAGGGCTTCTCGGCTGAAGTCAGGCGAGGCCGGTGCCTGGCACGTGCCTGTGGCTGATCCCTGTGGGCTCTGCGCTCCTTTTCCTTCCAGCAGGAACGCCTCTAGGCGCGCACACACACACACACACACACACACACACACGGCCTGTGTAGGTGACAACGCGACCCTTCGCCGTTTCCTCAACGGCCTTCCCAGCGTTTGACGGACGTTGCGACTCTCCCACCCCCACCCCGTGCTCACGGGGCTGACCGGACACTGTGCCGGTCCGTAGCTTCTCATGAGGCTGGACTGCAAACACACTCGAGCCCGGTCCACACAGACGCTGGGACTGAGCTTGAACCCCGCAGCGGGCATCCAAACAGGACGCAATGTATCCGCTAGCTCATGCTGCCTGACAAGCATCTCCGAACTCACCAGCTTAAAACAACAAACTTTCCTGAAGCTCGCAAGTCTGTAGGTCAGCGAGGAAGGTCTGTCCATCTGCGCAGAGCTCGGTTGAGCTCAGCTGGTCTCGCCCTTGCCATTATGACCACTGACAGATCAGCGGGATCCTGGCTAACCAAGAATGGCTCCACCTGGGATGACTGTCCTCCAAGCGGCTTTCCAGGTTATCCCTAACTTGTTCGGGTGGCAGACGTCCACTTCCACAGCCCACCTTGCAATAGCTCACACTGGCCCGTGTTCAGGTGCCACATGTGTGGTCCATGCACCGCCAGGCTCTCCTCCTGCCCACCCCTATGCACAGGGCCTTGAGGAGCAAGAGGTGGGGATCCCCCACGAAGTGTGCACGGGGCTGGCTGTCCTACATACACAGTCCACATCATCCCAAGCTCCACTGGCCATGACCAGACCTGCTCTCGGGGGGTCCAGGCTCTCTCATGGGTGACACGCTTCCACTGAAAACCTCGGGTCTCATGCAGAGCACCCCAGGAAGAGGACGTGGCAGAAACTCTAGGGAGTGTTCATGCGTGTGTGCATGGCTGTGCACCAGCCCGTGTCGAGACAGACACTGAAAAATTCCCACATGCAGCTGCTGTATGCTATAAGTGAAAACAGTGGATTTTTTAAATTTACTGCTCGTGGGTTCTAAGTGCACAGATAATTCAAAGTATGAAGGAGCCCGTGGGGCAGGGGTGAAAAGGCGACTGGATTAAATGTCAAGACTCCTGAAATTTAGGACCGCTCGCTGCACTGCCAAGGAGGCTTTCACTAAGTCCCTTAACTTTTCTACGTCTCGGTTACGCTTTTTTGAGTGGAAGTTCTCCGCCTCGGCTGGCCGAGTTGCCGTGGCAACCAGAGAAGACCACAAACACCAGTACATATGAAGAGAACACCGTGTTGTAGCAGTATGGGCTGTCATGAGTGGTCTCGTCATTCCCGTGAGTGCTACGGGCCAGCGGGGAGCAGGCACGGTCCGGACTTCCAGGAAGGCGCCCGTCCTCCCCACGCCCCACGCCGCCCTGGCGCGAGCACGAGGACGCGTTTAGAACCCACCTTCCTCCATTCAGACCAGCTTTACTGAGTGCCTGCGCTGTCCCCAGCACGGTTATAGTCACCGGGAGCCAGGCATTTACAGAAAATACAAAGTCCGTGTATAGGTGGAATTTGCATTCGAGCAGAGAAGGCAAACCCTGAGTAGCAAGCGATGACTTCAGCCAGTCCAAAGTGCACACCTTCCTCTCCCACGGCAGGGTCAGGTCCGATAAATCCACCGTAAGCTGGAAACACCATTACGTTGAAAACGCCTTTGATACACTGGCCTCCTGAACGTTGGAGCTTAGCCTCGCCTCCCGTACAGGTGCTCCGAACACCTCCATTCCCCTCTGGTTGGCTGATCACATAAACAAAGCCCACTTTATAATAAAGCGTTGAATATCCCACACAGTTGATTGAATGTTGTACTAAAACTGAGAAAATATGAGGATGGTGGTTAAGTTTACCGGCGGCTGTTCCCTGCGATCACGTGGTCGATGGGGCGCTGTGGCCCCTTGCCCCTGCCCAGAATCAGGACAGAGTGTCAGACCACATACCCGCTAGCCTGGGGACAAGATCAAAATTCAAAGTTCCAAGTACAGTCTCTGCTGGACGTGTACTGCTTTCACACCACTGTCAAGTCAAAAAATCGTTAAGTGGGGAAACATCTGTATTATGAAAGAGGCTCAGTGAGTGATATGATAAAGACTGGATACACACCCCCTCCCTCCGTGCAGGTAGAATGGTGCCTGAAGCCACCTCTGAGGGAGGTGGTGTTTCAACATCGTCCCAAAGGATGAGGAAGGAGCCCAAACCACTGTTCAGAGAGACAATGCCCTCTGATCCAGGTCACACAGCAGCTGGCTGGTGCCAGATACCCACTGGACTGTGATGTTTCCAGTACCCCGCTCCCTCTACCCTCCTTCTGGCTCCCCTGCTGGCTAAGGGTCTGTGGTTGGAGTAAAGATAAACAGAGCCTTGCTACCAGGAGGCTCACTATACTGGCAAACAGGACAGACATTTGGACAAGCAAAGGACACTTGACATGAAATAAAATAATCTGTGTCTGATGAGAGTATTAGGCAAAACTTTAAGGTCAATTTAGCATGATTTAAATATTTCCCACTCATTAGCAATAATTTAGAATGCACTTCCTTTTCTCCCCCACCCTCCCCCACACTTGAAGTTTTATTTTAACAGCTCTGTGATTTTGGAACAGATCGTTAAAATTAATGATATTCCAAATGTTCCAGTGTGCCTGGTAGAGTCTGATCAGTGTTTTTTCCCTTTATAGATCATCAGAATAGAACACTTTAATGGCTCTAATATAAGGGCATTCTCACTCTTTCTCTCTCTGTTAATGAATAATTTCCAGAGCCAGATATGGAACCCCCAAAGAAGGAAGAATCATATTTCATTAGGCATGTCAATGCTGGACCCTAAATAATTCAGGACCCCAGATTAAAATACTTGATGCTCTCAATGTCCTAATGGGATATAATGAAATATCCCCAAACGCTGCCTTCTTAAAATTAACATCCTTTGAAATTCCAAAATCAATCAATGCCAATGACAAGAGCCGAGTCTAATCCTTTATTGATTTGTGCAGCCACGGAAGGGAAAAGGGAGCCTTGCTCAGCCCCGTCCCTCAGGCTGGCTGATTGCCGGCCAGCAGTGTTATTCATTTTGTCTGTGTCCTGGTGCACTGAAAATACCGCTGGTCACCCCTCCTTGTGACAGGATACGCTACTGGGCCTCAAAGGGCTGGCCCTGGATATCACATCACTTGAAGGTAGGCTGTGGCCAGTCCTGTCTTACACACCCATCTGAAGACACCATTCGGTCCTGGGTAGAAGCATGGACTGAGGGTCCGCCTACTGGCTGGTGCTCTAGGTGACTCTGTCATTGGGAGAGCAGTCTGCTTAGCCCTCAGTCACCCTCCGGACCATCACTCTGTTTATGTTCCACAACAGCTCTCACCATCTAACAGATATTGGTTATTTTGGGGAGGCCTTATGTCCTTTGGACCCTATCCTCTGTGCTCTATTTATAGTTAACCTCATCTGTCTTGACCACCAAGATGAAAGCTTAAGGGAGGGTTTGCGGTTTGGTTTTGTTTTGTTTTTGTTTTTCTTTCACTGCTAGATTCTTGATACCATAAAGAATGCTTAGCTCACAGGTACTCAGGAATGGATGGTGCATGGATGATGGATAAGGTATAGATGTACAGTGGATGGATGCTTAGACGTATGGTAGATATAGAAGAGGATGGATGGATGATGGATGGACAGATGGATGAGGGGATGGATGGACGGATGGATGGTGGGTGTGTGGAATGATGGCAGATGGATGGATGATGGATGAGTGAATGGATGGATAAATGGATGGATGGACGGATGCTGGATGGACAGATGGATGAGGGGATGGATGGATGGATGGACAGATGGATGGTGGGTGTGTGGGATGGATGGCAGATGGATGGATGGATGGATGGATGGATGGATGGGTGGATGACAGATGGGTGAATGAATGAATAAATGGAAGGATGGTGGGTGTGTGGGACGGATGATGGATGGACGGATGGATAGGTAGATGGATGGTTGGATGAATGGATGGTTGGATGACCAGATGGATGGGTGGGTGAATGGTGCTTGAATGGATGAATGCCTCCATCCTTATATTCTCAGCACAGAGAACAATGTCCAGTGTCCAGCACATATTTGTTGGCTAAATGAATGAACCAATCTCAAAATTCAACAATATGAAGAATTCCCCATCCCATGAGCTTATTTCCACTTCTGCTCTGGCTAAGAGCCTTCCCTTACAGCATCCCTTTGACCTACCGGACCACAATGCTTGCATCTGTGATCTTAGATCCTCTGAGTGTTCTCTTGCTGCACTGATAGAAAACTTCTCATGGGGCAAAGCTGCATTTCCTCTGCTTCTCCCCTCAAGCTCATCTGCACTGGACACACAGTAGGCTACCACGTAAGTCGTGCCTCTGGTAGGAAGCCACATAGACTGACACAAAGGGAATAATAAAGGAGCACCTTGAATAATTCAACAAACAGCCCATGGAATCCATGGGCCTTTCATGGGCTTTATGTGCCTGTTGGCTGAAACTCAAAGAAAACACAGAAATTGGGAAACCACAAGTCTCTGTATGAAAATTAAAATCACCCAGTGATAAAACAGCCTCATGTATCAGAGTCAGCGTCGAGAGGAAATAAGAGAATCCAACGAGTAAAATTGGAATTAGGTCAGAAGGCCTGGGATGGAATCACAGTGAAAATACCAGTCCACAAGAAGAAAATTGAAAGAGTGGAACTGGGAGGGAGGGCGGGGGCTGATTGCACGTTCCCTAAGAAACGGGCTGGCAACCTTCCTGGCTTCACCTTTAGGGAGTCGCTGGTGGCTGGCATTGTGCAGGACTCTTGGGAGAGAGGAAGCCTTTGGCATGGCTCAGAATAAGGACCTCTCACTGAAGAGAGCCAGGACTCCCATCCAAGTTCTTTGTTAATGCAACCTTCAGGAGGTGGTAGCCTGGCTTCTGGAGACCTCCCTTTGAGGTCCAGCCAACCCTGGCCAGGTGTGAGAGTGGACTGTGTAAGTGGCCAGGTATGTGTCTCCTTCCCCATCTCCCCGACATGCACATACTTCTGCTCACCATGCACTCAACTGCTCAGGCCAGAACCTGGCAAGAACATTGTCCCCCTTGGCAACCCTCATACCTGGTGGGCTAGCAAGACCTTTGGTTCTTCAAGTCCATCAGGATCCCTCCACTTGCCTCCTCGTGCACGAGGTCCATCTTGAAACAAGCTCCCCGTCTGGACTTTGACAAGAGCACACAGGTGTTGACTGAGCCCCCACTGTGGGCTGAGAGCTGGCCTACACGCTGGGAGGCAGCAGTGCCCCAAGCAGAAACCCCCGCCCTGGGCCCTGACCCTTGAGCAGAGACCCAGCAACAAGAGCTGCGGCTACAAGGCCAGGAGGGAAAATAAGATGGCAAGAGCTGCGTGTGGGTCAGAGGGCTGCAGGAGAGACATCCTTGGGGGGTAGTTGGGAAGGCAAGGGACCAGGAGTGGAGAGAGAAGATTGTGTTGATGCCCGTGAGCACTCTGGCTTTTCTTGGATGAGAAGGAGGTCTCAGGGGGTTTCACAGTGAGGAGTGAATGGTGTTCCTGGTGGCCCTGTGGAAGCTGGTCCCTGAACAGGCAAAAATGGACACAGGGAGACAAGGTGGGGCTGCAGAAGGGGTCAGGGAGAGAAGCCCAGAGGGATACACAGCCTGGACCGGACAACAGGGATGAGGAAAAGGCTTCTGCCCTCAGAGCTCACCCCTCATAGCAGCCCCAGTGAGCCTTTGACGATGTCATCAGCCATCCCACCTCCTGGACGGAACCTGCTCATGGTTTCCTATTGCCCTGAACCTCCAAACTCCTCAGCCAACCCACAGAGGCCGCTGCCTCTCCCTTGACCTTCCTTTCCTCCTGGCCCCCTCACTCCCTGCACTGGAGCTACGGCAGGCTTCTCTGAGTTCCTCTACTACACCAGGCTCGTTCCTACCCCAGGACCTTGGCCCTGCCCTCTCCTGACTCACACCAGGCTGCTTCATTCTTGACATTCCAATGTCATTCCAATGTCATTCCAATGACAGTCCAATGTCCTCTCCCTCTGAGGAGAGGCCTCCCTGACCTCCACCACCCCCACTGACATACCCCCATTTTATTCTCTTCAGAATATCTCTCACTGCTGGATACTTTTGTAGGTGCTCATTTTCTGCACCGCTTCCCCATAAAACAAGCTACATGGACACAGGTGTTCTCTGGCTGGCTTAGCTACTTATCTCCAGCATCTGGAGTAAGACCTAGATACCTACAAGGCACCCATAAATATTTGTTAAATGGAAATGCGTGAACAGAGCAAGTGTCCTTTCCTCTGGAGCACACCCGGACTCTGAGGGACAGCCAAGGCCTCACAGAGTTTGCATTTGCCAACACACCATTTTCTGAACAGCAAAGAGCCCAGATGGCAGGTGAAGTGAAAACCGACAGCCTCCCACAGGTGAACAGCAGAGGAATTCATCTGCTCAGCAGGGCAGATGCAGAGTCTCTAAGCTCACAGCTACCTGGTGTCGGTGCAGAAGCCAAAATCAAGACAAGGGACTGAGGGAAACACAAGCGGGCTGCCCAGGGCCACAGCACACCTGGGGAGCCCACTTCTCTCCTCCCCTGCACACCTGGGGGGCCCACCACTCCCCTGGCACCTGTCCCAACATCGTCTCTCGGGACCCTCTCCAAAGTCACAGGAAAGGAGAGCCTTGCTTCTGTGGAAGCTGCCAAGAGACCCCCAAGCAGACAGAACCAGTCCAAGAGCCCCTGGCTGCGGGAGGGGGACTCTGAAAGCTCGGGTGGACTTCCACATTCTCCAGCTGGGTGGCGATGAGTCAGCGGGACAGCCGACAGAAGCCGCAGCCACCGCGCTTACACACAGACATCTATCCTCTCGGAGTTCTGGAGCCTGGAAGTCTGATCTAGGTGCCATTGGGGTTGGTGACGGGCTCGCTCTCTTCCTGGCTTGTGGACAGCTGCCTTCTGGCTGTGCCTTCGATCAGTCCTTTCTCTGTGCACCTGGAGAGAGAGAAGAGGCCCTGGTGTCTCTTTCTCTTCTTATAAGGACGTGGATCCTACTGGCTTAGAGCCCCACTCTTATGACCTCTTTCCAACTGAATCACCTCCCTGTAAGAGGTCACGCTGGAGTTAGAGCTTCAACCTATGAATTTTCAGTCCTTACCGGGTGACCACCTACGTCTCACATGGGTTTTCTGGACCCCACTTACTTATTTTCTAGGAATCAGACACCCTCCCTGAGTACCCAAGGAAAAGCCTTATAAAGAATAAAGAGTATATAAAGTGTAAAGCCTGAAAAGCCAAATGATATAGGGCTCAAGTGATACAGACAGAATTTTCAGGAAGGGTTGATGACACCAGATGGAGAAAGGGTCCCCAGACAGGGGTCTGGGTCACCTAGTGAGGCTATTCCATGCCAG
Organism: Mustela erminea; assembly: GCF_009829155.1. NCBI lineage: Eukaryota > Metazoa > Chordata > Mammalia > Carnivora > Mustelidae > Mustela > Mustela erminea. The sequence continues at coordinate 106,496,004 of NC_045623.1, read as the reverse complement.
GAACTGTGCTAGACCCCAAGGCTGCAACATGACCGGGACAGACGTGGCCCCCACGTGCAGCTGCTCCCCACCCACGGAGGCGGCAGCCATGGCAGCTGGGTTACCTTGGTACATCCGTCTCCCGGGCCAGCCTTGCCAGCAGGCACAGGCCACGGGTGCCTCAGAGGTACTCGGTGCTCTCCGGTGCCAACCCACCCAGGAAGAGCAACCTCCAAAGTCAGGTCTGTGTGACTCTGAGCCTTGCTTCTTGGCTCCAAACCTCCCCTCGGAGCCCCTGCCTTCATCGTCCTCCCCGCAGGAGGAGGTGGTTGGGAAATAGGGAGACAGATGCAGCCTCCGGCAGACGAGACCACGACCTCACTGGGCTTCAAAACGAAACTCACGGAGAAGCTAGGGCAGCAGTATTCAGATTTTTCCTGATTCGCCCTTTACCCAATGTCCGCCCACTGCGAGCCCATTTTCGGTCCCCTGTCTGGCACGCTGCCCAGAACATGGCCTTCACACCCCCGTGCATGGGCATGGGAAGTCGAGGCAGAAGTGGGAGAGGGGGCTGGGCCACCACGCCGGGAAGTCCGCAGCCAGCCGTCACTCTGGTCACCTTTCCATGTCTCATCGTGGGGCACGTGGCCGTCACAGCTCACAGCTGGCCAGGCCTGGGTTGGCAGGGTCCTCCTGGGTCACCTGGGACAGGCTGAGGTCACCGGGATCAGCCGTCTCACCTCCAGGCATTGTGCTGGAGCCTCGGCTGTGACGGGCACCGGGACCCGTTCGTCACAGTGAGCGCTGTGCGTGGGGCCACCGCGGCTGGGTGTAGCCGGCAGCCCCCGGCCTCCGTGGCACACTTTCCCCAGGGAGTTGCTCGTCAGCTCCTCTAAGCCAGGACCCCTTCTTGGGCTTTTAACGCCCCCAGCCCCACCTTCGCTCCATGCCCCACCTGCTCCTGGGGCGCAGAGAGCGTGATGTCATAGTGTCACCCCCAGCACCCCTCACCCCGGCAGAGAGCGTGATGTCATAGTGTCACCCCAGCACCCCTCACCCCGGCAGAGAGCGTGATGTCATAGTGTCACCCCAGCACCCCTCACCCCGGCAGAGAGCGTGATGTCATAGTGTCACCCCAGCACCCCTCACCCCGGCAACTCCCTCTCGCCAGTCGCCCCTCCATGGACCTCGGTCAGCGTCGGAGCGGGGCGGGTCCTCTTGGTGGTGACAAGCCTCCCATCTGCGACCTCCTGCCTCTCTCGGGCCCTTGTCCACCTCTGCCCACTCTGTGACACTCCTGGACCCCTCCCTCCATGGTCTCCCCTTGGTCTCTGTCTTCATTCTCTGCTCTGTCACCTGCATTCGCTGGATCTTCAACTTCTTTCCCAACAAAACTCGACTCCCTCGCGCTTCCCTCAGATCCTGCCTACAAAACGCCAGCCTGGGTTCCACCTGCCCTCGTGCCCTCCCCAAGCCCACGCCAGCCACTGAGCACTGGGCTCTGGGGCCAGGACCCCGGGACGCCCACATGTTGTGCCTCAAGCAGCTCCCACTCCCCTCCCCAAAGTGGTCGAACCTCCTCCGATCCTCTGACCTCCTCTTCCTGGAATCAAGCTTGACAGGAACACAAAAAACAGTCCCGGAAACAGCAGAGCACCCTAGAGGTGGACTGCCGCTGCCTGAAACAAAGAGCCTCTGCGGAGATGAAGGAAACTTTTCAAAGTGAGCAGAGTAGGAACGTGATTGACGCGCAGATGGTGGACCTTCCGTAGGGAGACAACGGCGGGGTAACGCCGCAGCCAGGGAGGACTGTCCTCAGTCCCGATGATCAGAGCCGCTCATTAATCACAGCCGGACGCATCACAAGCTGCACGTGCCGACGCGGGCGGAAGCGGGCTCAGCAGACCGCATCGTCTCTGCGAGGAATCGCTGCGACGGGCCAGCGTCAAGCTCCCAGCTGGAGGTCTCTCGGATACCACGCTTCTGCAGGCTTTGGGCAGAGCGCTGACAAAACCCACCCCGTGTTTGCAAAGCTCTTCGAACTTGGCGAAGCTTCCCATTACCCCGGCACCTCCAAGCAGGTGCGGTGCGTGGGCGCTGCTGTTCCAACTCGCACCCCACCGTCACCGCCAGCACGGGCTGGGAGGGAGGGTCCTCTGCCTGCCCAATGTGCTCTCTCCGGGTGACAGCATTGACGGCACCCTCCAGGTATCTAACAACCGCATGAGGCGCGCCATGCTCCGCAGCGTGTCTCAGCCTCAGCCCCGCTGCTGTTCCACGGGACCTTCTTCACTGCGGGGCTGTCCTGGGCACCCCACGGTGCTCGGCAACATCACACACAGCTGCGGGTACTTCTCCCCCTCCCCAACCCCCCAGCAGCTCTGGCAGCAAAAATGTGTCCAGACAAGGCCAAACGTCCCCATGGGAGGGGGGTTTCTGGGCATCCCAAGCCACAACTGACCACAGGGGAAGGGTCGCGAGGGAGGCCAGGCCCAGCAGCAGCTGGGTGCCCTCTACATTCTCCTAGGCATCAGGCTTGTGTGCCAGTAGAGGCCCACCATGTGCGGGGATCTGAAGTTAGCAGGACAGAGATCCCCCTGACCCTGCCACTGCCCCAGGCCATACACCCAGGCTTCCAAGACAGCTGACTCATCTGTTTCTCTGAGCGTCTCCCCCCACCACACTCTGTAACCCAACACCCATCACCCTGAACGGGCAGCTCCAGCACTCTGAACCCAGCAAATGAGTGAATATTGTCCATTTCTTCAAAGGCCGTCAAGCCAGCCTGTCAACTCCAACAGATTTCCCAGCCCGATGTTTGAAAGCCACTAGAGTGGCAGCTCCGCTGGGAAGGACACAGGAGGGGAAGCCCTTGAGCTACCTGGGTCCTGGAGAAGTCAGTCTGCTGGAGGAGGGAGAGGGGCTCACTGCAGGCAGAGGGCGTGGGGATGAGGCCGGAGAGCAGTCCCGGTCAGAGACGGGCACTGAGGAACTGTCATTCTAGCCCGAGAAAGATTCTGACCTAGGAGAGAGCCAGGGTCAAGTGAGACGGAACAGTATGGCCGCCTGTCCCAGTCCTGGGGGCCACTCCCAGCGGGCTGCTCTCTGCACCCCCACATCCCATGCCCCTGCTCTCAGGGGTCGTTTCAAGCAAGCTGGCTGTGCAAGGTCCCACGCTGGGGCCGAGCATGTGGTCTCTCCAGCAGCGGTGAGAGTAAATCTGCTCTGTGTGTCCCCGCCACCAGACCCCCACCGGGCAGGAGGCCAGCTCTCAGCCTGCAGGTTCCTGCTGTCCACTACCTCTGCCTCGCTGGGCTGCCCTTCCCATGCAAGCTGTTAGAAGGCATCCAACCTCCTGTTCCAGCCCATTTAAATAGAGGCCCAGGCACGGCACCTCACCTCTGGGTCCCCGATGGAACAGGACGGCCAGGTCCTCTTCAGCACATTTCCCCTCTGAAGGAACACAAGCCATCGAAACCCTGATCTGGGATCCAAACCCAGCGTCAGGGGAGAGCACATCAGCTCTGGCCCGGGGATGGGCACGGGCATCCTCGAAGTCAGCCTTCCCTCGGGCTAGAGGGAGGACCAGCTCCTCCGGGGATGAGCGTCTTGGTCTGAAAGAAACCAGCACCACGTGGGAGAAAATACACACTCGGTGCTACGGGCCGTTGAAGAAACTGCCCAGTGATGCTTTTTCAGGGACCGCTGTAGGGAGGGCAGGTCAGCATCCAGGAACCAAAATAAACTCAAAAAGCTGGGGACCTCTGTCCTTCCAGTGACCTGCCCTTATACAGATTCTCCACTCTGCTCACCCACACAGTGGCTCCCGCTGGTGCACATGAAGGCTCCACTTTTAAACACAAATGGTGTCGTAACTTATGGCTCTGGTGATGCTCAGGATGGGCCTGAAGGAGCTAGAAGTGGGTCAGCTTCCCCAGTATCGGTAGTACTATAAGAATTAATGCTACAAAATAAGCCAGAAGCCAGAGAAAGTTTGGGTGTGTGCAAAAATGATTATTGATTTAGAATGAAAGATCACAGCCAATTAAAATGTTCAAAAGCTTTCAAATACTATCATCACAGAATCCTAGAAATGACTTTAAAAAATAATTAACTTTATGATCAATTCTTTTTTACTGTAGCAAGAACACTTAGCATGAGCTCTATCTACCCTCTTATATTTTTAAGTGCACAACACTGCCTTGCTAGCTGCAGACTGTGGTGTATAGAAAATCCCCGGAATGCCTTCATCCTGCATAACTGGCAACCACCATTCTACGCTCTGCTTGTACAAGTGTGACTATTTTAGATTCCACTTAAGTTTGTCCTTTCATGCCTGGCTTATTTCACTTAACATAACATCCTCCAGGTTGTCGCAAATGGTAGGATTTCTTTTAAAAATACGGAATAATATTTCACTGTGTGTGCATGTCACATCTTCTTTATACATTAATACTGTTGGACATTAGGCTCCTGCCATTTCTTGGCTTTTATGAACAATGTTGCAAACCATATATTGATACAGGGTTAGTATCCAAGATATAGAAGAACACTTCCAACTCAGTAACAAAAATACAAATAACCTGATTTAAATGTGGGCAAAGGAGTTCAACAGCTATTTCTGCAAAAAAGACATACAAATGACCAACAGGTAGAGGAAAGGATGCCTACTCTCTCTAATCATCAGAGAACTGTAAACCAAAGCCACAATGATTTATCACACCTGTTAGGGTGCCTGTCATCAAAGCACCGAAAGATAACAAGTGCTGGCAAGGACGTGCACACTTTGAAACTCTCGTGCGCCGTTGGTGGGAATGTACATTGGTGCGGCCACTGTGGAAAACGGCATGGACGCTCCTCCAGAAATTAAAAATAGAAATATCCTGTGATCCAGCAAGCCTGATTCTGGGTATATATCCAAAAGAATTGAAATGGGAATCTCAAAGAGACATCTGTTCTCCCTTGTTCATTGTAAGGGTTAGAACACATTGCAGAGAAGAGCCCGACTGTGCCACAGACAGGGAAGTTTTCCTTCCCGACCCAACTTTCCCACCAACTGGCCTGTCCCTGGATGGTCCTGTCGGGAAACAGTGCCCCCCACTCCCAGTCTACATAGCTTGGGTGGGAAAAACCCTTGGCTCCAAGTCTGAGTGCATGCCCAGGCCGGCCAATGGAGACATCCCTCTGGGCACAATAATCAATAAAGGGGGTGGCAGGAGACCCCACCTGAACCAGGAAGGGCCAGACCCGGGGCTGCTGATCAAATGTTTGGGAAAGAGGAAATCCCTTTCACCAGGGATGCCAAGCTGGCTGAAGGTCCCCTGCCGTTGGCCAATCTGCCACCACATGGGAGCGAGGTCAGCAGGCAGGAGAGCAGAGCAGGGGCAGACCCAGGGAAGGGTTACACCACCCTATGAACATCTGCGTCAAGTCAGGTCTGGGCTCCACGTGGTTTTTTTATAGTAAGAAAACAAGTCCCATTTTTGAACTTCTCATCCACTGAAATGTTTTCCCCTTTGGGCAGCATCTCCCCATTTTCCTCCCGCGGTCCCTGGGAGCCCTTCTACTCTTCGCCTCGGCAAGGCTGATGATTTCAGAGCAATCCTATAGTGTCGGGCCTCCTATGACCGGCTTCACGCAGCACAGGGTCCTTTGGGTCCATCTGTGTCGTCACTAATGGCAGATCTCCCTTTATTTTGAAGCCTGAACGATACCCGCCACGAGTACATGCCACGTCCTCTTTGCCCGTTCGCCCCGTCCGTGGACCGGAAGGCAGTTCCGGATCTTGACTCATGTGAAGAAAGCTGTGACGGACACGCGGAAGCAGATTCCCCTTCAAGATCCCGACTTCCACTCACTTCAACAAGATCATCTCGTGAGATAATTGTCGGAACGCCTGTGTGTGCAAGCCAAGCTGTGTGTATGTGTGTGTGTGTGACAGCAGGCACCCGTGCACGTAGGCAGACACGAGCCCAGCACGTGCTTGGACAGAGTCAAGCCGTCCAGGAGAAGGAACCAGATGCCAATCGCTCAGACACGTGGCGCACCTTATCAGACGGAGGCCAGACACTCTCGTGGCCCAGGCGCCAGCCAGCTCTGTGCCCTCTTTCCTGTGCTCCTCTGGCTGCTCCTTTGGCCCACATCCCTCCCTGTCCCCTTAGCACGTACCCTCCACCCCACTCCGTGGTGACAGGATCACTGAGGACAAGGTCAAACCGTCCTTTTTCTCTCCCTCCTGTGGTTCTAGGTGGCACCCCAAGCTCTCTTCCCCACCAAGCTGCCTGGCAAATCTCTCTGCAGACCAGCCTGGCTTCCAGCTCACCCTCTCGCTCTGTCTTCCTTCAGATCTGCCAGCACAGGCTCTGAGATGATCCCGGCTACGAAGACAGAGCTGGCAGGAGCTGGCAGGAGAGACGGGGAGGGCTCTGGGCATCTAGGTCTGATAGCATCTCTGGAAAATGAGTTTCTGACCCTGACCATCAGCTGCAGGTGCACAGCAAGCCCGTGAGTGCCCGCCCACATCCTCCCAGGCTTGGTGCCTTCCGAGATGCTGAATGGTTGGATGTATCATGGGTGACAGGTTGCTAACAGGCTATGAAGAGGAGCTAGGGTGTTTGGGAGAGCATCCTTACCTCTGATGTTGGTGTCAGGGAGAATGCTTGTACCTAGCAGGAGCAGAGTCCCTGGCAGGGCTGCCCTTGGCCTGGAGGTCAGGTGGCCCCCAAGTCCTGACGGGCGTTGCTATGTCCCTGCTGCTCACTGCCCCTTCCTCTTCTTCCTCTGGCAAGATACAGGGACAGAAATGAAAGCTTGGGGTCCTGCACCTCCCTCCCTACCTGACCCCACACCAGCACATTGGCCTGGATTCTCACATTCAGTGGTGAAGCTCACTCAGAAACAAAGACAGGGCATTTGGGGATCTTGCTTTGGTTCCTGGAGGAGCCGTGTCCTGAGGAAGCGTCTCACGCTATCCCGGGTCCTGGTACCCCATCTTGCTTCACCCCCACAGTGATCTTTGGGGGGGTGTCAAAGTGGCTCGAGTGGTCAAATTTCTCAATTAAAGTCAAACCACTCCCAAAATTTGGAGGCATGCCACAGTTATCATTTATGAGCTTGTGATTCTTGGCTTGGCCAAGGATTTACCCTATCAATTTACCATGCCAGGCAATGGGCTGAGCAGGGACTCCAACCACCAACCCCGAATCCCACACCCCCCCACACCGCATCCCTCCTACACCTACAGGGGAATCTTTCCTCAGCAGAAAAGGGCCACCCTGGAGGCATTTCAGCTTCTTCAGAGCTTTCCATTGCTGGGTGTGTCCCCCACATGTATGTTGTGTGTGCATCTCCAAGGAACCATGTGAGTCTCAGCCATGGGGAACAGCCGGTCGATGTCTGTCTACACATCAGGCTCTCCAGGGTTAACCTCTGAGTCCAAAGTGCTTGTACATTCAAAGTTTCGTTCTGCAGAACTGTTGGGGGGAAAGCCTACTCTTTTGTATGCATTTTAAAAATAAGCAAGAAAGGGACTGGCACCTGTGTGACCCCAGACCCTAGAAATCTCATCAGGTTTTTTTTAAAGATTTTATTTATTTATTTGAGAGGGAGGGAAAGAGTATAAGCAGGCAGAGGGGCAGAGGGAGAGGGAGAAATAGACTCCCACGGAGCAGGGAGCCTGTTGCAGGAGTTGTTCGCAGGACCCTGAGGTCATGACATGAGCCGAAGGCAGATGCTTAAGGTACTGAGCCACCCCGGTGCTCCAGAATCTCACCGGTTTTATCCAGAAAGCAAGAGATGCTCGGAGGAGCCTCCGTGAGTGATGTCAGCTGCTGTAACCTCACACTAAGACACAATTTGTCACACCTCGCTTGTTTCTTAAGCATGTGAAAGCCTAGTGCTTGTCCCATTCCAATGGACAGCGTTGTCTGCAAGGTGATGGGCAGACCCAGGCTCCTTCTGTCTTGTGACTCCACCTGTCAAGGATTCACGCCCTCAGCTTGGGAGAACACAGAAAGGGTTGGCACGCAGCCTGGGAAGTGGCAAGGACTCTGTGCAGGTTCGACTAGACAGAACCAGTCCCACAGCCACCGTAAGGGCTGTGAACCTTCCTGTGAATGTGTCTTCAGAGACGGTGGTTCCATCCCAAGGCCAGCTCAGCACTGGGGAAGGGGAAGGCACATTCTTGGGATCTCTGCACAGAGCTACCTGCAAATCCTGCCAGGATAGTAGGAGGGAACGAGCCACAGGACCCTCACTCTGCAAACCACAGACCCCATGTAGACCCCTGACAGGGGCACAGCCCGGCACCAGCCCACCCGTGCTGACAGGGATCCCCGAGCACCTGCATGGGTCTGGGCCCTCCCCTGCTCCCCCTGTTCCCCCTGTTGGGCACGGAAGCCTGGAGATGCCCATTCTTCAAAAGTCTTTACTGACGGGCAGCACTGACCTCCAGCAGCAGACGGAAGTAAATCCCCTGACCCAGGAGGCCACATGATGGAGACCCAAGAGGCACCCCCACCCCCGACACCGCTTCTCCTTCGTCCCTCCACCGGGGCCTCGTCTTCCAAGTCTGCCTTGTTGCCTACGCCTTTCTCGTGTTCAGGCCACCCTCTCCCCTCACACATTTCCCCAGAATAGCAAGGCCACATGGAAAGCCTGGAAACCGCGTCCCCAGCAAGCAGTCTTCCGTCCAAGGCGTGTCGCTCCCTCCCCCCTCGGAGGGCGCTGGGCGATGTGGCTTCCTCCCCCCTCGGAGCAGATGTGCTCCCGCATCTCGGCCCCCTTCTCACCCACTGGTTTTCCCAGAAGAAGATTCTGGCTGGACTGGGCGTGAGAAGCACATGATCAAAATAAGAGCCTCGGTGGGGGCCGAGGTGAGAGGTGGGCCAAGGCGGGTGGGGACTTGGCCTCACGTTCTTTTACTCACAAGGTGGTTTTTTTCCTCATTACTTAAGCAATAATTGTGTATTAAATTTTTCAAAGTACAGAGAAGTAGGTCACAGCGTGGAAGCAGATATTAACGATGAGTCTAGAGTTAACATTTTGATGGATTTCATCGCGTGAGGCTTTGTTTTAACTCACTCGAAGTCCCAGCGTTGGCAGGTTTCTGTAACGTTTTTCGTGTAATACTGGCCTGTGCGTGCGCCGTAGGCTGCCGTCTCCTCTGTGGCAGCTCTCACTGGAAGGGTCTCCTGGTGCTCCCTGGGGCGGGTCCTGTGACTTGGCCATCTTGTCCCGGGTTCGGTGGGGAGCCCCAAAGCCTCCCGAGGAAGGTCTGAAGCTGGGGATCGGGGCTGTGATGTCTGCTGCAGCCGCTGGAGAGGAAGGGTCAGGAGGCGCCTGGTTTGGGGCGGGGGGGCTCACTAGGAAGACCCTGCTATGCTCACATGGGCCACCTGCCCACGCTTCTGCCGTCAGCTCCCACTGGGGACAACAACCCTTCCCACCGGCAGGCCTTCTGCATCCGGCCAGCCCAGGACCACCCGGGAAATGCAACTCAAGGCACCCTTCATGGTACAGAGGACCGTGAAGGGGTGTTGACCACAGAGCCCCAGCCCTGCCCAGTCCTCCACAGTGGGAGCCTCAGCTTGCTGCCTGCTCAGCGAACCTGCAGGGTCTCCTGGGGCACTCATTTCCCATTTTAAAACCAGCACCCCTTGCTGGCTTCAGGGTTTGCACACCCCCTTCCCACCAGGAGCCCCAGGACTCTGCTCGCCTGCTTTCCCTGGTTCTCAGGGGTCCAGCCCTCTCGCTCCTGGTCTGAGTGGACATGTGGCAGGTGGGTTCCCAGAGGCCTGGCTGTGACAGCGAGCTCAGCCCCTGCTCCCATGGGAGACTGTCCCAGGAGGGACGCGCTCAGACAACGTGCAGCACGGGAGACGGCCGCACTCATTTCTGGGACACCGTGGCCCCGGGCTGCGCACAGGAGGGGTCCCGTGGATGAAACAAGCCCCCACAGAGGATTGCCGCTCTGCCGCGAGCCGGCAGCTCAGAGGAGCACCCCGAGGGCTGGAAGCGTTCAGCAGTGAGCAGTGAGGGAGGGAAAGCCGGCCACGGGAAGGCAGGTGTTCACCGGGGCCAGTCCTGCCAGATCAAAGGGCATGACTCTGCCATCCCCAGCTTCGTGGGCCTGCCGCGCCCTGAGAATCCCACCCTAACTCAGGACTGAAAGGCTCGACAGCTGTCCCCCCCATCACCAGTCCCCCACCTCCGCCCTCTTCCCTGGGACCCAGCCACTCTGCATGACCCTGTTCTCAAACCTGGGACTTGGGGATGGTCCTTGGCTGGAAGTCTTCCTCTGGACACCTGTCTCTGCCCCTCCCCCCGTCCCCTCAGGAGAGCCCACCCCCACACCCGTCCCTGCCTGAAGCAGCTGTGACCCCCCCCACCACCCAGGCATCCTCTCCGACCCGCTCTGTGTCCTTGACTCTCACCAGTGTGCCATCCCCCCGCTTCTGTTTGGCGCCCCGTCTGTTTTTCTGCTTGTCCTGTTCACCGCTGGGCTCCCGAGACCTCACAGGGTGCCCTGCACGGGAAACATTTATAAAATGCAAGAAGGAATCTGTTTTCCCTCAAGAAACCGCCAGCACAAGCCACATTGTAGGATCCAACACACCAAAGGTGGAAGGAACATTTCGGGGGCTCCTGCCCGGACCAAACCTGGACGGCCCGAGGTTGGCAAAATGACCTCGGCCACTGTGATGGCTGAAGTGTGTCCCCCACACATGTTGGCGCCCGGAGCCCCAGTGCCGCGGAATGCAGGACCTTATTAGGAAACAGTGTCATTACAGATGCAATTCATCAAGGTGACCCCGCCACAGTGGGCTCCACCCGGGGTGACCAGAGTCCTTATCAAAAGGGGAAATTCAGACACAGACGGACACACAGGGAGAACCCCTGTGAAGATGAAGCTGAGAGAGGCTTCCCCAAGCCAGGCATCGCCAGATCCCCCAAATGCTGGGCGAGGGTCATGCGACAGACCCGTCCTCAGAAGGAATCCACCCTGGGAACACCCTGATCTCAGACTGCTGGCCTCCAGAACCCCGAGCAGCAACTTCGGCTGGCTAATTCCCCAGCCTGTGATGCTTTGCAAGCAGCCCCAGGAAGCTGGCAGAACCCTGTCCCTGACACACGGGGTAGTCAGACTGTAGCAAACGGACTAGAGGTGCCTCCGTTCTGGGTCCATGTGTCCTGCTAGGACCTGGAGACAGCTCGGGGTCCCTCTGAGGTAGCAGATGGATACAGCCCCTTCACCCAGCCCTGCACCCTCCAGAAACTCTATTCACAGCCGGGCTTTCCCAGGCTCGCCTATACCCTGCCGCTCTGCAAGGTGACCCATGCACGGCTCAGAAGCCCTCTAAGCCATGGGGCAGGGGCTCGGTCTATAGGGTCAGTCAGAGCTTGCCCGGGGGTCCTTCCCCAGGGATTTATACCAGGTCCTCAGACGTCCCCAGCGATCCACAGTATCTCTGCTGTGCAGAGACAGGACTACTTCCCGGGCTTGGACGGAAGCTGCTGACTCCTGTAACCGCACCCACTTGCCTTATAAACCGCTTAGGCAGCGTTCTCCCCCGTGGCATCCTGGACGGCTGCGTGCAGGCTGGCTGCCTCGTGGATGTGGACTTTCCCCTTTGCTAGGAGTGCCCATCGAGCTCTCCCGGGGCTGCGTTTCAGGGCAGAACCCCCTTCCAAAACACAGTGGTCACACATCTAAATGGGGGCTCTGGGTGATGTGAGAAGGGGGACACTTTGTGCTGTGAGGCTGGGACGCAGCATAGAGCAGGGTTTCCCCAGCTGGAGGGATGGACTAGGGCAGCCATGGCTGGAGGCGGTGACTCTCCTCTCCCAGAGGACCGTACAGAGTCCTGCTAGGGGGCGAGGCTCTGGACAGGATGACCAAGTGTCACCAGGACGTCCCAAGCCCCTGGCCACCATTCTTTCCAATGTCATGTGAAACCAGCTTCCTGCCTGGGCCGAAGATCAGGAGATATGAGTGAGTTTACACACGAGAGGCACTGCCACCACGCCCAGCGCATGGGGAGCACTCCTATCAGCTTACCACACCGAGTCCTCCCTACCCTGGAAGCCAGCTCGAGCACCACCCCGTGCAGACCCCTGGTTGCCCTCCAGCAGTGTCCCCACGTCCCCCACGCCCCCCGCCCCCTACAGCTGCCCCTCCTCCGACTCCACAGTTAGACCTCGGGCAACAGAATGATGACTTTAACCGTGATCCAATCACTGTGTTCACTTCTTCTACAAATATCAGCAGAAGGCCTGACTCACACAAGCCTCCTTCTCCTCAGCCCCAGGGTGTGGCGGTGGATGGGACAGGCACACATCCCGCTCCCCTGGAGCTGACATTCTAGTGACAGAAGTCGCAGTGACAGCAGGTGGCGTTTGCTGAGCACTCGCCACGAGCTAGGCGCTGTGGCACCTTCCACGTATCGTGTCAGTGGAGACCGTGCTGCGGGGTATGAGGCGCCCGTATTCCCCCCTTTCCCCCAGTGAGGATGCTGACGGACAGGTTAGGAGAACTGCCCAGGGCCGTGCAGCAGGGTTGGGCGGCAGGCAGGGCGAGCTCCGAGGCTGGGCGGCGGCCCCGCGGAAGTCGGCGCTCACGCTGAGCTGCTCCGTCAGCACCTCCCCGCCTCCGAGGAGGTTATACAGACGTTGGGGTTGATAAACCTGAAAAATCTCTAGAAAGCATCTAATTAATGCATTTTCCCAAGTAGAATGTTTCAGTAATTGCTGTTCAAGCAACAGAAAAGTCGAGAAGGCTTTTATTGCCGGCGCTGGGGGGACAGACATCCACACGGCTGCTTCTCCCGGGCACCGGCTCTCTCCTGCTCAACCTACTGACCTCCATTAACGTTCTCCCAGCTATAAAAAATGCATCTTACTCCAACACGCTCCGTAGGCAGGAAGCTGGGCCCTGAACTACCGAGCTTGAGTAATTGCCCACAGTCATTGTGATGGAAAATGGCAGAAATCGCCCTGAGTCAGGGGGTGGTGGAGAGGCAACTGCGTAGGGCCGATAATTCCGTAAGGATAATTTCATTAATGGAAGCGGGAGACAGTGTTCGTGCCCATGAATACTGTGCACGTATATATCAGCTTCCACGGACACAGTCCAGGGTTTAAAAACGTCCGCGTGTACGCGGGTATGTTTGCGTCCGCCTTTTTAATGAATGCCTGGCTGCTGAATGGCAAAGCACCGTTCAGAAGTGATTTGTGATAATCACATGAGGGAGAGACCCCGGAGGTGAAAGGAAATGGAAACAAGAATGTTTCCGGCACGGCTGGAAAAAGCTTCCATTTGATTCGGGGCCACCAAGGATTCAAAAGACATCGAGGCATTGACGTGCTCGTAGCTTTCACCGAAGGAAAGAGCGGCCTCGCTCCGAAATTTAGCACATGAAGCAAACCACGCGCAAATCCACATGCCTGGGCACAGGGATCACCCGGGGATGCCGGGCGCCAGCAGGATCCTGGGACAATCCCCAGAGCTGCTCTGTGGTGCACCCTCAACAAGGATGAGGCTCCCCGGCTTCTGGACCGTAGGAGTCTCCTGCTTTGCAAAGCGAACAGAGCCGTGCACTTTGGACAAAGGCAGCTGCTTTGTGCTGCTACATCCGAGACCTGGGGATGTTTCAGACCAAACCCTTGTCCACCTGGACAGCTCCTCCCCCTCCCCAAGGCTGTGCCCACCTTCCCGACACAATCCATCCTGCCTGTGTAATGAGGGCTCCAGAAAAACCCAGAAGGAGGAGGCACAGAGAGCTTCCAGATTGGGGACCAAGAACACTTCCATGGGCTACCGTGCCAGGACCCAAACCCCACAAGGACAGAATCTTCTTTGTCAGGACTTGGCCCTAAGTAGGTCTTCATCGGGCTGTTGTTGATTCGTATCCTTGAACAGCCTTTGTAATAAGCCAGGAATCTCGTGAGTAGTCTGGTTTCCTGAGTTCTCCGAGGCACCCCACCAAAGAAGAGGGCGTGAGGAGCTTGTGGTTCAAAGTCAGCTGGTCAGTGACACAGGTGACGGCCAGGACCTGCCAGAGGCCTCGGAAGGGAAGGGCAGTCACGGGGGACGGAGCCCCTCACCTGTGCTGTCTCCGGGTAGACGGTTGGAGGACACCCACCTGGTGTCTGAGAATCATGCCGTTGTGTAGGAAACAGCCCCTGCCCGACACATGCCGGAACTGGTGACCCTGGGGACCATCACAGCCCCGGTTTACCACGTCCCCCTCCCAGCAAGCAAGGATGCACCCCTACATTCATACTGGGCTGCAGAGCTGTGCCCAGGGGCAGCCGGCAAAGCAAAACTTTTAAGGGGGAAAAATGAGAGATAATAAAAACAGATTAACAATTTGCAAATTATCCTAAGGAAAAATGTCCTATTAAGAAAAAAATGATGAGCACATGCAATTGAAAAAAATATGGCTAGAGAGAAGAATGGAATCTATCTCACTTGAAATTACAGTATTGTCCCGTCCCAAACTAATAGGCTCTGTTCCCTGACAATACACTGAAGATATCGTTTATTAAAGCCCATTATGCTGCTGGCCGCAGTCAGTCACATCTCAAACATTGCCACATTTATGAAAGACAGTTACAGTCATTTGCAAGATAATTACCATTTTAATCTCAAACCAGCCTGTAGGAGCAAATTGCTTTATAAGTAACCAGGTTCCCAGTGTGTCATAATGGAATGCTGCACCGGCTCTGAAACAGCGGGGCTCGGTGCGAACTTGTGGGCGGTGTGGGGGGGAGCGCTGCCTGGTGGGCCGGGGAGAGACGGGGGCAGCCCCCGCTCTGCGCCTCGGGCCGACATGGGGAGCATCGGCCTCCATCTGCCAGACCCGCTGCTCTCCTTCACAGAGACAGAGAGAGGACGGGGGAGGGAGAGAGAGAAATGGAGACGGAGGAAGAAAGGGAAAGAGACAGACAAAGGGGGGGAGAGAACAGGAGAGAGAGCGCGCCTGAGGCTCTCATTAGCGTGGGGTAGGGGAGAGGCGGTGAGGGCAGGAGGGACAGTGCTGCTGGGAAACTGGCCGGGAGAGCAGAGCCAGGGTAGGCAAGGGCTGTCTCTGGAAGCAGCAAGACCCATGGGAATCCAGCAGGGACCCTGGCATGGAAGCAAGTGGCCAGCTTCACAGGCAGGACCGTCTCTAAACACGGGGAGGACCCGACTCACATGGATGCAGTTGGGACGTGGCCATGAGGGGTCCCGTCGGGAAAGGAAGACGTGATCTTGAGCCGAAGACGAGGAGGCAGGAGCTGGGGAGGGCGTCTTGAAGGGCAGTGCAGGGCCAGGGGTCCGCGGGAGCCCCCTGTGATTCTGTCGGGGAGTTTAGTCACTGTCCCTGCGGACGGGATGGTGTGGCAGCCGTGGGCTCGTTTCTGGCAGGGCCCTGCCTCCGCGTCTGTCAACAGGACACCTGCAGGGACACTGCAGAGCTGAGCTAAAGACAAGAGCTGGAATCCTGTCACTCCTCCGTGGGGAGACAATGGCGTGGCTGGGGTCCAACTCCTCGACCTGTGCTTTAACTTCCTCCGAAACGTCCCCACGGATCACACATCCAGCCAGACTCACCTTCACCTGATGGTGCCTGAATGACCTGAACAAAGTTCGGAGATGAGAGCCTGGGAAGGAAGAGGAGGAGCCAGCAGGGACCGTGGGGATGGAGACCGTTCTAGAGAAGACCCGCCGGGAGCCTCAGCCAGGAAGCTGGGACAGGAAAGCGCCCGGTGGGGCGGCTGCACGGGGTGGAAAGCCGACCGCGGACCGGCGAGATTGCGCGCGGCAAGGAAGTGAAACGCCGGCACGGGGGCCACCGTTCAGAGGCTTTTCTGTCGCAGGGGTGAGGAGCGGGCGCGCCGGCGCAGAGCCAGAGGGCGTGGCGGGACAGGAGGGGACAAGCGCCACGCCTCACCCCTGCCTCCACCTCGCCGGTCCGGGCCTCGTCTCCTGGGGACAGCGGCTCGGAAGAGAGAAAAGGGACGGGCGGATGACCCAGGCCCAACATGGCCAGCTCGGATCAGGACCCCCCAGGTGTGCAGCGTCACCCTGCACCCACGCCTGCTCCGGAGGTCCACCCCCGCCCCCGTCCATGGCGCCGGCTCCCCCAGCTCCTTCCCATTCGCACAGCCTGTGTTTCGTCTTCTCCTCCCCCGACCTGCCCACCCCAGCTCCAGCTGTGTCAGAGCCCCCCACCCCCGCCCCAGGAATGTTTCATAACCTCCCCCTGGACCTCCAGAACATTCCACGTCTCCCCGACTTCAGCTCCCACTGCGGACATGCTTATCGACAGCAGTTCCCCGCTGCTGCGCGACAAACCACTGGGCTCAGAGCAAGCACTGATTATCTCACGCTTTTCCCAAATCTTAGGGAGCCGGGAGGAGTTGAACGGGGGATTCCGGTTCAGACTCTCCCCGGAGGTCCCCAGGAGGCTGCACCACCCGGAGCCCTGGCTGGGGCCGGAGGGTCGGGGGCTGGTGGTGGGGCTTCGTTCTCCTCCAACCGGCCTCTGGTCCTCTTCTCTGTGGGGCTCCTCTGGGAGGACGAGCTACACCTCATCGCGTGGCAGCTGGGCTCCGAGAAAGGCAGGAGGCAAGAGGGCGCCCATGACAGAAGCACTGGGTTTTATAATCAAGTTTCGGAAGGTACGGCCTGGGGCCATTGGTCCCGCTGCCCAACCGTGAGCGGCGTGGGAGGGGCACCCACGCGAGGACGAGGGTACCAGGAGGCGAGGTCCTGACTCCCGGGGTCGGTGTTAGTGAGCGAGGCCCCTCTCCCGCTGGGGCACGGCTCTGAGGCGCAGAGGCGTCTTCATTTCCTACTTTCCATGGTGCCCAGCCGGCAGCCACGGTCCCAGGAGGGGCCCCGTGAACACTTCTGGAACACGGCATCAAGGTCCGGATCCGAGCGAGCCAGCATCACTGTGTTCTCAGCACCCACCGACGTCATCACGGGATGTTCACACCCTCAGTCCTCCCCAGCGCTGGGCAGACCCCGCCGACGGCCGCGGGCAGAGATCTAGCTGACAGGCTCAAGGTCGCCGACTGTCCTCTCCTTCCAGCACTGTTTACCCAACACCAAGAACACGGACACGAAGATAACGCTGTGCTAATGTAGTGATGACGCGGTGCCAGGCCCCCTCCTGCAGAACGGCCGTCACCAGCTGTTCCGTGGGAGGGGAGACACGGGACTCGGGTCCCCTGAGAAGTCCTGCGCCCACTCCAGCGCTCCACACACCCCAGCCCCAGACCCACGGAGCCCGTCCATGTCAGGGCCGTCGCCAGCTTTTCATTTTTAACACAAACATGAAAGAGAATCAATCCCGTCAGACAATTACAGGGGACTTTTTCATTCGGATTTTACAAGTCAGGGTGAAACTCGGGGGGACACTCGGTTTTCAGCAGCAGACCCGGACACTCCTGTGTCCCTGTCGGCCGCACCATTCCCGAGGCCGAGCCGTACGGGGACACACGGGGGAGCTTCCTGGTATCAGAGCAGGTGCCTGACATAAGGACCAAATGCAGCCCCTTTCCTACACTGTGATCTCCTTGGAGAGGCTGAAGGGGACTCGTGGGGTGGCTGGGGTTTTGCACAACAGCCAGCGATGCGTCCCAATTCCCAGCAGTTCATTAACAGAGTCAGGAGGGGCGGAAAATATTCTGAAACCAGAACGAAGAGTGACCCACAGGAAGACCTGGGGCTCCTGCGGCCCCAACCGGGCTCCCACCTGCATCTTTGCAAACC
Organism: Mustela erminea; assembly: GCF_009829155.1. Classification (NCBI taxonomy): domain Eukaryota; kingdom Metazoa; phylum Chordata; class Mammalia; order Carnivora; family Mustelidae; genus Mustela; species Mustela erminea. The sequence goes on along the minus strand of NC_045623.1, from coordinate 106,478,261 downwards.
AATGCGCAGACACGGACGCCCCCCCCCCCGGCCTGCCCGTCCCATGGTGATGGAGCCATCTTCCACTTGGGAAGTCCCCAAAGCTGGTCACCCAGCCCACAGCCCCGCCTGGGCCAGCCTCAGCCACTCACACCCACTCACACCCGCTCCCTGGGCAGCTCCGCACCTGTTTCCCACATGCCCACCTCGCCCTTGTCAGTTCTCCTGACCTACCCGCCCCCTGAGATCCTTGTCTACTGAGGGCCTGCGGTGGCTGCAGCTGGCCACACCCCCTTCCGCCTACGCTCTAACTCCCAAACTCCCGGTCTCGACTGTTGCACTCGCGTCACGCGTTTCCATCCTGCTTCTGCACTCGGGGCACATTGCCTGGGCTGGTTTCCTCCCACCAACTAATGCCAAGGGGTCCGTGAAACCTCTGATGGTGGACAAAGGGCTTCGCACGTGGGTCTTCCAACCTGGAAAGGAAGTCTCGGAACCACCAGGTTCCTCAGGAGCCACGGACCCCAGAGGCAGTGCCAGCCCCCCAGGGATCACCCCAACTCTCTCAGGCTCCCCCACCGGTTTCTGCCGTCGCTCTGATCCCTGGAGATATAAACTCATAAACCGCCCTGATCGGGCAACCCCACACCCCAGATAACCTGCGAGTGCACCCTGCAAACCCTCAGCACCCCGAGTCTGATGGACGCAGCACTCATGCCTTCGGTCAGCAGCTCTCAGCCCGAACGGGGGCCCGACACACTTCGTCCGCAACTGCTCCTGAGTGGGAGGCCTTCCTCTGAAATGCCATGTGTCCGCCAGTCTGTCCACACCACAATCCAAGCTGAAACCTGCCTCATGCTCATGGGGTGGGCAGGGGGCCAGGCCCGACCATCTGACCACCCAGGGCTGGGTCAGGCTGGTCACTGCCGGAAGGCAAGCCACTCTGCTTCCCTGGAGGAGCCTTCCCTCTGCCCCCTTCCCTGTCCGGAAGGCCTCAGCCAGGACAGCTGTGAGTCCTGCCGCCACTCATGGGGGTGGACAGTCCCAGGAGCATCTTAGGGCAGTGCCTGGGGCTGGGCAGGACACTCCGGGAGGGGGGGTCCTGTGCTGTAAGACGGTGGGTCATCCCGGTGGGACAGACACAATCTCTAGGGACCCAGTGTTGAGCATCCCCATGACAACCCACCTACGAGTGTATTTGTCCCACACCAAAAACCAAGAGACCATTGCCAAGGAGCAAAGGGCCCTCCCGCCGTCTGCAGGGGTCCCTCTTTGGACTCCAGGTCGTGAGAAGACTGCAGGAGGCAAAGCCCGTCTCGGGACTTTCCCTCCCCACCCCGAGCCGGAATCAGGGTTGCTGACCAAATGAACAAGTGCCCCCCCCACCCCGAAAGCACATCTGCTGAGGGTTTGTTCTGTGCTCTCAAAGACAAGCAGGTTGACTCCCCACACTAATCCCCGTGAGGTCAGCTCTGTTATCAGCACCTTGTCTCGAAAAGATGGGGGTACAGAAATGTTCAGAAACACACCCAAGGTCTCAAGGGGATAGGGTTGGCAGATTTAACCCATAAAAATGCAGGAAGCCCCGTTAAGTCGGAATTTCAGACAAACGAATAGTTTTCCTTAGTGTAAGTATGTCCCAAATGCTGCCTGGCACGTACTTATACTAAAACATTATCTGTCGTTTATTGGAAGGTGCAAGTTAACAAAGTTTCCTGCCTGTTATCTGGCAACCCTGCGTGTGAGCAAGGGGCTCGGATCCAGGTCGGAATCCAGGCGGCAAGTCCCTGAGCTCACGTCCTGTCCCGAGGAATCTGTGGGCAGGTGGAGAACCTGCATCGGGCGTCAGCTCTAGGGACCCTGAGCATGGAGGTGGCATGTCCACGGGGAAACAGAGAACGCGCGATTTCCAACCGTGACGGCTTCCTCTGATCCCTGCCCTCTCCCTCTGCACGGTCAGGGGTGAAGCGTGGAGAGGCAAAGCTAGGCAGAGGGGTGGGGTGTCAGGGGGCTCAGGGCAGTAGGAGCACAGCATGAGGTGAGGGAAATGACCTCAGGGGAGCACCTGCGGGGTCCAGGCACGAGTTTGGAAGGCGAGCTGGCCTGTTGTCTACAGGCTTAACTTTGTACCAGGAGAGCATCTGGGGTCTGGCCGTGTGTGTGTGTGTCTGTGTGTGTGTGTGAGTGTGAGTGTGAGTGCACGTAAATAAGTCTGTCTGCATACCTGTGCAAGGCATGCTTCTTGAAAGTGCTTCTGGGCAGGCCCCCTTCTAAGTTCCAGTGCTCCTCGAGGACCGGTGGCTGGCCAGAGTGAGACACCCAGAGCTCTGTCCTCCTGGGGCTCATTAGAGATTTCAGGTGGAAACAAAGAAATGAAACATCTTTGAGATCCATCACAACTGAACCGTAAAGCCTTCGGACCCCAGCCCCACCTGCTCCCAGCCGCATAAACCCTGTGCACCTGACCATCAGTCCACTTCGATGTAGAGGGTGCGATGTTCCTCTGTGTTGAGAAAACAGACCTTTAATCGCTGCTGTAATAGAAAATGACTTCACCTCCCCAGCTCTCCAGGAATAAAATTAGTCCTATTACATTTTCCTCTCCTATTAAATTCTCAGAGTCGGCTGTCTGCCGATCAGGAGAGACTCGGTGTGGTTAAAAACGTCCAGTTAATCAAGAGACTATAGGAGTCGCCAGAGCATTGCAGAGCTCCTGATTGTCTATGACAGGGTGATTAAAAAAAAAAAAGTTTTTAAAAAACTGGCTGCTCTTTGGGAACATTCTGACCTGAAGAAAGATTAAGAAGACTTGCACCAGGTGTTCCGTGCACCTGTCAGGAAGAGAACTTCCAGAACAATGTGGTGCCCTCCCAACCCGGCTTAGCTAGGACTGCAGCAGCAGCCACCGACTCCCGCTGCCCCAGAGAGGACTCAGCACAGTCCTGCCACATCGGCTCAACCTTTGCTCCCTTCTAAGGCACGTGGGGGCTGAATGAGATGGACACAGGCTCAGGGTCTACAGAGCAGCGGGCAATGCCCAGCAGAGTGACTGTGCAAAGACTTTCAAGTTGAATGGAGACATTCTTTCTCTTCAATCCGAGTTAAAAGCCCACCTCTTCCAGACTGTCCCTCCAGATTGCTCCAACCACTCCCCAATCCCACCAAAAGCCCTCTGACAACCACCAACGATATTTGGAACAGGAAGCATTTTACATCTACCAAACAAATCGCTAAAGGCAGGAATGAGCTTCTTGTATTAAGTCTTCCCAAGGACCAGCTTTATCTTTCTCAAAACTCTGAACACTTCATGCCTCCAGCCCGTCCTCCAACACCTGCTTGGTTAGGTTATTGATCAAGTGTCTTCCGTCCCTGAATGGAAGCTCCAGGAGGGCAGGGATCTTACCATTTGAATCCCCAACACAACAGGACTCTCGAGTGACACACTTGGACAAGCCTTCTAAATCACGCTGGGGAGAGTGAATTTTCAACAGCAAAACCCTTTAGTGAATTCTTCTGCTCACTCCTCCGTTCATTCCTCCCTGCACTCTCCGCTGAACTCACGGCCAGACAGCGTCCTTGCTGCACACGGCTGAGGACAGGGCTGCGGGCTGAACAACCAAGGGGGGCTGCATGTAAGAGGTGGTCTGGAGTCTTTGGGCAGATCTGCATGGAAGGCAGGTGACAGGGATCCCAGGAAGAGTGCAGCCTGACCCCCGAATGACAGGGGTACGATGACATTTGGGAAAGCAAACGGATAAACCACCCTATTGCAAAATGAAGAAAGCTGCCTGTCCTGTGCCTAGCAAGGTAGACCCTTCACAAGGGAGATGAAGGAACTTGCTGCCGGAAGGACCAGAGATCACGGACACGGCCCCAGACCACGGAGAAGAAAAGTGGGGCCCACTGAGGTTGTAAACTTGTTCGTCCTCAGCTCCCAGGCACTGATGGTTAGGATAGGCCCATACTAAGACTCAGCCCCCTGGTCTTCCTCCCTTGGCATCAATCGATGAACGTCCCCCATTTTACCTCAAAAGAGGGGCCGAGGATGCACTGAGGGAGGAACTCGGATGTGCATCAGCCCTCGGAGGAGAAGCTGAGCATCAGCAGACAGAGAACGATGCCTCGAGGAGAGCATCCTGCAGGGAAGCAGGTGGAGAGTGGCAGGGGAGAAAGACGGGGCTGGGGTGTGCAGGGAGCTGTACTGTCCCTATTGCCTGCGCTGGAGGCCACTTGGATACTCCATGCCCGAAATCTGTCACATGGTCCTGGCTTTGAGTCCTCCAGCAAAATCCCTGCAAGAAATGCATGTCTGTCCAACCGAGGACAGACAGAAAGCCGGCCAGCGGGGGTCCGACACTGGCGACCACAGCTCTCCTGAAATAAGGGGCCAGCAAAGGTTGTTGCCGGGAGCCCCGACCTCCTGCTGCAGGACAACAATCCTCTCCCGCCGCCCCTCACTCACAATCAACAGTAAATCCTGAAAATGAGTCCCCTGGGTGGAACCAAGGCGGACGCAGCCGTATCCGCCTGAAGTCAGCCAGCTTTCCCCCATGGCTCATGCTTTCATAGATTTTAACTCCATCCCCGATCCCACCAAGAATCTGTTTGCCTCATGAACAACTTAATCTAGTATAAAGTGAAATCAGATGTTTGTCCAACTTGGCTTTCCAAAGGAGTGGCCTGGCCATGCGTGCAACACAAAAGACATTCCAGGAGCCCTCAGGGTCCCTCGGCTTCACCACCCTCCCCATCCCTCCTCTGTCTCACCCACGGAGTGTGATGGCCCTGGGTCCCCAGGTCCCTGCCCGAGATCTGTGCCCCTGGCAGCAGGAAGAGCCCAACCCGTCAGCCCAGATCCCTGCCCATCGAACTCCCAGAACCTCACTGCATGCAGACCCCACGGTCATGGAAAAGCCCTTTCTTCCTGGCCTGAGCACAGACAGGACACCCACCCTGGGCAAGTGGACGCTGGGCAAGATGTTCAGGTTTCTCAGCTCTCTGGACATGTTCGGCACACCTCGGGAGCCCCGCTCTCTGCGTGCTCCCTCCCTGCCCTTGTGAGCTCTCCCAGGCTCACCGACACCCCGGGTCCGCCCTTGAAGGATCTACATCAACTTCGTAATGCAGCAAGTGTTGGTCCCAAAATATATCCCTGTCCTAATCCCCAGAACCTGTTACTGTGACCTTATTTGAAAAAGGGGTCTTTGCTAATGTGACTAGGTTAAGGATCTGCATGTGACATCATCCTCAATTATCTGAGTGGGTCCTAGACGCGATGGAAAGTGCCTTCTAACAGGGCAGAGTCCATGTGAAGACTGAGGCCGAGAGTGGGACAAAGCGTCTATGAGTCGAGGGATGCCGGGGCCACCAGAGGCTGGAAGGGGCAGGAGGCTCTCCCCTGGAGGCTCCAGGAGAGTGTGGCTCTGCCAACACCTTGGTCCTCGGCTTCTGGCCCCCAGACCGTGAAAGAACAAATTTCCGTTGTTTCAAGGCCCAGCGTGGGGCCCTTTGCTCGTTGTGGCCCCAGGACCGTCACACACGCTGCTTGTTGCTCACGCGGCAGAGGTTTTCCCTGGGGAGCGGTGGATGTCCCCATGTCCTGTCTCTGCTCCCTATTTTGCCAATACGACTGTGACCGGGGTACCCCTACCTGGGTCCAGGGCCTCCCGACCCACCACACCTGCCCGTCTCTGGGTCCCCCACTGGCTTGTTTGACCTCGTGGGCTGGCAACAGCTCCCGGGAAGGGGATGGAGCAGCTCAGGGCGTCAGACAACAGGGCTCAGGACAGGCGGGCTATCCTGTGGACCCCACACTCCCCAACTGACTCACCGGGGGAAATAGTCCGTGGCACAGAGACACGACTTAGTGGGGCTGCCCCGAGGGCCTGCTGGGAGGCTCTCCCACACCAGTGCCCTGTGGGACGGGCCGCTCTGCGGGGTCCCCTGCCGGGAAATGCTTTGCTATCTTCTTCCTTGAGGCCAGACACCAGCCGAGGACCAGGGGCTCAGAGGCTGGATTTGCAGAAACCTCAGCAGCTGCTGAGCCTCAAGTCCCAGCTGGGTATCGGGAGATGGAAAGGCTGTGGGCGGGGAAGACCCAAGGCCCCGGGCCACCTTGAGGTGCTGCCGCCATCTCCTCCTCCTTCTGCAGGAGGCCCGGGCGCCCGTCCCTCTGTGTCCGCAGTGCCTGCGGGATGAGCTCATTCGGGAGTTCAGGAATGGACGAACGGCCCGTTTACAGAATCTGACGCTTTTCCAGTTACGTAGTCTCTGAGCAGACCTTCCTGCTACTACTAGTCCCTGGGGGTCAGCAGGGACGAGTTTTCTGAAAGACGGGGGTCAAGGTGGCTTAGAGAAGAGCCCCACAGCCTGGGTTCAGGCCTCCCAGGGGTGAGCTCACCAGACCGTCCTGAATTTCTCCACCCCTTGGGATGCTTGCTTGCTGCCGCAGGAGAGGGGCGAGCGGGAGGGCCCTCAACTCGGCAAGGAGGAGCAGCAGCTGGTCCCAACCTCAGGATCCTGTCCAAGGAGACAGACTCTGCAAGCTGGAGGCCGAGCCTTCTGCCCCCTGGAGGAAGACCCAGGCCTTCGGAGGCCTTTCAGGAAGAACCAGTGTAGGAAGGAAGCCCCCGCCGTGGGAGAGCTGCCTGTGCAGGGCTCCGGGACCCCCATGACCATGGGGGATGGGCCCTGCATGAAATCACGTGGAAAGGCACCGGCTTGGGAGCCTTCAGGACTCTGTCCCACAGCCCCCTCCCCTGGCCAGTGGCGTGGGGCTCTGGATGCCCGAGCTGGGCCGGGTGGCACAGCCCTGATGGGGTCAGATGAGGTGCGAGTCTTGGTCCAGGCTGGGCAGGAAGGCCATCTCCGGGCTTCCTCCATCCTGGAACACCCCCTCGGGCTCACATCAATGTCCCCGCTCAGCGCTGTCCGCTCTCCTTGGGGACCAGCCCATCCAGGTCTCCCTTCCCCGAACCCTCACGGCACCCGGCAGGACAGCACCTGCTGTTCCCAAGCCTCTGCCCGGCTGCTCCCTCCCTCCCGGAAATTTGCTTTCTCATTCTCCCAGGAGCCTCTTGAATCTCTGCGTTCAGAGCTGCCAGGCCAGTAACCAAGGGGGTCATTAAGAAGAAAAAAAGAAAAAAGAAAAGCAGAAAGAAAGAACAATTGCATTTGCTCCCCAAGGCCTTGGAGAGGGAGGCGTTCCGCAGATGTGCATTCACATACCAGGGAGATGGTTCACAGCCCAGCCGGGCGCTGCCGGCCCAGGAGGGCTCCGGTGGAGGCGTGGTTTTCTGCTTCCTTCCGCGCGGGAGGGCAGACTGGCAGAGAAGAGGACAGCCCAGCAGGGAGCACGAGCTGGCCGTCCCTCAGGGAGGAGGCCGCGCGTCCGCACCCCACTGGCTTCCCCCAGGCAACCTGCTCCAGAAAGCCTTCCCCGCTGCTCTGACGCTGGCAGACGCAGGACCACACCTGCTCTCGGCCAGGGTTGACTCCGGCGCATCTGGACGGGTTCTGCGGGCTCACTCCAGCCAGACACCCCGCACGTTGGGTCTGGATGGGCCCCAAGTGTTTCTGTTCCTCGGAGACCCATCATGACCAGGGCACACTGCTCCCATGCCCGGGTCCTCGTCTAGAGGAAGGCGCTCTGCCAGCTGTGTCCATCCCGGACTCAGATTCGGCTGTGATTTCAACCCTGCAGGGAAGGTGGTGCCAGGAACCCCCACGGGGCCTTCACCCAGATTCACCGAGGCTCACCCTTGGCCCCTTGGCCACCGTCCCTCCCCCTCCACTGTGCCTACAGAGAAGCAGCACATCCTCCTGCAGAGCCACAGCGCAGCGGATTTAACCTTGGGACACACGGCACACACACTCACACGTGGGTGGCGCCCGGGGCGTGCCCGTCCCGTGCCGCAGGTCCCTGCCATGCCACCGCCTCCCTGTCTCCTCAGCCTCTCCAGCCTCAGACGGTTCCCTCAGCTGCTTTCTCCTTGACCTTGACGTTGCTGGAGAGCAAAGGCTGGTTACTTTGGGAATGGCTCCCTGTGTTGGTGCTTTATCAGTCAGACCCAGGTTCCCCTTCTCCTCAGCGACGGGCAGGTGAGGTTACAGCCCCTCACTGCCCCGAGGCAGGAGGCACCTGATGTCCCAAATCTGGGGACGAATCTGACCTTCCAGGGAAGGTGTGTCCACCGGATCTCTCCGCTGCCACAGTGCCTCTTCCTCCCACAGTTCATAAGTGATGTGTGGGGAGATACTTTGTTCCCGTCAATGTCCTGTTCTCTGACAACTGTTCACACCCTGGTCTCAGCACCTGCCACCGGCCACGGCTCCCTGAATCCTAACTCCGGGAGGGCTCTGATGCAAGACCTTCCCCTTCCCCCGGGTGTCTGCCTCCCGGGATCAGCATGGATTCGTTGGTTTTGTTTCATCCAACAGACTATAACCCAAACTCTCAGTTTGCTGTGCAGGTTCCCGGAGACGGGTCCAGCAGCCGCCCCCCCAGAGCCAGCCCACGTCCTCTCACAGGGCATCCCTCACACAGTACTTTCTTCCTGTCTGATGCAACACCCGAGTCCGGATTCGCCCAAGACTTCCGCTGCCTCAGAGCTCAAGTCGGGCTTTTCTCCAAGGAATCCCTGTGCCTTGGATGGAGAAAGGTCCTGAAATGAGATCTGTGTGCTGGGGATGCCGTGATCCCTGAAACGGGGGTGCCAGGACTTCAGAGCCCTCCCCGGGGACAGAGCAGAGAGATGATGGACACGTAACAGAATGAACCTGCGTGATATCAGCACACACAGATGTGTGTACGTGGACGTGACTATGCATGTGTGTGTATGCGTGTCTATGTACGTATATGTGTCTGTGTTTGTTTCTATCGGCACACACATACACGCAGAAGTCAATTCCCGTGATCACTCCCATCCTAATCCACCATTTTAACCTTCCTCCTGTCTGCCTTTGCCGCTCCGGTCCCCACCAGGGAGAGACTGAGCTCTCGCTTTCCTCGATAAGCTTCGACTCATTTGCGCACAATTAGAATAAAGAGAAAATCCTTGCACAACCGCTAACCCCCACCACGGTAATAAGCAAACCCACCAAGGACGGCTCAGTCGGTATTCACAAGTTTGGCTTCTGCAGCCAAATGTGCATGCCTTGCCCAAGTCACGGAGATCCTGGGTGAGCCGTTGCACAAGCTGGAGCCAGTGCACCTGTCCGTGCAGCACTCCCTCTTCCAGGGCACAGAACACATGCACTGGACACTGAGGAACCACTTGAAGCCACAGTGATGAACACGGGCTGCACACTTTTGTCTAACATTGTACTGTTTTCTCAGGGCAGACGCCCAGAAATCAAGTTAATTGCTCAAAAAATACAGACTTTCAGAACTCCCTCTAAACTGCTAACGTACGCTCTGACAAGCAGAGCATCCGCATGGCCCGTTTTTCACCAGGATCCAGGAGGGTCATGCGACACAGCAGTGAGGCCCTTTTGGACCCTGTTGTGTTGGCGCACAGCGTGTTTAAGAAAGTGTTCCAGTCCAAGCGTACGCTGATGAGGCCCAGAAAGGGAACCCAGCTGCCACTGACCAGGAGCCCGAGGGTGCGGACAGACCATTATCCACAGTGATCAGCTCTGCCCAGTGGACACAACATGGACTTCGGCTTCCTGCCATGTGACTCCCAGGAACCATGCTGTGAGTGCAGGCACAGGCTCGAGTCCCTGGGTCCCCTCTTCTCGGGCACTGAGGTAATGCCTGGGGCACACGGGGGCCGAGGTCCTGGCCCCCTGCCCGCTGCGCCGGAAAAAGCAAGAGGAGACCAATAAAATGTGTGATTCTTTGAGCCCTGCCAGGATGCCCTACCGTTGAAGGACACAAGCATTGCCAGCTGCAAAGACAGAAGCACATGGCAGTGGAGATTCCCAGGACAAGCGTCTCCTCGAGCCCTTCTCCACCCCCCAGAGCCGAGGTTGCCTCTGTTTACCTGAACGCCTCCTCCTTCAGGCTGGTCTCACCTGGCCGAGGAGCTGCTCACCATCACACTGTCTTTTCGTGCTGCAGACGAACCATCGTGGTGCCTGCCCTCTGCCTCTGGCCGTCCTCTCCGGGCGGGTTTGGAGTCACGCGGTCGGAACGGCTCGCATACACCGCCAGCCACGCCAGACCGCAGAGAGGGCAGAGGCTGTCCGCCGGCCCCGCCCGGCCCCTCATGCAGCCCCTGGCAGAAGGGCTGTGGCTGCCCTGTCCACCTCTGGAGCTGAGCGCCTGGTCTAACATGGCTGGGGGCCGCGGGGAGGGGTGCTCAGCGGCCTCCCAGGCCTTCCGGCTCTGACACTTCACACCTTGGAACAAACTGGAGACAAGGGGTCCGCTCAGAAGACTCAGAGGACAGAGCTCCGTGCAGATGCCGAGGGTGTGGTGGGGGTCTGGGGATGTCGGGGCCCTGCACGCTGTCACCAGAGTCTGGAAGGAGGGGACGGTGCAGCGAGGTCCTTCCTTGCCTCCCTCTTCCCATCCAAGATGAAAGAGGTTTGAATCCACGGATCTTAGCCGCGAAGCCACCTGGCTTGGCGCTGCTTCCTGTTCCCTGATCACCCCTGAGCCGGCTGAGGGTCTCAGTGCAAGTCCCAGGCCGCGCTGAGCGGGAAATGATCAGTTACACGATGCAATATTAAGGCCATAAATCTTGCCAGGAACAGAACCCATAAACCCTGGTTTTTATTATCCTCTTACTGCACAGACCCTGGCTGCTCCTTCATTGCAGCCCAATTATCCCGCAATTACTGCTCCATTGTTAAGTAACGAGCGCGCCGGAAGCGGCGATTGCAGGGGCTTATAAACACATAAGCAAACTCGGAGCGAGGCCCGGAGCCCGGGCCGGGAGACTGGACAGGGGCCCAGGGGGTCGCAGCCCTCCCTTCGGAACCTGGCACTGGGGGGACACTCCCACCTGGCCTGCAGATGAGTCCCCGGCACCCCCTTCCCATGCCAGCACCAGCAACCTCCCTTAGACCATGTGGCCGTGGGGCTCTGTCCCTCTCGCGGCCTCTGCCGGAGCCTCGTCATGAACGGGCGCAGCGTGGGGCTGAAGCACCGGGAACCGAGCGGCCCGTGGACGTGTTTTCCCCCCAGCGCGCACGCGCCTGCTTTACGCAGCACGACCGAGGGTAGGCAGCAGCCGGGGGGGCCGTCGGCAGGAGGACGGACGAGCACACCAGCCTGGTCCCCATGGGATACTCGTCAGCCACACAGAGGGCTGAAGTGTGGATCCACACGACCCCACGGGGCACAGTCCAAGCGCGTGGAGCTCTGGGACAGGCGAACCTCGCCTGTGACCTTAAAAATGCTGACTACTGGGCCCCACTGGGCCGACCAGGTCGAGGCCGAGGCGGGAGACGACGATCCTGGGGATCTGAATCTTGGTAGGGCTTGAGTCACGCGTGTGCGTACTTGCCAGACCTGCAAGGGTGACTCGCAAGGCCGCTGGGCCAGCAGGACAGAGACCGTGGCGGCCTCTGGAAGGCGTCCCACGTGGGAGGGCCGAGAACCTGATGCGAGTCTGGCCGTCCACTCCAAACCACATGCGAGAAAGAGCTCATCATCCCAAGCCCTCCTGTGCCCGCCCCGGGGTCCGGAATGGGACCCGGCAGATGGAAAGAATATTCTGGAGACCCGTGGGGCTTCTCTTGCTGAAGACCGGTTGGAGCTCAGGCTTTGGAGACACCATGCTAAAGCGGCTCGGTAGCGGAAAGGCTGGGGACGCGCAGCTCGCTGTACGGAATCTGCGCTTTCTGACACTTCCCTGTCCGTTCTGTGTCTCATTCCCCAGCGGGACACAGTCAGGCCCCGGGGCTTCCCTCCTGCCGACAGGACGGTCACCTGCATCTCAGAGAGGCTGAGTACGCACAGCCCAGGGCTGAACACCGAGTTAGTGACGTTGCCGAGACCGAACCTCAGACTCCCCTGTCCCAGAACCTTCTGTGCCTCTCTTTTGAGTAAGTGAACAGTAGATGAATAAAAGCAAGCCGGGCGTGTTCGGAGGCAAGATGTGCGCATGGCCCATGGGAGGAGGAGGAAGGTCCCCCAAGAGATGTCCATGCCCTGATCTCCAGAACCTGTGAACACATCAGGTAGAGGGAAACTGAGGCACTGGGGGCATCAAGGTTGCCAAGCAGACGACCCTGAGTTGGGAGCTTGTCTTGGAAGCTCTGGGTGGGCCCAGTGGCATTACGAGGGTCCTTGAGTGGGAAGACAGGGGCCGAGGCATCCGAACAGAGACACAGCAGCACAAGACCGATTCCAGCATGGAACACGGCCCTGCACACACCTCAACGGTGACCCAGTGAGACCCACGCGGGACCCTGACCTCCAGAATAGTAAAGTAACGAGTAAACGTGTGTCAATTTGGGAACTAGGTGTGTGGCCTCTGTTAGAGCAGCTATAGAAGGTTTGAAGACTGCTCTGGGCCATGCCGCTCCCTGGGCTCCTTCCCCCTGAGATGCCCTGATCCCCCGGGGCCAGAGACCCTGACTGCCCAGACCCGAGCCCAGAGCCGCCCTCCCCACCCGCACCCCAAGCTCCTGCTGCCCGACACATCCAGCCGCCTGATGCCAGGAGCTTGCGGCGAGAAGCACCGGTGCCTGAAGGCCTTTCCCCTCCCTGACCCCGTTCCTGCAGGAAGCCGGGAACCAGACACCCAGTTGCGTCTGTTTACAACTAATGAAGCGATTACCAAGCGCAGATTGCAGAAGGAACAATATCCCTCCTTCTAATAACTTCTTCCAACAGGCTGCTTTGCCATGCGTCTGTTTATGCCCACTGTTTAAATTGAACATACGCTTTTCTTAAAATTCTATTTGCATTATCTTATCGAGCGATCATTCCCTGGAACATCATAAAACAAACATTAATTAGGGCTCCAATTGGCGCAATCTCCTTAAAACCTCTCAGCCGTCCCGCAGGCCATCCTGGCCTCGACTCTCATTTCAAGAAAGTTGGTAACAACCAGACCCGGTAACTCAGAGGCAGAAGGCGTAGGTTCCCTGATGCCTTCGGTGGAGAAGGCACAGAGACTACTGCCCCCGAGGGCTGAGGGAGGGTGGCAAACCCACCAGCAGCCAGTGAGTGAGCCCCCCACAGTCAGCACATGGCCAGGGCCTCCCCAGCCCCTGGCTCCGGAAGCCCCACCCACGTCCCCCACCTCCACGGCAGCTCCCTGGCCTCCCGGAGAGACACTGGAAGGAGCACAGGTACCGACGTCAGGTGCTGGAGACTTCTCTGCTCATCTGCCCCTTGTCTGAAGAAGGATCGGGAGATTCATGGGGTGAACCAGCTTGGTTGGCCTCATGTGCCCAAAACAGCTGCTTTGGCCCTGAAAGTGTGCTCACATCCCGGGAGCCCCTCAGTCCCAGGCACACTGGGAAGGCCAGTCACCCTAATGACACATGACATCCTGTAAGAGAATGAGACTGACTTCTCTGACCTTTGGGGGTATGCCTGTGGATGCCCACACACCCCTCCAAACTCACCTTCCTCCAAACTGGTCTGCTCACGGACCCAAAACGCTCCTGTCTGCTCCCCCACGTCCCTGGAGCCTAACACAGGGCACCAGCCCCTCCTTCCCCACACCTTCTTTCCCACTCCATGGTAGCTACACCCACTGCTTGGCCGAGGCTCCAGGCACGAGTCAACCCTTGCCCATCTGGGGTCCCTGTCACACCAGCACTGCCCGTGAAATACACGAGTAACTGGACAGAGGGGCCAGCCCCCCAGCTCGCTTCAGGCGCTCCTCATGGCACAGAGTTAGCGTTGACTTGGGGTCATCTCTGACGCCCTCACCTTCATGCACGTCCGTCTCCCGAGAGGCTTCATGATGACGAACGCAAGGGGACAAGGGGAGAGCGGGAGACAGTTGGTCCTCCACACAGCCCCCACCCCCACGCCGGGGTCAGACGTCACAGCTCTGGAGCGGGGTTCCTGTCTCTGGAAGACAAGGATGACAGCCGTGGGGCAGCACAGGGACCTGGGTCCAGCAGCTCCTGTGATCCCACCTGATGGGGCTCCTGGAGCCTGAGGCAGGAGCCAAGTCTGGAGCCCCTCGGGCACCTCTTGACGCTCAGACCACAGCGCTGGACGGCCCTCTGCTAGGTCTCTTCTCTCCAAACCACATCGTCCTGCAGATCCGAGTCCATGCAGGTCTAGCTACTTCCTGAGGACGCTTGGCTGTTCCGCCGGTGCATCCCACATCAGAGCAAGGGGCCAACTCTCCGCCACCCTGTGTCCTCACCCCAGCTTCCTTACCAGCATCAGGGACACTCGTGTCAATCTCTCTCCCTCCCTCTCGGGAGCTTGTCCGGGGGCCGCTCACCAACCGTCCCAGTTCGCCTGGACACGGAGGGGTCTTCTGGGGGGCACGATTTCAGTACTAAAACCCGGATGTTCCCCTGAACGGGACGAATGGGACTGGACGAACCCCCGGAGTGAAATGAGCTCAGGGACTGACTTCAAATAAAAACTCGTCCAGAGGGCACCGGTCCTTCACCGAGATGAGAAGTGTGAAAGCGACTATCCCCCGTTTCCTGGAAAAAGAACATTCCCGACAACACTCGCGCACGCAACCCCACCTCGAGGCCACTTGGGAGATCCTGCAGTGGGGCTCCCAGCAAGGGACAGCCGTGCCCACCCCTCGTCTCCAGGAAGAGCCTCAAATCCTGCGGGGGGCGGGGGCAGGGTCTCGGTCTCTGCCAAGCTCCTACGCTTCAGCTAAAGAAAAGCAAATCTAAAACGTTCTCCTGCTCACTTAGCTATTTCGTTCCTTTGTTCTACATCAACACGGTGCACTTCTCCCCAAGTTTAAAAACAAAACAAAACAAAACACCAACAACAGTACAATCCTTCTAACAACATCTTCCCCCCGTGGTGAGAGAATGGCCCGCAGAGCCCGGTCATGTCGCCACCCACTTCATATCATATCTCGCCTCATCGGCGGAGTTATTTTCATTGCGTTATATATATTTTAAGAAGAGAGAAGCTGTCGCCAGAAGGGTAATTGGCCTTGCACGGAATCCTGTCTGGACGGAGCTGAGCTGCCTCCACTTCATTAAGTGCAAAGCCTCTACCTGAGAAAATCAATCGCTGCCTAAATCATAAAGACGAAAATCAATCCCGACTGCGTTCCAAACCTCCATCTGCATGAGCGCATCAGAGGGATGCCAGGGGCTGACTCTGGAGGCCCCCCACCCCGGCCCTGCACCCCTAGGAGCTGACTGTGTGGGTGTGTCTGGGGGCCCGAGGGACAGGACAGGAGCTTTTGAAAATCTGATCAGCAGGAACCGCATAAAGAGAAGGGATTCATCTGGTGCCCGTCAGGCAGATAGCAGAAGGCACAAAGTAACATCCTTTATTCAAACAATGATTGAGCAACTACTGTGTACCAAACCCTAGTAAAGGCCTGAAGATTTAAGATCTGGCTTCTGCTCTTCAGGGGTTTCCTATATGGTGGGGATCACGGGCACAGAGGCCCTTAACTTGTTCTGAGAGGACCAGGAGATGCAGAGGGTCTCATATACATCGGGTGAGGACAAGGGGCAGTTTGAGTTGGGTCTTGAAGGATGAATAGGAGGTTGCCAGGAGAAGTGTCCTTCCTAACAGTGTTGGGAGAGATTGAAGGATGCCACATTCTTTGTATGATGCCTGACAGCTTTGGATTCCCCAAATCAGCACAGAAGACATGACGGCCAAAATTCAGTCCCCATTTCCGGATAAGTTTTAGGGTGACCTGGTCCTAGGGAAGCGAGTGGGTCAAACTAGAAAGAAACAATGAGTATCTCTAATGCTTCTCCCTTAAACCTAGAGCTGAAACCGAGCCAATACCAGCTTCTTCTCTTCTGGGAGCTACTTAATGATCCCCAGGAGTACCAGGGGCCTCAATCCTGCCAGTTGCCTCAACTTCTTCCCTGTTTCTCTACTTCCCGAGGCAAAGCTCCCCAGGGAAGTCCGTTCCTCTGTTGGTTCTTCACTAAGGAGACTTCCCTAAGGGCCAGGTGATGAGCTGGGTGCTAAGGACACAGACCGTCATGACAGGCCTGCAGAAGCCCTGTCACTGGCCTGCAGGAATGACGCAAGCACCAGTGGCCGGACAGAAAGAGCACTTGATCCATCCTGGGGAAATCAGGGTAGACTTCCAGGTGGAGGAGATCCCCAGGTGATTCCTGAATCTGGAGTCGCCTGGGTTCAGATAGGTGTTGGGCAAGGCATCCAAGGTAAATGGCTTGCCTGCAAAAAGCGGGTTTCACACCCTCAGCCCCGTGCTTAGCACACTGTCCCTGTGGTTCCCACAGCGTCCCTTAGAGACGAGGAGCGCCATCCCTTTAAGGATAAACAATCTGGCTTAGAAAAGTCAAGTAGCTTTTCCAGACCTACTCACCAGGGGAAAGGGAGAGCGTGAGGATGGTGCCCGGGCGAGAGGCACCTCCAGGTAACAAAGAGGAGCAGGTGGGACAGTTGGAGACAGGGGACAGGGGACAAGGTGTCCGACGCTGGCTGAGCCTCTGAATTCTCTAAGCCAGGGTTGGGGGGACAATCACATCCACCCTAAAGGTGCAGGGTCCCCTCTGTCTTCATATACCTGCTCGGGGTCCGCTGTGTAATATTCCAGCTGCCACCCACCGGCCCACAGAAATGTGTATCGGTCTCGACTAAGCAGGGGCTCTGTGTCGGGTCCCAGGGTCACGAAGACAAAGAAGTGCCCCGACCAGCGTGGTAATTCCAGCACCAACCTCCCTAGGACTTCGCTACACAAAGCGAGATCCCTGGCCTGGCACCAGCCCGGGCCTGTTCAGCCATGCAGACTGTCACACGCTGCCCCAGACCTACTGAGTCAGGACCCGTATCTTAACATCTGAAGGGACTCCCAAACACCGTTTGCAAAGCCCTGCCTTTGGGAGGGCAGCAGAGGGAGAAATGATCCCACGTAGGGGGTCTCTGATGTTCTTTCAACTGCTATCCATTTAATCTTTGATACCCAAAGGGCAAAACCTGGTCCTCCCAGGGTCACACCCAAGAAAAGGTTAAGTGATGCTAAAGACAGTGGGTGGTTAGGTGTCCGCATGGGACGTGGGGGGACCGGTGTGGGGGTTGGAGGCAGGTCCTGGCAGCAGAACTTCCCCAGCCTCTCCCATTCCCATTCCAGCAGGGCTCCCAGGCTGCGGGTCACTGTCTCCATGCAGCTGTGAGCACCCGCCGACGCAGAAGAGGTTAACACACGCTCAGAGTCTGCAGCTCCTAGGGGACACTCAAACCAGGGCCTTGGGGTTCCCAAGCCTGCCCTCTGCCCAGCAGCTGAGCAACACGTGTGTTCGACTGTGTGCACACGCTCCCGCTCTGCCCCTGTGCATGAGGCCACGAGGGCACACCATCACTGGAGCAAAGCGCCAGCCCCTTCTCCCTGCAAACCAGATGGTGGTGATGCGGACGTCCTCCTGGGGAAGACACGGCAAGGGTGACCGGCAGGGTCACGCGGGGCCACCGCATTGAATCGGTTTCCATGTCCTGTTCTCCCTGCCAAATGGGAAAGCAAAACGCCCCGTTGGCTTGGCAGCGGACGTCCGTAGGTGGGAACGGACTCACACCATCAAGAGGCATGATGAGCAGGTCAGGATGAGCATCGAGCTGCCGGTACCCGTGGGCAGAGCCAGCGCGCACCGTCCGGTCTGCCCCTCCTTGTGATGAAGAGCCTCTGCCTCTCCTCCCGGACGCCTGAACCCGCTGCCTGGACCTCCGCCTCCCCGAGGCCAGCCATGAGGGGACGTCATTGGCACGGCCGTGTGGAGAGGCAGAAGCATACCAGCAAGCCTGGGGCCTCCCCGGCTTCGCTTTGTCCTGACCTGGAAACCACTCACCCTGGGGCCTCGGTTTCCTTCTGTTCAAGCAGCCAGACCTGCCATCCCAGGTCAGGGAGGACGGGACGTGATTCTCCCCCGTCACCCTGCTTTCTCCATGCCATGGCTCTTCCGGGCCTCGCTCTGCCTCCGGCACATCCGGACAAGGAGGCGTGGCTTGTCCGTGAGTTTCCGTGTCCCTCCAGCTTCTTGTTGCTGCTGTAACGAATTACTACAAAGGTCGTGGCTTGAAACAAGGCGGATTTTTTTATCTCATACATCTGGAGGCCAGAGACCCGGAGACGGGTCGGCAGGGCTGGAGGCTCTGGGGAGAGACGTCCTACTCTTACCAGCTTCTGGTTGTGTCCGCACCCGTGGCCCACGGCCTCTTGCCTCGGACCTGGGCTTCTGCCTTCACGTCACCTTCTGCAGACGCTGACCCTCCTGCCTCTCCCCCATGAGGACCGTTCCGTGACCGTGGACCCTCTGGAAAATCTCCGTGTCAAGGTCCTTGATTCATCCCACCTGCAAAGTGTCTTCTGCCTTGTGAGGTCGTGTATTCTCGGGCTTGGGGGTCACGGCGTGGGCAGCCATGCGGGCAGGCGCTAGTCAGCCTAGCATGGGGAAGCAAGTGGACGTGGGGTCCCCGTCCTGCCGGCAGAGGGGACAGATCCCGAAGCCCTCCTCTGCACTGTCTCATAAACTCAGCCAGGGGGCTCTGACCTGGGTGGCGCCGGGAGCCTGGGGCTCGGAGCAAGTCCATTTGGCAACCCCTCAACCCCGGTCTTCCTTCTCCAACAGCCTTGCCGGAAGTGAGGGCGATTTCCCTTCACCCTTTACCTACTTGGTTCTTGTGTCCAGCTCTGAACCCAGGGTGGGGTCTGGGGGAGACTGTCACCAGCTGCTGCCCCAGGACCGGCTGGAACAGGCTGAGCGGGAAATCCGGGAGCACGGACACGGCGAGACCCATCCGAGCAGGCGGACCGCGGCTTTGGCATCCCCCCTCCCGCCCCCATGCGTTTCTGACATTGTGGAAACGCCAAGGCTGCAGGCGGCCAGGGCTGGGGGTGAGGCCTGGGGGGGTCCACGCGGGGCCTCAGGTCGGCGTCCGCCCGGGCTCTGCCACATCTTGGCCTTGGCAGGTCCCGGCAGCTGACGGAGGCTTTAACACAGGCCCGTGGCTACTCCTGAGGCCGCGCCATGTTCACAAGCACAGGGAAAGCACGGCTTCGAGGACAGAGCCTTCGGGTAGATGGACCTGAAGGCTTTGCGGGGAGGGGCCCTTCTCTTGGTGGCCTCCGTGCTTCTCCGCGGGGCGGGCCGGCAGGCCAGGGCAGCAGGAGCTAAAGCGCAGAACAGCCACGTTTTCCCTGCGCTGAGCCAGCCCGGGGCTCCGGCTGCGACCAGCCGGGGCCCCTCAGCACACAGTGAGCACGCGGAGGGGCCTTTAAAGAGAGGAACCTGTCACCCACCTGTCCCCACCGCTCACCCTCTCAGAGCGTCTCAAGCAGACCCTGGAGTCTCAGTCACATACGTTCTGATCAAGGCTTCCGATTTCTGAGGCCCGGGTGCTGCCCACGCTGCGGAAGGCCAGGGAAGGTGTTGAGGGAGGCTGGGGAGCGCTGAGCGTCCTCCGGAAGACGCACGCGGCGCAGGTAGCCGCAGACCGGAGGCAGAGGAGGCCGTGAGCGGGAGCTTGGGCCGTGCACTTTCTGCCTCTGGGAACCGGATTTGCTCGGGGGAAGCGGGGAGCTGGAGATCATGCCTCCAGGCTGTCTCAAAAACACAGCCACGGCGAAGGAAAACAAAAGGAGGTCGGGACACGCAGAGGCGGGGTTCCAGCAGGTGGGTCCCCGTGGGAGGAAGGGACCTTAGGGAAGGCGCCAGGCCCATGGGAAGGGGGAATAGGAGCTTCCAGGGCTCGGTGCTCTCCGGGGAGCCAGGAGAGTGAGGACGTCCAGCCAGGTTAGGGCAGCAGGAGGGAGGAAAGCCGCTGTGTGCAGGTGACCGGGTCCTGAGAGGGTGGGTTCTGGGGTCAGAGCGGGAGGGACGGCACGCCCGGAAGGAGCAGGAGCCAGGATGGCTTTAAAGCCGCAGACGACGCTGAAGGCCAGAGCCACGGGGTCTCTCTTCTTGAGGACGGTGACAGCGGCAGGAAGCGGGACAGGAACTCTGGACAGCTCACAGGGCAGAGAAGGGGACACAGCTTTCAAGGGCCGCCCTCCTTGTCGGTGCTGGAGCAGCTGGCGCCCCGAAAGACACGCGTAGGGCTCAGAGCTCGGGCAGGAGCCCAGCGAGCAAGTGCACCCCCGTCACGGCCTGGGTTCGAGTCCCGGCTCTCTGTCCCCTCTGCCACGGGCCTCAGGCCGTCCCTCAGCCGCTCCGTAACTCAGTCTCTTCGCCGGTGAAAACGGAGCGAACGACCTGTGGTGCGCGACTGGTGAAGAGCTAACGGGTGAGAATCTGCAGAGCGTGCGGGAGGGGGCCCGGCCCGCGGTCCGGCCCTGCAGCCCGCAAGCCTTAGCAGACGCCGTGGGTCGGGGAGGACGGCGGGCAGCACGGCCGTGGGCGGAGACCAGGCCTGGGAGACGGTTCTGGTGGGATCAGACACCACAGGGGGGCTTTCTGAATTGGAAAGGCGATAGGAAAAGATTTGTTTAAACTGTGGTTTTGGCAGACTTAGGACATAGTGATTTCATGTTTCTCACTACGGGAAAGAGTCCGGGGGAAAATGTCAGAACGCAAGTGTCTGCTTCAGCAAACAAGCGGAAAGTAAAGGGAGGGAGGCCCCGGGAGCGGCGAGCTCTGCCCTACTGTGTCCGGCGTCGTGGGGACGCAGATCCGACCGGGGAGCAGGCCAGGACGGGAACCCGCGGGGAGACCCAGGCGGGCGCTGCGGCGCGGCCTCGGGGGCTAACAGCTTCCCGCGGACGCCGGCGTTCTCATTCACTAAAACAACATAAAACTCAAGCTTCAGTCGCTCAGTCTCCCTGGCCACGGGTCTGTTCTGGTGCTTCCTGTGCGGGTCGCGGATGGAGGGCATTTCGTCCTCCCGGAAGGTGCTCTGGTGTTCACCCCGCCATGCCCGCCGCGTGGCAGGGACATTCCGCAACAGCGGGAGCCCGTGCGCGCAGGGATCTGTGCTTGTTCACGGCCGCATACCCCAACCCCAGGACGGGTCTGTGCCCCGGCAGAGGGACGGCCCCAGAGACGGGCGCGTCCTCAGCAAGGGGCCGACGGACGTGGGAGCTTACTTGGACAAAGGACAGCTACAGTGTGATCCCGTCAAGGACTTGGGTGCTCTGCGACGGCGGGGGAGGGGGGGCGATGTCATCACAGTGTCATCACAGGGGCGCATACGGGCAGATGGGGATCAGGGCGGCGGGAGACGGAGGACAGGAGGGGACGGGCCGAGATTCGAGTGGCCTCTGGAAGCCAGGAGAGACCAGGGAAGGGACTGTCCCCTGGGGCCCTAGCTTCCCGGGTAACAGAGAGACAGGTTAGTCCCACCTCCTTGTCACCTGCGTCTCTGACTGTTCCCAGGCTAGGTAGGGGAGAGTGGGGCGGGACGTGACGAGTTTCCACCTGCCACGGAGAATGACAGCTCACTGGGGATGGCCGGGAAGAGGGGAGGGTCGTGACTGCCCGTCTGTGTCCCTGGAAATCCGACCCCCGTGTGATGCGGTTAGGAGGTGGGGCTGGACGATGAGTCGTGTTCGGGGAGGCCACGGGAGCCCCTGCTGGCACTGTGCCCTTCCAAGACGAGGAGCAGAGACCCCCCTCTCTCTCCCCACCATGCGAGGGCACAGCCAGGAGGCACGACCCTACCAGGCAGGAAGAGGGTTTTTACTGGGGACGGAATCTGCCAGCACCCGGATCTCGGACTTCGAACCCCCGGGACCGTGAGAATTTAATGTCTGCTCCGTAAGCCCCCAGCCTGCGGTGCTGTGTGAGGAGGCCTGGGCGGACCCAGACAAGGAGCTGGCGATGTGTGAGGCAGGGGGCTCTGTCCAAGAGCGACATCATCTTAAATACGCCGCTAAAACCTAACCGGGGTGGGTAGGCCCCTGACAAGAGGCTGGCTCAGTACAGCCGTCCACCCCGCCCACAGACAGAGGCGGGAGGCGAGTGTGGACCGTCCACGCTGACCGGGCAGGCTCCGCTCGGTGGACGGCACCGTTCTCCCCAACCCCCAGTGCCCTCGGCCGTGCCCCCAGGGGGAGGTCGCTGTTCCGGACTAACAGACGAGGCAGCTCTGGGGGCTCCGCTGGTCTCCCCCGGACGGTGCCGCCGTTCACTACTTAAGCAAGAACGTTCTCGCCAGACAGTGCAGGATGTGCCGGCTTCGTGAATCGCCGCAGCCCATCCGTTCTCGACAGCGGCGGAGACGGGAGACCTTCCATAATTTAACATGTGATTACATTTTGGGCGACCGGAGTTCGGGGTTTAAATATTCCAGGCAGAAGCCTGGGCTGCGAGCACGAGCCTCCCTCCCGGCGGCCGGCTCGTCATCGCCAGAGCAAGAAGGGGACGCGGGGGAGTGACGCGCTCACAGCCGTCGTGGGGCCGCTCGCCGCGTCCCATCAAACACAGCAGCGAGAGGGGCTGTCCTGCCCCCACCGGTGCCCAGAGAACGCTGTGGAGTTGAATTCAGACGATCCCTGTCCCTTTGTTGGCATGCGTTGTCCGGAATGGGTGCCCTCGCCTGTCCTGGGGGGAGACCCCTCCTGCCTGCCCAGCGCTCGGTCACCGGCAGCTCCGGTAGGAAGAAGCCCCCTGCGGGGTCCTCTGCAGCTCTTAGGAGGACCGGGCGGATTCCATTTCCTGTGAACGTGGCAAGTGTGGTCAGACGGGCGTGGGGGTCGGCAGCTCCCCCCATGTCGGCGCATCTCCAGAGGGCGTCTGTCCAGGGCAGGAGCTCTCATGTGGAGTTCTCAAGTCGCTGGTGGCTCAATAACTGAGCACCACGGCAGCTTGGAGTCAAGTCAGCCCTTCGTGCTCTAAATAACGGCTCACGTCCCTGCGAATGGGGGCTCCGTGCTGGGCGTGAGGACGTGAGAGCTACAAAGAACAGATGTGTCTTGGGCTGTGCCATGTCCTCCCAGGAGTTCATGCCGATGTCGCTCCTCCTGGGAAGCAGCCAGCATGTGCCCAAGTGGGGACATCTGGGGCCACAGACACAGGCTGGGGCAGGGTCCGCGTGCATGGGCAGCTGACGCCTTCGAACGCTCGGCAGCCCAGCCACCTCCCCCAGACTCCCGTGTCGCCCACCAAAGGCATGTGCTGATGTCCCGGCCTCCAGCATGCTTTGGGCGGTGTCTAGGTTCAGATGAGGTCCTGGGGGGACCCACGGTGGGATCGGTTCGCTTGTAAGGAGAGAGAGAAACCACCGTTCCCTCACGTGCTGACTGCCCCGCGAGGACACCCAGGGAGCCGACTGTCCGTCGGTCTTTGCAGGAAGCAATCCCTCGCCAGACACCGAATCTCTCAGCAACTTGATCTTCGACCTCCAGCTGCCGGAAGAGTGAGAAGTAGATGCCTGCTGTTTACGCTGCCTCGACCGAGGTGTTTTGTTTCAGCAGCTGGAGTTGGGACCCTCTAGGAGGTAAGGGCGGCAACATGCTTAACCTCGGGCCAGCGGGCCGTGAGCACAAGGTCCCCTCCCTGCGGGGGGAGTCGTAACCGGGACTCGGGGGGCAGCCTGGCCTGCTCGTTCTGGGCAGGCAGAGAGGAGAAGGTGCTGGAGCAGGGGCCCCTCCCTTAGCAGCTCAGCCTGCACCCAGCAAACACGGCGGCTCTGGACAAAGGATGAACACTGGGTTCTCAGCTGTGAGATGGAAAGAGTCATCCACCCTTGAGGGTAAAACGACATTGCCCAGGGAGCAGCCGGCACTTTGTGCACACCCAGCAGATGCCCAGCACCGCGGGCCCACTCTCGACACTCCGATGTGCAAAGACTGTGAGGCTTCTTTATTTTCTGGGACCGAGCCTGTCTTCGTAACGGGCCTCCCTCCAGTGGGCCGCGGGCCTGGAGAACGGCATGCAGTTCAGTGGCACTTAGCTGCCCCGTTCATGGGCTCTCAGGACAGCCTGCGCTCACACAGGCGGACGACCAGGGCTGAGCCCCTCCCCCATCTCCTGGGCAAGACGAGGCCACGCGGAGCTGGCCATGACCTTGGCGTGGCAGACAGAGGAGGGGACTTGTCTGCATTCAGGTCCCTCGGGCCTCCTGGCTTCCGCAGCCATCGTGGCCCTGGCTGGGCTGACTACAGCTCATACTGCGGCAGCCGCCAGACCGGGGTCTGAAAACCGGAGGAACGTTTTCCCATGACTCTGGGACGGATGGTGTTTACACGGACCCCACCCCAGGCTGACCCTCACTCGTGCTGCCCGGTCTCCCGAGATCTGGCTGCCGTTCCTTGCCGGTCAGCCTGGGGGGCCCACAGGAAGCCCCCACTGCAGGTGCGTCTCCTGCCCTCCCGGACCCGAGCAGCCGGCATCACTGACAGCCTTCCGGGACCCCCTTGGCACGAACTGCAGTCACATTCCTGCCACTCGGGCCTTTCAGGAGATTGGGGGAGTCCTCCCTCCCTCCTCAGTTTTCACCGTGACGTCTGCTTGGACATGACCCCTGAGTCCAGCCCAGGCACGGACCGCGAGGGGAAGGGGACGTGCGAGGCAGCGGGAGGAGGGCGCTTGCTTCTCCGCTCCCAGCTTCGCCCTCCGCCTGCCTCACGTCCACACCCCGGCCTCGTCTGCCCCCTCCCCACCGGGCCCCGGGGCTGGGCAGGGTCCGTGCACTCTCCTCCCCCAGGCGGCCTCAGCCTTCCGCTCAGCTTGACACCACATTGTTGAGTCGGGACCACTCGAGGACGCAAGTTCTCCCTCAAGTTGTAACTTCCTCGAGTCCCCCCCGTGGTCAAGAACCTGGGAGCCGTCCCGGAGATGGGACAACCATCGCCCCAGCTCAAACCCGCTGAACTGCTTTCTGATTCACAGAACCCAAACGTTGCTGAACGGAGCCCCGAGTCAGCCTCCCTGGCCGCTGGGGCTCGACCCGGGGGTGAGGGGGACGCGTGACACCATGAGAAATAAAGAGAGGCCACGGCAAGTCTTCGGGGGAAAGCCTGTGCCTTCGAGGCCCACAGTGGCCGCAGTAAGTCAGCACAAACTGGGCGGCTTAAAACAACAGCAGTTACTCTCTGGCCGTTCTGGAGGCCGGAAGGTCCAACATCGGAGTCACTGGGCCACGGCGGAAGCTTCGCCACGGCCGCTCCCCTCGAAGTCTCCAGGGGAGGATCTGTTCTCCGCTTCTTCCAGCTGCCGGTGGCCGCCGCGCCTCGGGCGGGGAGGGGGTTGCGATGCTGTCATCTCTGCCCCTGTGGTCACGGCCCCTGCCCTGCTCTCCCACAGACACTCGCGATGGATTCAGGACCCGCCCGAGAGGCCAGGACAATCACGCAGCCCATGACCCGTCACCTGACCCCATCCATGACCCTCTGTCCATACAAGGTTTTATTTGCAGGTTCCAGGTATGGGGACCTGATACCTTCGAGGCCACAACCGGGGGCTTGACTCCGTCAACGACTGCTCTTAAAAGGGGGATGACTCAGACGACAGGGCCTTTTGCTCTCATGCTTCTCCGCTCTTCTGGCCTAAGCCACAGGCGCTCTATTATACATCGTGGGAGAAAGAAAAAAATCTGTATTTTGTTTCAAGCATGGCTCAGTGCAGTTTTCGGTGAATTTTAGCCCAACGGCATGCAGTTGGGGCCCTCTACGCGAAGGGGATCAGGCACCAGAT
This sequence comes from Mustela erminea, assembly GCF_009829155.1. NCBI lineage: Eukaryota > Metazoa > Chordata > Mammalia > Carnivora > Mustelidae > Mustela > Mustela erminea. Next base: position 106,452,599 of record NC_045623.1, on the reverse strand, counting down.
ACCTGCGGAGCAGTGGTGGCAGAGGCCAGGGCCAGTGTTCTCAGCAAGGACCTGCTCGAACCCCACCCCATCCACCGAGGGCTGGGCCGCTGCTCGGGAAGCCCTGGAGAACATGGGGTGTGCGGCAGGCCGTGGCACTGGGAAGTCCAGGTCCCCAGGGGGAGGCCACTGGGATACGACAGAGTCTCCACAGGCCTCCTCAGGTTGGGGGCCCTCCCCCGTTCCCCAGGCTTACCTGCCTGGCTGCTCGAAGCCCTCAGTCACATGCACTTTGCATAAAATGATCAGCTCCAAGACCTCATCCTGCCAGAGCACACTGAACCTGAACTCCATCCACACTTCAGGGCTCTACTCCCCACGTACATGCTGGGCCCTTCTTAGCATTCTTATCAGGCTCTGCTTTTCCACTTGCCCATCTGGCGTCCCCCCGCAGCAGACGTGTGGCAAAGCTAGTTCCACAGGACATAGAACTACAGCTGCTGAATCATACTCAGAATACTGTTGGTCTCTTTAATCAACGTATTTATTTGCATCGACACTGCGCCTGGCTCCATGCTAAGTTATAGCATTTAATGCTCCCCTCCCCAGCCTGGAGAGGTCGGCAGGTCAGGAAATGAAGCCTCAGCCTGGCTAAGTGACTTGCTCTAGTCTCGGGGGGCAGGTGACTGAGCAGGGGTTGCAGCTAAGCTGTTGCGGGCGCTGAAACTTCTACTCTTCACCTCTGCTCTTAGTGGTCTGGCCGACATGGAGCCTCCAAGGGGCACAGGGGCAATGCATTGATTACGACGATATGAATACGTGTTTTTTGCAGGTAATGCCGGCAGGAACCACACGAAACAATGCAAATCGTGGTGTCCCCACGACCCAGAGAGAACTAGTGCAACCGTAAAAATCTTCCCACTTACACACACCGCACACATGAGCACACGGAAACATGCAGGGTCAGCGTAAGCACGTGGCTTGTCATCTGCTCTCTCTTTATGTTAATAAGCACGTGGCTCAGTCCTGTTCATCCTTCTGCATCCTTAAATACTCTTTCAAGCCTAATGTTTTATGGCTGGGTCGCACTCTGACTTACAGTCAGTACCACGGTTTATATGTATTTGTTTGTTCAGAAATAATTCAGACTCTTCCGTGTTCGTTCCTGCCGTTACAAACACGGCTGAACTCAAATCCTCGTACACATCAGTTACTGCTTTCTTAGGACAGATTTCTGGAAGTGAAGGCGACAAGTAAATGGGTTTGTGGATTTTTTTTTTTTTTGAAGACTTACACTTGTTGTGCAAAAATACCACCTCCCATAAGGATATACCAATCCACATTCCCTCCAGCAGCGTGTGGAAGCACCGGTTTTCCTCTCCGATGGCAGCTAAGATTTTTCTCTTTGAATTGCCGCCGGCCACTGTTCGACGGGTGTGCGCGGGGCTGCGTTCTCACGGGTCTGCTTTTCCCGTCTGCTCAGCCTTTCATCAGTCCAGGAGGGGACCCTCAGCCACCGCGGCTCTGGAAGCTGCCGCGGCCTCCCCGCCCCCGCCTCTACCCCTTCGGCAGAGGCTGGATCTGCTCCTCCTGCTGCCCAGCTCTCGAAGCTTCTTTTCTGGACAGTTTCCCGAAATCACTCGTTTTAGTTGACTGTCCATGTACCCGTGTGGCTTTATTTGGTTTTGTTTTACTTTGCTTAATTTCTGTGGTTCTGCTTCCTTCTGCTGCACCCCTCCCCCCCGCGTGTCTTCCCCCGCCCCGGTGTCATGTTCCCGCATTGGAGCATCTTTTCTTCCGTTTATCTTTTTAAATACTCGACACACGATTATTTTAATGTTGCCTTTCAAGCTGCCCCATTTTCTGTACATCCTGGTGTGTCATTATCCCTCTCGATGCTTCCGCAGAGTCTAACGGGAGACCGGAGTCCCCGCTCTGGGCCCCGTGGGCCCCACACCTGCCTGACCCCTCCGGCCAGTGACCCCAGGCCACGTGGCCTCCACTTCTGGTGTCCTCTAGGTTCCCTGGACCATGGGTTTCACTTCCTAGCTTTTAGTCTTAGACATTGACGTGTGACCATGCGTGCGTGACCCACTTTTAAGAGGCACTGTCTTCTGAGCCGCCCCGACAGGGGCTCAGGCTCCCAGGTAACCGGAAGCTCCTTCACAGCAGGTGCTCACTCAAAAATTACTTGTCAATCAACTAACAGTAAGGCAACAATACAAATGACTTAATAAGTGTCTCTGAAGCCGTGACCACAGCTGAGCCGGGGGGTGTCTTTTGCCACACCACACTTGGGGTTCAGCTCGGGATCCGAGGAACCAAAGGTAGCAGAGGAATTTGAGAAACACTGAGGAGGTGACGTTGGCAGGCCTGGAGGTGGATCCAACTGAGAGGTCAAAGGTGGGAAGACGACTTCTGATTCGGTCTGTGTTTGGGGCAACCACACCTCCAGGGTGAATTCTGGGAAACCGTGGCCTTCGCCTGAGCCTCCCTGCACCCAGTCCCCGGTGGCTTCCTGCTCTGGCCCCAGCCCAGGAAGCTGGACCTGCCTTCCAGATCTCAGAGGGGAGCCAAGGTCCTCCCGGCCATGCAAAGACACCCCAGAACCTTGACACCATGCCTCTGGGTCTGGAACATCATAAGCCACAGGTCGCTGAGGCTCCCTTGACCTTCCCCATTCAGCCAACTTGCGGGACCAGCAGATCATGCGATTGCCCGGTGTTCATCAAACACGTAGTGGGCTGGGCTCCCCTGAACTCAGCCTGTGTGCTTCTGCTTCCACCAGGAACCACAGCCCATTGTTATGGTTTGGCGTGGGTCTCCCGAAAAGATACGGTGGAGTCCTAACCCGTGGAACCCATGAATGTGACTTTATTTGGAAATAGGGTCTCCGCAGATGTCATCTAGTGAAGATGAGGTCATCCTAGATCAGGGCGGACCCTAAACACGATGTGTCTGATGTGCTTATAAGAGAAGAAACACAGACGTGCGCACAGGGAACAGACCACATGCCCATAGAGATGGGGGTTTGGGCGACTGCATCACCTAAGCCCAGGGGAACCAAGGATTGCCAGTGAACCACAGGAACTGGGGACAAATTCTCTCCTCTCAGGCCTCAGAAAGAGCCTGCCATGACCCCCCCTCCCCGCCCCGTGCCCCCACCGTGCTCTCAGAATGCTGGCCTCCCGAATGAGGGGAGAACAGGCTATTATAAACCACCCAGCCTGCAGTGCGTTATTACAGCCCTGAGTCTGCCGGTGCCCCCAGACCTGCTTCTACACGTCGCCTTTGTTACAAGTACTTTAGCACAGAAGCCGACCGACACAAGATGATAAAAGGGAGCTGCTCTGAAAATAGGCTGTTTGAGAAAGAATAAATAAAGGTAATTTCTTAACTATCACACAATTGAGTTAGGTTGGGTAAGTCAACCATGCAAGATTGTGCGGAGTTAATCACATGAATCCAGGATTCTAACCTCAGATTGCCTTAAATACGACTTCGAGTTCTCAGTCCTTAACTAGAAATCAAAGCTGACCATTGCAAGTGCGGTTTATGGGGGAGACGGGAGGGCAGGAGGGAGGCAGAGCGTGGAATTCTGATCAGGAAACAGCGGCCAGAGAAAAGGACTTTATCTTACACCCAACAGTAAACACAATGAAATACATGTTATACATTCGATGTTAAAATGGAAACGTCTGTGGAACAGATGTAGCTTTTTATTTTTCCCCATCTCCGCTTTATTGAACTTCACTGAACCAAATCATTCCATAGGTCAGTAGTTTTGCTGCCCGTCCCCACACTTTCTCTGAGCCTGGCTGTGCTGATGCAAAGAAAAATCCTAGGCAAAAGAAACAGCAAAAAAAAACAAAGGACTTAGAGTCTTGGTATGGACATACTTGGCCAAGCTCACGATGGCCCTGTGGCTGGCCTTCATATCCTGTTCTGGGACTCCTGAGTGCCTGTATTTTCTCCCCAGCTGTGGGCACCTTGAAGGCAGGCGCTCACTGCGGGTCTCACTCAAGTGACCAGATTCTTGGGTGCACGGGGCTTATGAGCATAAAATTTCGGACGTGTCCTCTGCTTCTGTAGGCCACCTTCTGTTCTTCTCTCTTGGCCACTGTCCTCAGCACCCTAAGTCACCCCTCCATGAGCCGACTTGAGTGAAATGTTATAATACAGGGTGACACATTGTTCCAGCAGCTAAGTCTACTGGGTGTCCCCAGACCTGCTTCGGCCGGTTGCTTTCGTTACAAGTACTTTAGTTAATAGCACAGAAGCCGACCCCCACAAGACGATAAGAAGGCAGGACCTCTGAGGAGTGGATCCTGAGAACCGTGGAGGGCGGACGACCCACCCAGAGCGCAGGGGAATCAGCTCTGCAGTAGGACACGGAAGAAAGGAGGGACGGGTGAATCTGTACCTTTTCTCGCCTTCACAGACCCCCCCCCCCAGATGCTGCTCACAGAGTGGGTGCACCTGCCGTGACTGTGTCTGGCCACCACGCTTTATGGAGCAGCAAAGACCGGGTAATGGCTCCCACCACACGTCTTGGCTTTTTTCCTTGCCCTACCTCCCGCGTCTCCTCACTCTTGCCACCCTGAGCTTGCAACTTCCGAAGACAATATCAGCATTTTAACACTTGCTTCAGGCTCTGCTTTCTAAATGATGTAAAGGCTCTTGTGAAGGGTTTTATGGGTTTTATGGGTACTGCGGGAGTGAACGCCAATGCTTACGGAGGCCTCCAGTCCGTCCACACGTGCGGCTTGCTCAGCACTCCCGGGTGCCGTGAATTGGGGTCACCGTGAGAGCACACCCAGCTGCCGGGTTATTAGGATGGGAAAGCTCTTCAGCATGATGGCGCTGTATTTCGGATCACTCCTGAAAAGCTTCCCAGGATCCACTGAGCCCCAGAATCTTTGGAAAAGAAGGATCTCATGAGGCCATGTTCTCCCGTCTTCATCCTTCAGCAGGAGTCCATTCAAACTATCAACATCTCCTGGGAAACCCAGGGATCTCCACCCCAGAAGGCCCTTCTTCCGTTGTAAGCTCACACCCGCCATCATCTGTGTTCAGCTCAGCCTCTCCTTGTATTTAAGAACAGGATCAGCTCTTCTGTCTGAAGAGGCAGTTCTCTTGACCTGGGTTATCGATCAGCTCGGCTGCTCTAACCCAGGACCACGGACCAGGCAGCTGGACCAGCAGACGTTTATTGCTCATGGTTCCGGAGGATAGAAGTCCAAGACCAAGGTGCTGGCAGATCCAGGGTCCGGTGACACCCCTCTCCCGGGCTCACAGATGGCGGTCCTCCCACTGCGTCCCCCCCCCCCCCCCGCTTCACCGTCAGGCGGCAAGGGGAGAGTTCTGGTGCACTAATCCCATCAGTGGGCACGCCACCCTCCACCTCAGCTAACCTAATGACCTCCCGCCTTCAAATATGGCCTCATGGAGGATTGGGGCTTCAACACATAAATTTGGGGCGACCCATTCGGTCTATAGCACTGGACGTGAGATGGGCACCAGATGGCAGAGGTCTTCCGTGTGGTCACCTCGCTGTACATGTGGCTTTGACCTTCCCTGTCCTCACCAGCTAGAGTCTTTCTCCCAGTGATGACCCGCGAGAAGGGTTCCTGGCTATGCCCAAGTTTCAAGTAAATAAGCCATTTACTCCCTGACTGATTTTTTTAAAGATTTTATTTATTTATTGGAAACAGAGAGAGCACAAGCAGGAGGGGCTGTGGGCAGAGGGAGGGGGAGAAGCAGGCTTCTGCAGAGCAGGGAGCCTAAAGCAGGGCTCCATCCTAGGACCCCGAGATCATGACCTGAGCCGAAGGCAGATGCTTAACCGACGGAGCCACCCAGGTGCCCCTGCCTGGCCAATTCTTATCAAAGCCTGTGCGTCATCCAAATTAGGGCTGAGTCGTTTATGGAGTCTGTGAGTGTTTGGATTTTCACAGTGAACATCCATCCATTTTTAAATAAATGATTAAAAGTTACTAATTAAATCCTCTGATGACTGTTGCCAAGGCCTCAAGAATGGACCCATCCGCCGGCTCCTTGCTGGACCAAACACTGCATCACCAAAGGGCAAGTCAGATGAACGTCGGGAATCACCGCTCATAGGGACGCATTGGTGGGTAACAAGGGTGGTGCCCATGCCCCCCCAAATGTCCCAGCACAAAGTCATCTCACTGACAAACTTTGGGCAAAGAGGAAGCAATTACTTCACCCCCACCAACCCCCTAATGACACCAGAAGCATCTCAGGACTATGATGACATTCCTTTAAATCTGCATGGGGCATGTTTAAATCAAAAATCAAGGGAATGTTTTAATAACTGACTCACAACTCTGCAGACTAGCCTTGATATGAGCAGGGCCCTGGGTCCATACCAGGAAGACAAGAGTTGGCAAGACTCCCATGGTCCAGGGGCCAACAGAAGATCAGAAGGAGGAAGCGGAGCAGTAAACCTTGGCCCCAGGCTCTGCCCTTCTCCTGACCAGCAGCTGCAGGCTCAGGGGTCTCTGCTGTCCTCGACTTCAGCAGGCGACCACCCTCAGCCACAGAGAACCGAGCCCTAGGACACCCAGCCCCAGCATCCCTTTGCTGACCCTAAAGGTCATCTCTGAGCATCGGGTTGATTGCTCCTCGTTCCTGGGAAATCCATGAAGCCTCAGGAAAAGCTCAAACTCTTTCGCATGCCCTTCAAAGGGGTCCTGGTATGACTCTCCAGGCTCTTCCACCATAAAAATCTAAAAATGTAATATTACAAAGGCATTGGCATAAAGACGAATGTATTTAGTATATGATGTGGAATAGTATATGATGGAGAAGTTGGGCTGGCTACACAACTTTCTTCAGTCTTGCTCCTGCCAACCTTCAGCCTCACACCCACCTAGATCAGCCCTCTGGACCTCTGGGCGCCTGCTGGTGCCTTTCGGCCCCCATCTCTGCCTCCCACGCCCTTCCTTGCCTGCACAGTCCCACATACACCCCTGCACATAGGAGACACTCCCTGGCCCTGTGGGTGGAGGGTCTGCAGGCTGGGGTCCTGGGGGCAAGATCTGTGCGTCTTCTTGGCTTTCTGTTCCTGACCTCACTGCAGAGAGACGGTGTCTTCCTGGCCAGAGGACAGGCCCTTCATTCACCCACAAACACCCTCTGTGTGCCTGGCTCTGGGGGATGCAAGGAAGAAGGAGTTTGTTAAGAGGCTAATCAATGGCTAATCTGTCCAAAAAAACCAACCTGCCCTGCTCGCTCTGAGGCAGGCGGTGAAGAAAAGAAGGTGCCTGAGGATAGAGGGGTCCCCGGCAAGGACCTACCAGGAGCTGCTGCTTCCCTGAGTCTCCGACCCGACAGCAGGACCCTCCGTGCTCCCGTGAATGGAAGCTTGGGTGAGCTTGGACACAACCAGGCGGGGCCAGCTCAGCACGGTCCACAGTATCAGAAGTCTGAATCGGCCCCTGACGTGGGGTTCTGCGCCTTCCCTTCCGTTTCTTACACCTCTCCAGCTCACGCTAGGCAAACCCCCTCGGCGACACCAACTGCAGAGTCATTCTTGCACTGACAACAGCTCAGAGTGAGCTGAGAGTTCAGGACGCTCACTCGATTCATGACATGACTACTCATCATGGTGATGGAATTTACTGTGCACTTACTGGGTCGCAGGATTATTTGACGGGCTTTCCCTGGTGATCTCAGCTCATGCCCCTGGCCCACACCGCACATTAAAATCTTGAGGGGCTCCCACCAAGGGGAGCTGCCCATCCAGATGCCGGCAGGCGAGGGGACAGTCGGGACAGTCGTGGGGATGCACAGACTCCAGAGGCAGCCCGCTGCTCTCCCTTGTCTTGCTTCTCACAAACGCCCCCTAGGGAGGGAATCACCTTCCTATTGTGGAAACGGGGCTTAGGGAGGTGACAGATCAGTCAGCCACAGAGCTGGGTTCAAACCGAGCTTGGGTCCGCTGCCAGGGATTCCCACGGTTTTGGAAGTTAACAGTGTTCCTATACACAACCGCCAAACAATGAGATGTTACCAGACATGCAGACACACCGGGCCTGCCCCGACCCCGGCAGTGAGGAGGAGTCTGTGGGTCTCCTCCACAGATGCCGATGGACTGACATCCATGGGCCCTGGGGTCCCGCTGTGAGGCTCCACTGGATCTTGACCCTAAGCATCCCTGAGGAAACATGATCTTCCCGACTCTGGCTCTGCTCACATGCGTGCGTTGTCACCCTCCCGGGTTCTTCCCGCGGCGTCCCCCAGATGGGAAGTGACAGGCAGCCAGCAGGGCAGGAAGACAGCAAGGATCCCGCGGAATCAGGGTCCTGGCCCCCTTGACAACATCTGCTTGTCAGCCCCATGACTCCCAGCCATCCCAACCTGATTCCGTGAGACAAAGCCATTGCTGCGAAATGTAGGTGAAGGACTTGCCTGAAAACATCAGGATTGATGCTGATGGAAGGTTTTTCCCTGAATGCTGACAAGGGCTTGCGGGGGGAGGGATCCAGAAAGTGCTGTCTGCTAATGTGAGTGCATCTCTGGGGCCCTCAGCTGCAAGAAGGCGCGGGCCTCCGTTGGGCGCTCAGCTAGGAGCAGGAGGGAGGGAGCACAGGTGTGCGGCCACGGCTCAGGCTCTGGCACAGCCCCCACCAGCTGTCCCCCTCGGGTTCCCCCAGCCCCGGAGCCACAGATTTCTTCCCACAGTCTTAACACCGCCTCCCTCGAGGACTCAATGAGCAGCGCTTGTGATGCACAAAGCTGGGGACGAACCTCGGTTCCTCCTTGGATTATTATTCTAAATCTCATGTAATTCAAACTCAAAGTTACCCTTCAAACAGTCAGACAGTCCCTTTGGGTTTTAGCTCAGATTACTGACCCAGGAGTCGACGACTTCATGCAGGCACGACAGGAGGGAGTGTCCCAGAGGCTGGTGAGTGTAAGCGTGCAATGCCACCCCAGTTGGGACCTCCAAGAACTTCTCCAGACAAACGTCCCCGGGGTGGGAGTGGGCACTGACCCTGGATAATAACTACTGTTATAATGCCCCAGCATATTTTGTTTTAAAACAGCTTTATGAAGATACAATTCACGTAACTGTACAATTCATCCATTAAAGGTTTTTAGTATGTTCAGAGCTATGCAACCATCTTCACCATCATTTCTAGAATACTTTTATCACCCACCCAAAAAACTCATATCCATTAGTAGTCACTCCCATTCCCTCCATGTTCCCCAGCCCCAGGCGACTGTTACTTTACTTTCTCTCCATAGATTTGCTTATTCTGGACATCTCACATAAATAGAGTCCTCAGAACATTCTCGACTACGAACACACAAACCCAGAGGAGAAGCTCAGCTACGGAAACTCCCCAGAGAAATTTTGGGAGGTCAGAGCGCACAGCCTAGTTCCCAAGTAGGTGGTCTGTTTCTCCGCAAGCCTTTTATAGGGGTCTGCGTTCTCCTAATGCAGGTGAGTTAAGCAAAAATGGAACTGGACAGAAAGGTGTGAGGGGAGCCCTCAGCATCACCAAAGGAAGAATGGTGCACCAGGAGTCAAGCGGTTCTTTCTGGAATGTCTTGGTGATGACAGGGCAATGCCAGTGGGAAACATGAATGGTTCGCCTCCAGCCTGAATGGTCGACAACCTCGTGAATGGTCTGTAGCCACATGAACGGTCTGCATCCGGCATTCATGGTCTCTAGTCATCATGAATGGTCCACAACCTTATTAATGGTCTTCAACCAGCATGAATGGTCTCCAAGCAGCATGAATGCCCTGTGGCCACATGAATGATCTCCAATAAGCATGCATGGACTATAGCATCTTACACAGGTATACATGACTCCAGTTAAGATCCAAAGCCCTGGGGCAGAGAGAACCTGATCTAGGAAGTGTTAACCCTGTGTTTTTATCAAGATGTCATGAGAGACAACATCAGCAGTACCAGCCCCAGGGATCCCGTGTGGCCTAGTTTGTCTGCAATTCTTCCTTTTGCCCTTCCCTGGTTCTGGCTCTCCCGGGGTGCTGTACACTGCCCCCTCCCGTGCACCTGGCTTAGCCATGTGACTTGCTTTGGTCAAGGGAATGTTAGCATAACTGGCCAGGTGTCAATTGTCAGTCCAGACCTTAAGGGGGCATTGTATGTCCACTTGTCCCTCTAGTGCCTCTGCCGTTCACCAGGAGAGGACTGTGCCTCACGGAGCTCTGGTCCCAAGCAAGAGCCAAATGGAGCAGACACGGACCTCACCTGCGGCCCCGAGCAGAGCCACCTGCTGACCATGAACAAGGAAATTCCACTTTCATTGTTAGGAGTTACTGAGATAGCGGGGGTGGTTATTAAACTCCATGATTACTAAATAGTTGACTGTCGTACCCCGGGGGGGAGTGAGAAACCAGAGGAAAAGGGAAGCCAAAACCTTCTGCAAGCTTCCACTGCCTTGACCAGCCACAGCCCAGGCATGTGGGGCTACAGCTGTCAGTATGGAGACTCCCGTTCAGCAACACTCTTCTTGCCCACCGGCCTCCCCACGACCCTCTTAGCAGCCTCTTTCAGTCCTGCTGACATTGCACCAGTAAGTAAATGAATGCAAACCCTGTGCTCTTTCCTCAAGCTGCAACGCCCCCCGCCCCCAGGGTCCTCTGTCTGGAGCCCCTTGTCCTGTCCCCGCTCCCTGGATATTGATTTGAGCCGAAGGAATGCAGAGGTGAATCATGAGTTCTGCTAGAGGTGGGGGCAGAGGGCCACTGACACAGCAGGGACTGGGCGGCCAGCAGGAGAGAGTGGACAGCTCCCAGTGCTGAATGAGCATCCCCAGGAAAGTACCCCAGGGAGACGAGATGTCTGTCATCTCACAGCTTCCAACATGCTTGGGGAAGCATCCCCGATCAGCAGAGCTCCCAGCACCTCAATTCTCACACCACTTGCTCCTGTGATGCAAGCAAAGCCCCCCTGAGCCACCACCCCATCTCAGGTGACAGTTGCACTCCCAGCAGGCAGCTGGGTCATTAGTCTCCAGGACAGGTGCACGGGGTCCCCCTGAGATCTTTGATTCCAGGAGCAGTGGGGAGACAGAGCAGCCGTGACCTGGAGAGTGATCGCTTTTATTTCCTGGGGTAACAAAGCACCACAAATGGGGGTTTTAAGAACAAATGAAATAGATTCATTCACAACTTTGGAGCCTGGAAGCCTAAAGTCAAGGCACGGGCAGGGCTGTGCTCTCTCTGAAGTTTCTAGGGGACAATACCTCCACTCCCCTTCCCGGCTGTGCTGTGGCCACCATCCCTCCAATCAGCCTTCGTCACTGTGTAGCCATCTCCCTGTGCATCTGTGCGTCTCCCCTTCTCATGAGGCCTCGCCCTAATGCGGTGTAACCTCTTCCTAACTAACTGCACCTGCAAAGGTGAGGTCACATTCCAAGTGGACGTTGAATTTGGGGGAAAGAGGCACATGTCAATCCAAAACAGTGACCAGTGATACAGAGTCTCAAGCTCTTTGCAATACAAGATGACATTATCAAGCTCCCCAGTTCAGCTCCAAACCACCTGCCAGAGAAGGTCACAGCTTTCCCATTAGTCTGCTCCCATACCCTTTGCCTCTCTCCAGACCAGTGACCTGCCCAGCTATCCAGATCATCACTGGGTCTGGCAGAGGGCCCTCTGGAAGGTGTGGCTTGTCAGATCTGCAGCTGAGCCTGGAGAAAGGGTTATTGGCAGCCAACAGAGCAGACTTGCTCAGGGTTTTTTGGGTCTTGAAGGGATGGGTTGGAAAATCTCTGTCCCCTACACCACCCCCACCCCCTGAGGCAGACTGAAGCCCCCAGATTATTGCCGAAGAAAACATCCAAAGATGGTCAAACAGAGACACCCATGAAAAAGTGGGCCAAGGTGCACCTGGGTGGCTCAGTGGGTTAAGCTTCTACCTTCAGCTCAGGTCATGATCTCAGGGTCCTGGGATCGAGCCCCACATCAGGCTCTCTGCTCAGTGGAGAGCCTGCTTCCCTTTCTGTCTCTGCTTGCCTCTCTGCCTGCTTGTGATCTCTCTCTCTGTCAAGTAAATAAAAAAAAAAAAATCTTTAAAAAAAAAGAAAAAAGAAAGAAAGAAAAAGAGAAAGTGGGCCAAGCCTCAGGGGCTCTCCCACTGGTGGTGTCAATACGGACCTTCTCTGCCCACCCCCGCAGCCCTGGTCCTTATCTGCATCAGCCCACCTTAGAATGTACACAGTCATTCCAGTCCACTTAGTTTCCAGAATGCCCAGGTAGGAAGTAATCATTAAAACATGTAAATTAAGTCACCGCAGGAGCTAAATAGATCTATCACTGGCTTCTTCCCTCCTCTTGGATCTTAGCTTTCTGTGGAAATTAATCACCAAATGGCTCAAAACAGCCACCAAAGATTAGTATGCTCCATCCACAGCCCTGGAGTGTGACCGGCCAGCCCCGTGAGGACAGGAAGAACCCCCCCCCCAGCCCCAGAAGGGGTGGCTGCTGCCGTCTCACTGGCTCAGCACACCAACCACACACCCTCCAGGGAGAAGAGCTCTGGGCCACAAGAGGCCTGAGAGAAGCAGATTTCTGCTCCCTTTGGTCATTCACTAGCATAGCCACTGAGCATTTATTGAGCACCTACAGTATGCTGGGAGCTGCATTAGTGCTGAGGACCTGCCAATCAACTAGACCCGTGCTTGCCTTCAGGGGATTCTAAACGCTGTGGACATGCCCAGAACCACGTGACCCCAACAGCATGGCCTGAGCAAGAAGAGTGTTCCCTGGGCACCTGAGAAAGGAGGTGCAGGAGCTCCCCAGGGGGAAGCCAGGAGGGCTCCATGGAGGAGAGGACACTTTGAGCTTTGTCTGAAGCATGGACGGGCATCTGCCATGAGGGAGGCCCTCCAGGAAGGGGCACCCCATATCATGCACGGGGGCAGCCAAACCCAGGTTCCCAGTGGGACAAGAGCCTCTGAGCAGACGTGACCGACATCTTCCAGCCACAGGGCTCTGACGTGGAAGTAAGAGACGGCACACGGGGTGGCTGTCATTGCTGCTGTTCCTGCTGCTCCTGGTTGCAAGAGCTGCTGGAGCGTGGGTGCGAGGCAGGGGGTGGCCCTGAGCCCAGAGGCACCTGCACGCGGGGTGAGGCGGGCACAAGGAGAGGTGAGTGAGTGGCCCCCGATGCCACTGTCCTCTATAGGATGCTGAGGGGACCACTGCAGCTGCAGCAGCTCAGACGTGTCCCGTAGAACACCCACCCCCTGCAGCCCTGCGAGGGAGAGGTCTGCAAAGTCCCTCCCAGCCCTTCTCCAGTGGATGTCTTTGTCCCCCTCTCTGGCTGACTCGCGTCTTCCAACGGAGGCCTGCATCCCAGCACCGCCAGGTCATCCGCACAGGTGCCAACACGCTCCCAGGGAGACATCCATCCTAATTCTCCTCCGGGCTCCCAGACCAGCTTGTTGTGGCTGTGTAGTCAGCACTCACCGGTCGACAAAAGGGCGATGGAAAGTGCCTCCAGGAGAGAGACTCGATGACAAAAACCGTGGAGGCTCACCCCAGCCAGGAACAGGGCACACAACATATGGTTTTGTCTTGGAAACTAAAGTAAAGGGCAACTGCGGAACACCCATGACAGACGAGTTCCGGGCTCACATCTGTCTGCAAGCTGCTTCCAGAGCAGGACCAGAGCCATGCGTCTGTGCACGCCCTGACCCGCACCCCGCCCCCCCCCAACCCCAGCTGCCACCAGGGCTGGCTCCCACCCAGGCCGTTGACGTCCCAAGCCTCCCAGTTGAGAGAGGCAGACAGAGGGAAGCAGTGCATGCCCTTTCCTCTCACCTGGGCACCTCGACAGGGACTACCTCAGGGTCCGCGAACCAGGGCTCGGCCAAAAGCCAGCAGCTCCCCTGCCCGGCCACGGGGCTGTTTGCCTCTGGGACTCCACACCGGTCTCTGCAGAAGAGACACGCCCGGCAGCTGCTTCTGGCAAGTGAGCGGAGAGCCAGGGAGATGCCAATTTGTGGCAGACGTCTGAAGAAGCTATTTCTAAAACAGCAATTACCAGAAAGGGGAACAAATTAGTACTTACTTCAGACTTTCACACATGGAGAATCAGGGCCCTGCAAAGTAATCAGGGCAATGTGTTTGCAAAACTGCATTATTTATATTGAAATATTTCACAGAGAAAGGTCAGGAGCAGAAATTGAAGGTTAGCGAAGAATAAAATACTAGGGTCACGGTATCGCCGGAAAGTCTGAGCAGGGCCTTGATTACTGCCGCATTAGGCACATTTGGAAGCTATCAAATAAATCCAGGCTGGTATCCAACGTCAGATTTCTAGGAAAAATGAGCTCAGTTGTCCAAACGCAGTGGCAGAAAGGCAGGGCAGGCAGACAGGCCCGCCCCCGAGGCCCACGAAGGGAAGCAGTCACCGGGGACCTAAGTCTGCCCATCAGGTCCTTGGCAACAGAAGCTCCTGGGGTTGCCAAGCAACCACCCGCCTCTCTGGGGCTCCACCCAAGGTCACCAGGAGATCAGTAGCTGGGCCGGGCCTGGGAGGGGGAAAGGCAGCAGGGGAAGGGCAGAGCAGGCTGGTGGGACCTTTTGCGGGCAGGTCCTGCAAAGGGATGTCCCCAGGCGGCTCCACTGGAGTAGGGCGCCCAGGGCAGCGGGCCCCTCCCTACACTGTGCCCTCACCCTCCACACCCCATGCGCCCCCTCCCCCCGAGGAGAGGACCCCCCCCCCCGACCCTGGGCCAACGGGAGCCTCCAAACAGCCCCACGCGGGCTGGGGGAAGGGAAGGGGCCTCGCCCTGGCACCAGCTACCCGCGGCCTTCGCTGGCTTTCTGGCCTCACATTCGGATGCTCCAGTGCGCTGCTTACCTCCGCTCCCTTGCCCAGGGCGATCCCCAGGTCTCCCTCCCATGGCCCAGTTCTGAGCTCACAGCACAAGAGCAAGGTTTCCCAGGACTCTGATGGTGGGCGCTGGGTTTCAGCCACGTGTGCCCTTCCTGCCTGGTGGAGAACAACCCCCCTACCTTGGGCTTCGTCTGTATTTTGTCCACCCCGTTTTCCTAGATTTGAAGTTAGGAAGAGCCATTTGCTTGGGGACGTGACCCAGGCCCTGCCCGAGGCTTCCCTCTTTTCCAGGCCCTCCTCCGACATGGCCAGGCCCCTCTCTCCCTGCCTCACCCGCCCCAAGCCCTCCTCACTCACGGGGCGCCCCGGCTGGCAGGCCCGCCCCAACTCCCCTCCCCGTCCTGCAGCTTCTCCCGGACAAGTCCTACACGTCCCACACCCCTTCGTGGAGGCCTCTCCTCGGGGTGCTGGGCCCCCTTCTCTGGCCGCCCTGATGCCTGGTTCTCCTCCGCCCACCTCCACCTGCCGGCGTCGACCCGGCTGGGCTGCAGGTTCGCATCCACTACTGAGATGAAGTCTTCCTGGGCAGACACCGGACCCACTCGTGGGCACGTTCGTTCATTCCGCAGCCCCCTCCCGGCCCTAGGGGACGGAGGTGCTGTCCGTTCTGCTCTCTGCTGTCCCCTCTGCCCCGAGAACAGTATCCGTCCCAGAGCAGGCACTCAGCACTAAAGGGTGTGTTTGCCCACCGTCCGCCCGTGTCTCCATTCCTCCGCCTGTTCGGGCAACAAAAGGCCCCTCAGGAGCTCTGGGGCAGACCCCACCAGAGGGAGGGAGGGTCCGCGGGAAGAGACACATTGAAAGGGACCTTTGGGGTCAATTTCTCAGCAGCAGTGGCACACGGAGATTGGCCGGGGCTGAGCTGGGGCTCAACACGTCCTTAGCCTACGCACAGAAAAGTCACACGCCTGTGTCCAGAGGGCAGGAACCCCGGGGAGGACGGTCAGACCGTGGCAGGAGGGCAGCAGCAGGAAGAAAGGGTCCTTGCCCGCTTGGCCCTCAGACAGCAAGAAACCGACCCCGAGAAGGTCAGAGGAAGAGGAGTCTCCAGAGCCCGGGGAGGATCTCCGCCTCCCGCAGCCGCCGCCAGAGCACCTCAGGCAGGGGGGCTGGCCGCCACAGGCCGCGAATTTGCAGAGACCCCGGCACAGTGAGAAGGGCACTCCTTGTTCAAAAAGCAGCAAAGAGTGCCATGAAAACGACTAAAATATAGACCCTTTTCCTCCAGTCTTTCTCTGGGTGGTGGAGGTGATTTTTATTCGCTACATAGTATCCTTCTAAGTAAAGAAACATTTACATGTTAAATTATTAGCGTGGATTTCACTCCTCCTGACACAGGGCAACTTTGATTTGAAGTGCAAACGTAAGAGCACTTCACTTTTCTGTGGGATCACGGAAATGGCATGATTCATATTTTGTGGCTCAATCGTGGATAGTAATTCATCCTTCCCGGGATGGTGGCAGGGCCACACACGACAAGCTCTGTTCCCCTCTCCAACGGCGCCCATTGCAAGCAGCGCGCTCTGCCTCGGGCACACCGACCAGCGACCTAATACCAGAAGTGCTGTGAGTAAGGAAGGAGAAGAGGCTCCTTGGTCCTTCCTGCTTCCTAGGACTCCAGTGGCTTCTTTCTGCTTTCAAGGCAGGTTCTGGTTCAAATGGGAGGCTTGGCTGCCGGGGGCTCTGGGGCCCCACTCCGCTGGAGACACCGCACACCCACCCTGCACACGTTCTGGGTCTGGCTGAACTCCCACGCACCGCGGGTCTCTGCAGTCCTGTGTTCAGCCGGCACAACGAGCACCGTGTGCAAATGGAGTGGCCAGGAACGGTGAACATCCTTCCGGGGTGTGTCTGCTCCACGGGGACCCACACTGCTGTGCCCAGCTGGTGTCGCTCACAAAACACAAGTTCAATGTTAGGAAATCATGAAGAATTTCAAGGTGAAGACATCAGAGCATTAGACCAAATGTGGGCCCTTCTGCGCGTGGGGCCTGCGGGACTCTGCAGTGGTCTATTGCATGGGCACAGGGTACGGCTACTGGCTTCTGGCCTTTCTCAGGAAGAAGGACCTGGAGCTTCCAGGCGGCCCCTTTCCCAACACCAGACCTGCTCTGGGCCACAGGGTGGAAGTGAGGTCCCCTGGAGAGGGAGGTTCTCAGGGGGTGGGGGCCTCTGTTGCCTCAGCTCAAGCATGGCATCAGATTGACCCAATGCCCCCCGACCACTTTGCTCTCCACGGATGAGATAGCAGACAATGCGAAATCTCAGCTCCGCAGCCTCCCCCAGAAGCTCACGTTTCCATTTCTGAAACAGGCGGGCATGACCCCAGAGCCAGACAAGCCTGTTCCAGCAGGATGCGATGATGTCTCCAGCTTCTAGTTTAGCAGAAGGCTGCAAATTCCGCCGAGCTGCCTGCTGTAGGCTGCTCTCAGGCTTTCGAGCTATTTTGAAAACCCCTTTTGAGCATGGGAATGGCTTCACCTCCATGATCTACAAAAGAAAGCTCTGTTATCAGGCCCCCCCGACACACGCATGCGTGAGGATACCCACACGTGCTGCTCCCCGCACGTCGCATCGAATGCCTGCCTTGCTCACAAGAGGCCAGCATCCTCGCGTCCCAGAGGGTGTCCTCCCGCAGCCGAGGCCACTGAGCGTGCTGGCCCAGGGTGGTGCCCGCTCAGAGAACGCGTTCCTGGGCTCCTCTCTGGAAACCGTCTTCTGAGCCAGGACGTATTATTCTCAGTGATGGATCGTTTTCATTTGTTGAAGTCAGACGCAATTTTGGAAACAGCTGCTGGCTGGAACCAAGGCTGGGGTCTCAGGTGCGTGGACAAGTGACTCAGAGCTGAGTGTCGCCGGGGCAAAGGGCAGCGCGTCCTTCGGGGGGGAAGTGCATAACCTCTGGCCTCAGACTGCCCAGTTCTTATCTAGCCTCAGAAATGGTGTTTTCTGTGTGACCTTGGGCAGGTGGCTTCCCCTCTCTGTGCTTTGGAACCCCTATTTGTAGATTTGGGTTACTAGGAATGGCACTTACTGCTGGGAATTCTTCTGACAATTCAGTAAGTTAAAGTATGTGACGTATTAAAAACGGTCTCTGGTACGTGGTGAACTATGTAAACATTCACTGTTTTTATGCCCACTATTCAGGAAAAAAATTTACAGAAACAACCCCTGTGGTCCCTGCAAGGTCTGTCTACACGGTCTTCTCAGCACCAGTATTTCTCTGACCCGCGCTGTCCAACAGAACTTTCTAGAACGATGGACACGTTCCTCTCTGCACTGCCCAGTTCAGTAGTCACCCACCCCACGTGTCCCCCAAGCACCTGGAATGTGGTCACTGCGTCTGAGGAAGTGCACTTTTAACTCATTTAAAGTTACAAGTCCACCTGTAACCAGCAGCAGCCAAATCAGACAGCGTACCTGCCAGTCATTTCCCGAATTTCTCAGTTTTGAAAGGAAAGAAAAGTACTCAAAGAAGAGTGGGAGACACTGACTACGACACCCCCCTCCGACGGTTCCCCAGTACTCGAGAACTGAGGAAGGGCCCTGAGAAGTCATGCAGCAATTAAACTTTGTGTATCCAAATGTTCCCCACATTTACCTGACTGAGAATCTCTTTCCTGTACAGATAGACAAGATTCATTGAATATTCCAGAAGGAGAAGTCTGTGAATTGCTTTTGGCTTTATATCTCTCTGTAGTCAGTGCTAATGATTCCCCAGACTGGGAGACAATACAAGTCACTCATGTATTCATTCGACAAACTTGTGATATGCACATACCACATGCCAGGCCAGTGCTACGCCTTCAGCAAGGAAGTGTCTCTTTTGTTACCTGCTGCGAGGGAGGGAGGTATTTCCACCTGTCCTCAGAGCATTGTTTTCTTTTTTTTTTTCCTTTTTTTTTTTTTTCAATTTAACAGACAGAGATCACAAGTAGTCAAAGAGGCAGGCAGAGAGAGAAAGGGAAGCAGGCTCCCTGCTGAGCAGAGAGCCCCGATGTGGGGCTTGATCCCAGGACCCTGGGATCATGACCTGAGCTGAAGGCAGAGGCTTTAACCCACTGAGCCACCCAGAGCAGCATTTTCTAATACACACTCCTGGCTCCCCTCTGGAGGGTCTGGGATTTTAAAAGCCCCTGGCGATGCGTCTCAGAGCCAGTTTAGAACCACCGATGGAGGAAGCAGGAATGGTGGGCCACCCTATCTCTCTGAGTCTAGCCCAGGATGGCGCCCACTTCGCCCAGCTGGCACTGCTCCTTCTGAGTGGGGAAGCCAGCCCCGGTGTACCAATGACAGACCTGTGCCTGCCCACCCCGTCCTCCTCCCAGAGATGTGAGCATCGCCCTGAAGGGGGAGCAGGGAGCAAGCACAAGGGCTCAGGGACCACCTCTGCCCTCCCCAATTAGCCACCAAGGACACAGAGCCAGGGTGCTGTGCCCATCAACTTCCCCCAGCACAGAGCACTGAAATGAATTTTAGATTGAAAAACCAAGATACTGGCATGCCTTTAAGATGCCTAATAAGGCAATTGGCCCGTAAGTCGATCTTGGCCTCCAAACAGAGCCCCAAACGTGGAACGGCAACCAGGTTCGCAAGGCTGCTTAATGCAAAATGGGTAATGTCATTACAAGCCTCTTGAGCCCAGGCTTATGAATAAAAGAACAATGCTGGAAAACACGTCCTGGCGGTTTCCATGCATTGCAAACAGCTCGGAGCTCGTCCTCCCCTCCAGCCCGGCCAAGGGCGCCCCTCAAACACTGCTTCCCGGCCCAGGACGCACGGTCCCTGGAAATGCTGCAAAGTCCCGGGAGCGGGAAGCCTGACCTCCCGAGCATCCAGGCCCCCTGCTGCCCCACTCCTCGGGAGGAGGACGTGGAGGCCAAGCCTTGGCCACAGAGCCGGAAAACACACAAAACCCTAACAGAAAATCACCCCCAGCGCCTCCCGCAGGCATCCCATGACGCTGGCAGAGGCTACGGGGCATGGCTGGCTCCCCCCCGCCCCCGGGTCGACCATCCGTCTGCAGAAAATACGTCCATCCCGCGGGCACCAGGCTCGGGCCGAGTCCCAGGGTGAGTTGGCACCCCTGGCTGCCAACCCAGGGCAGCGTCCAGCAGGGGCCCTCTGCAGACGGAGAAAGAACAAAGGAGCCTGGAGGGAAAAACCATCGCCGGAACTCGGAACGGGAAGATGAAGTGTTCAGCAGGGCAGAGGCCTTTCAAAGGACTTTTCATCCTGCGCCAGCGAGGTCTGTGCGACTGGGAAGAGACAGATCTGAGCAAACTGGACGGAGGGCTCAGAAGGCGGCCCAGTGGGTCGGCATCCTGGGAAAAGGCGGGTCCCGCCGAGGGAGGCCACCAAGGGCCATGCTGAGAGTTTCCCCCTCGCTGGGGTTTGCCCTGGAAACACGCGAGTGCCTCCCTGTGGGGCTGGGAGCGGAATGAGGGGCCCGTGAGCTCCCTCCCAAGGCCCCAGGCCTCTCAGGTCACAGCCTCTGCTGAGGTCACACCGACCTTGAGGGAAGACCCTCAGTTTCCCTTTCTAAACAAGGGCATTTGGCTGAAGAATCGCCAGGTCCTTGCCAGGTCTGGTTATCCATCGGCAACCTCTCTTCTTCGAAACACAGATTCGTATTAACAAGTATTTATTGAGCGTCTAGCAGGACTGTCCACACCAAGAAGGGGATTTGTAAATACCGCCCGGTGTATTCGTTGCTGCTGTCTCTCCTGCCTCGGCACGCTCTGAGGACCCGGCGGCCACGCTCAGTCCTGTCCCCTGCTGACACTCAGCACCGCGGCCGGTCCCCACATCGCCTCCGTTACCTGCCCAGCAACGCAAGGTGACCCCACACGGTCCCCAGTGCAGGTTGTCCCACCGACACAAGCCCAACCGTCCTTCTAGAAACTTGGAGAATCTTCTAGTTCCTTCAACTTTTCTTTTTCCGCCCAAGTTCCGGGTGGGGGCACAAAAGCCCAACCAAAAGCAAAGGGCAAAGCCTTTGCAAGGCGCGTCTGCAACTTTTAATGGCATTAATCTGTCCGCGTGCGCCGAGGGGGAAGCGGCCTCTGTATCCCGACCATAATAACTGCGTATTGAGCAGCCCAAGACTTGATTTATCAACGATGAGATTTTACAAGCTGCTATTGATAAATGGCAGCAATTTTAGGCTCTCCAGATCGATACCCTTTAATCGAGTCAGATCTCAACAAATTAAATTAAAGCAAGATTCCAAAATAACCCCAAACTACACAGATGAAGGCGTGTGAAATTCCCCCACATGGCTGGATGACACGTGGGCCCCAGTCCTGGATCAAGGGCACGATCTTCATTTATTTATTGATCTGAAGGTTGAGATGTGCGGCAGGGCACTGTTGTTAAATGGGCCCATCGGTGGTCCTCCTGAGCCCCGTGGGTGTCGTTGGACCCCAGGATGGGAAAGGGGCCCCGCTCAAGGACCACTTGGAGACACACGCCTCCCCTACCTGTCCACTGCCTCCCACCACACTCCCTCTGGCTTACAGGTCCTGGAGAGCAAAGGCCAGATCCGAGCTCTGCCCCCCGGTGACCTAGGTGAGCTTGGACGAATCATGGGTAACTTTCTCCATCTGCAAAGTGGAAACGATCGTCATCATCGCCACCTCTGGAGTCACTGTGACACCAAACAAAGCAACCTGTTGGGCAGGCCAAGTGTGGGTCTGGCACAGCAGGGTCACTGGTGTCCAGCTGGATGACCGCCAACAAACACCACGCCAGCACCCACGGCCAGCCTATCCCGGGGAGACAGTGTCCCTGCAGAGCTGGAGGCTGGTCAGCTATGTCAGTCACGACTGCCGTCCCCCAAGAAGAGCCTCTCTCAACACACAGCGTTCAGTTGGGGTTTTCTTCTCCCTCTTGGAATTCTGCAGCGTCCCACAGGATCCCTTGTCTCTAAGACTCAGCTACGGGTCGTGCCCCATCTGAAGAAGCCGGTGTTCTTGGCCAGCACTTGAAGGAGAGGACAGGACTTTGCCGCCACCGTATCCACGACAGAGGGGTCACGTCGGAGACTCAAGGGCAGCCCAGAGCTCATCCGACGCCCAGCCTGGATAGATCTTGGCTTGTGGGAGAACTGAAAGCAGAAGCGGTTCAGGTGGGAACAGGCAGTGACATTCAGGAGGCCCCTGGGGAGGTGAATGTTCCTCCTGCCTTCTGTCTAGGACACACACACCCCCCGCCCCCACCACCCCAGCTGGCTGCCGCTGACTCAAAGAGCAGCTAGCCTGAAACCCCGCTGGGGTGTGTGGATTTTCCTTGCCGACCGCATATGCTGCCTAAACGCCTGCTTGTCACCGCGACTCTGGGCCCCGCAAAGTGGGGGACGGATATTTCGTGAGCCCCCAGTAAGCCCAGGGAGGGCAGAGACCCAGCTGTAGCCTCGGCCTTTATTTTTAATGTGCTGTGCTTGTCCAGAGGTGCTCTGAAACCCGGGCCCGAACCCCAGCTACACCTGCAAGGCCCCCGTCCCGCCCGTTCCCCGCTGCGGGATAACCGCACGGTTTCCTGCGGCTGCTGCAGCAAAGTATCCCAAATTGCTGGCCCAAAACAACAGAAGTCTGTCCTCTCCTAGTTCTGGAGCCCAGAAGTCTGGGATGAAAGTGTCCCCTAGGCTGTGCCCCCTCTGAAGGCCCTAGGGAAGGGTCTGCTCCTCTTTCCCTCCAGCTTCTGGAGGCTCGGGGCGTGCGGGCCTGGGGCGGTACTCCTCCTTGTCCACTCCATCTACGCCCTCTTCTCTGCTTCCTTTTCTCTTGTAAGGTCACTTATCATTGGGTTTAAGGGCCACCCAGATAATGTAGGGTAACCTCATCCAAGATCCTTAATCACACCGCCAGAGGCCCTCTTTCCCAAGAGAGTGATGTTGACAGTTCCCAGGGATGCACACATCCGCTTGTTGGGGGCCACTGATCAGTCCACAAGAATAGTTTTCTCCCCGTGAACGAATGAAGAAACGATCAGCCGCTGCTCCCACTGACGGCAGCGCACAAAGGAAGCTGGGCAGCCGGATCGGGTGCCTCCGTGCCCCAGCGTGGCTGCAGGGTGGGCACTGAGGCTGAGTCCAGCCTGGTCCAGCAGGGAGGACACCGCCTCCCCATTTCCCAGGTCAGGCTGCAGAGCCCTGCTCCCCCGCCTCAAATCAGGCAGCAACCTGGCATCAGGGCCCCTCGCTGTGGACCCCAGGCCCCCAGCCCCCTAGCAGTGTCAAGCTAGAGCGCCAGGACCCTGGCCTGGCCTCCAAGCACCCCACCCTCCATCCCAGGGCAGGAGCTGCTCAGGAAGCACGGGCCGTGCGTGTGTGAGCGGGTGCACCTGTGGGGGGTCCCCGTGTGTGCAGACACATGCTCGTGTGTTGTGCGTGTGCAGGTGGGCTTGTGTCTGTGTATTTTTTTACGTGGGCGTCATTAGGAAACACGACCGGGAGACCTGTGTCCTCCTCAGGCCTGTAATTCCCTATCCTGTCAGAATATTAGTACTAAAAATTATGAGACATAAATGGGGCTGAAAAACATAAAGACTGTAAAATATTTGTTTCTAATGGAGCCTGTATACGGCAAATCCATCTTCCAGCGGCTGAGCGCCCTCCCCTCTCAGAAGAGGGCTGTCTGCTCGAGGGCAAACAGCAGGGATATGCGCCTGGTTTTCAGAGCGTCCCCGCAGCCCCTGCCCGTGCTGGGGTCTCCTGGCGTCCAAGCCCTGGGCCAAGGACAACGAGAGGACCTGTGGTTCCTCGGCATCTGCCAGAGGCCAGCCAAGGCGACCAAGGCACCTCATGTCACCGCGAGGCACCCCTGTCCCCTGAGCCCACAGAACGTGAGGTGAAGACACTCACCCAAGGTCACATGGTGGGTCTCCAAGAAGCCAGGATGGCCCCTAGACCCACGTGCTTTCCAATGCAGAGACTGGCACCTTGTGGGGATGAGAAGCTGCTGGATGTGGGGGTTGGACACGGAGGTGATGCTTTTTGCGGAACCCCTGCTCTTGGCCCCGCCCAAATCCCTGTGAGGAGAGCCCGGGGTGAGAAGGGGTCCTCACCCTCACGAGAACCAGTAATTTGTGCAGAAGGTTCTCTAACTACCCTCTGAGGGGCTCGGGGGGAGGACAGCTAGAGCGGCGCGCTGGCTCCCAGCCAGCCTTCCAGGACGGGCCCCCGGGAGGCTACCGGCAGAAGTCTACATGGTCGAGCTCCTGCCCACCTCTCATCCCCAAATCAAGGAAGACTCGGGCTTTCTGGCAGGCAAAGGGCATCAAGTGAAACTCAGGGTGAGGTGGGGCCCTAGTCTCCCCAGATGAGCCATGTGGGGAGCAGCTGAGGCAGGAACTCTTCTGGACAGCAGTGGCTCGATGGGCCTTTCCTTCTGTCGTGGAAAGCACAGATCCTCTGATCAGTATCTGGTGGGACAGTGAACAGGCTTTCAATACGGCGGTCAGCCCTGAGCATGCTGGGACGAAGGATTAGCAGACAAGCAGGTGGGATGGGCAAGGGCGGTGAGAGCCGCAGTGAGGACCTGTGACCTAACATGTCTCTGCATTCATTCATTCACTCATTCATTTGTTCGAAACGCAATTAAGGAGTACCTGCTATGCGCCAGACCCCGCACCGGGGCCGGGATGCCACCGTGAGCAAAAAGACACCCTCCCCTCTTTGCACCAAGAGCTTGTTGAACTTGTGCAGTTAAACAAGCGCACGATACAACCGGTGGGAGCCACAGCAGGGCCCAGGCACCGTGAGCGCAGACATTCAGAAGCGGTCCAGACGGCCTCCGACGCGGGTCCTTGTGAGGGTGCACAGGTAGCACGGGGGGAGGAGCTCTCTGCTAACTTCCACCCGGAGGAAAGCATCCTGGAAAACTGGGTCACCTGCTGGACTGGACAGGGAGAATGCTCACACCAGCCGCTGGTGGCAAAACGAAACAAAACAAAAAAACCTGTTTTAGACCCAAGAGCCTCTCTGTGTCTATGCCTGTCTCTCCATCCATCCATCCGTCCATCCATCTGTGCATCTA
Organism: Mustela erminea; assembly: GCF_009829155.1. Lineage (NCBI taxonomy): Eukaryota > Metazoa > Chordata > Mammalia > Carnivora > Mustelidae > Mustela > Mustela erminea. The sequence continues at coordinate 106,427,672 of NC_045623.1, read as the reverse complement.
GACCTGTATCTACCTCTCTACTCATTGATCTGCGTGTACATATGCATGCGCCCATCTGTCATCTACCGACTTGGGCCCCCGTGCGTCCGTCCATCTGTCCTCCAGCCACCCATCCACGCATCCACGCACTCACGCCTCCATCCATAAACCACGCTGTTACCGTGACATCTATATATGCAAATATGCATAGAGTAGATAAAGGTAGAGAGGCACATAAAACACGAAAACAGAGCTGGGGTTTCGGCTTTGGGTTACATTTGGATCATGCAGACATTTCTCTGGAGCAGAAAATGTCTTGCTCAATTATGTTCTGCGGAAATTGTAATAAATAGATAAATAATTACAGATGGCTCCTCCAAAGCAAACATATTTTCCCCCAAAATGATTGAGACAGGGTTATCCTGATTAACTAAATATTCTGAACAAAACAGACCTTACCTTTGGAAATGATACTATGGTCCATTTCAAAATTCTCCAAGCATTGGCCCTGGGACACGCAATCAGAATGCTTCTGCATCAGAGCGCTGTGGACTACGGGCTTTCTCTAAGGTCCATCAGCTCGGGTCAGCCCCTTGCTGCAGCCCTCTTTCTGCACAAAGAGCAGAAGTCAAGCCCCATTACTGATCCTGCTCCCGTTGGGGGCAAAGTTAACGGGGATCTACTAAAAACGGCTGTCTTGGAGAGCTAAGAAAATGGATGATTTGCTCTGAATTTCCTTGCTCTTCCACATCCTTCACAAGAGTTTACCCATGACTTGTCCCTCGTCCCCGGCCTCAATCTATCTTTAATGGAGTTTCTGCCAGCCCGCCTTCCCCACGCCCCGTGGGCTTCTGAGGTTTCCATGATCGCATAGTCATGGGGCCTCCCCAGGTCATGCCCCACGTCCCACCCCTCACATGACTCGGGGCCATCTGACCATCTCTTCTCCAAAACTGAGCTCTTCCATGTGAAGTTCTCCCGGGAAGCCCAGGCTCTACTAACCCACTCAGATGACGTCAGCCCCTCCCTGGAGGCCATCCCCACCTTCTCGAGAAGATCAGTTTGCTCAAAACTCAGATTTCTCTGACACAGATGGGGACACGGCAGTCCCCTCACCATGACTGTACACATGTGTTCCAGAATTGAGATCCAGCCTACGTGCTTTGGTCCTAGAAATCACAAGGAGCCATTGAGCATTAAATGTGGCTTCATCCTGGGCTCCAAAGGGCTCTATTTTGGTTTCAGAGTGTGTGGCGTTAGAGCCACAGCAGAGGTTCAAATCCCAGGCCCTCTCCAGTGGGTGACCTCGGACCATTGATCCTTTCTCCACCTCACTGTACTCACCACTAAAATGGAAGTATCAGACCCATTGCAAGGTCCTCCAAGAGGACAGAGATCCTCCAGCTGTCCCCATCTGAGACCTACTGAATGCACAGAGCATGGGAAGTCAAGAAAGGTCAAGACATTTCAGGAGAGAAATAAAAAACAAACATCACATGCACCATGGAGCCCAAGTAGGACAGCGGAAGGCAACGAGGCACCTGAAACCCAGATCCATCTCCCTCAATTCAGCCGTTGATGAAATATGACCGCCACCATGGCCAGCAAGCCCACATCCATGGCGTTCCTGGCTCGGATTATTTATGGAGACATCCCACCAGTCAAGGGAGACTTACGAGCTACATAAATACAAAGGATAATCCAGCAAATTCCAAGTTGTACTAAAGGGCTGCAAATCAGTTCTTGGGCTGGGTCCCAGATACAAAGAGAAAGTGTGATTAAGTGTGACTTTTTTAAAGTTTTGTTTGGATTTATTCCTAAAAGCTCCTTCACCCAGAGACTTGGATTTCTTGTTGGCACAGACGGCTGCCGTGTCATGAATCAGAGGCAGGAAATTTGAGCAGTGTCCAGAAGGAGCCTAGAGGAAAAAAAGGAGAAGCAGCACAAGAAACAGAATGACTCGGAACTTTGGGGCAAAATTAAGATTTGTCAGGACCCATCCCTGGGCTGGGAGGCAACGCCACAAACCACAGACGCCTGCTGGGATCTGTGCTCTGGGGCTGCCCCACACTGGCCTGATCTGGGCAAAGGCTTATGTGGGCATTCCTGGCACCATTCAGGTGACCACAGGCAGCACACACACACCCCCAAGCTGGGGGACATCTCAGAAGTATGGCAAGCCTCGGCTGGGCTCTGTATGGAATGAACGGAAGGACAAGTGGCCAAGTGACATTGAGAGACAGACAGGCCAGGGGGCTGAGTGCTGATGGTCAGGCCCGGGGTCCATGCCGGGGCAGACGCTCATTCCTTTCCTCGGGCATCAGGGGAATGGGCTCCAAGCACCCAGCATCCTCCCGGACGGGCGAGGACAGAAGTGCCTCAGTAAAGTGCCCTGGGACCACGGAGTCCTCCTGAGAGACTCCGAGCTGGGCTCTCGGCCACTTGCCTCATCTGTGTTATGGGAATAACCACCTTCCTCACTGAGCCGCCATGTGGATCACGTGATAGACCCAGAGAGTCCTTCAGGAGCAGCCAACAAACTCAGATTTCGAGGCAATTTCTTCCACTCATTTCTTGTGATAACAGCAGGTAACTAGGGTTCAATCATACCTTTTTATTTTGTGAGGTTTTGTTTTCTGGTGCCTTTTAGACCCTGGAGAGACAGCTTCTCCGACGGCCAACCAGTTCCTTGAGATAGTAGATGGTGAGCCTAGCAAGCATATCTTTCTGGTGCAAACCAACCAAATACAGAGCCCACATCCCCACTACCTCCTCTATGGGCTCTCACACTCTGGACCACGTCCCCCCTGCTCTAAGGGCTCAAGGCCAGGTACCAGACAACCTGGGTGCATCCCAGAGGCCCCAGAGCCTGATGAAACCATTCAAACTGGCCAGTGCTGACCTAGGGCTCTGCCTTACCCCATCTTCCTGCAGAAATCCTAATAAAGGTTCTGGCTCCCATTTCCACCTCGCACCAACCCTGGTGCCTCCCCGTGCGGTCCAGAGTGGCACGTGTGCCTCCACAGCTTGGCGTTTCTGGGCCTCCCCATACCTGAATATTAATAAATTTTATATGTTCAGACAAGAATAACCAGGCCTGCTTAGTACATCTGCTTTGTTAACAGTGGGCTCAGCACGGGCTCTAGGGCACTTCCAGCCGGTTCTGGGGAGGGCTGAGCCAGCCCATCTAAGCTACATCCCCACCTGGCCTCTCTGTGCATGACGGTGGCCTCTGGCACCTCCATAACAACCCTTTACCTTTCCCGGCATCTTCAGACCCATCAGGGGGCCCTCGAGACCCTCCACTCAGAGGAGACCTCTCCCCTGAGAAGGGTGTCCCCAAGGCAACCTGGGGTTCCTCAGTACTCCAGCTCCTATTTCCAGGGACATGGAGACTGTCCTTGCACAGCCCGTGGGGTAAGAAAGAGTTTCAGGAATTTCTTTGGCCAATGAAATGAGGGTCGCTTCGAGGCAGAGACATCACATGCTGGGACCAGACCACCCAGAACTTTCTTATCCAGCAGCAGTGACTTAGGGAGAGTACATTGAAAGGGAGGTACAGCTCCGAGCCACCCCACGAAGAGACGTTCATTCTGGGGAGTCCCCAGCCCTGCGGGGATCCCCGGTGTGAGGGAGAGGTAGCATTCTGCGGGAGGTCGTCCTCAGCGGGGGCTGCTTGTTACTGCGCCAAACCCAGCCCTTCCTGCCCAGCACAGGGGCAGACGGGGTTGGGGCAGGTCAGCACCCAGGGAGGCCTGGCAGGCAGCCATCAAAAGGACAAGGTGCGGGGCAGCTGCCCCCACCCAGGACTCCCAACAGAGGAAGAAAGAGTGACGGAGACTATTTCACGTGATTTCATCAGAAAGAGAATCCTATTCTCTCCGGCATCCAAATCGCCTGGGGGAGAGGCTTTATTAAAAGTTTTCCATAAGCATTCCCCAGCAACTTAATCACAGAGTGCTACTATTTTTTTCCTTCCCGTAAGATCTTAAGCACACTTACAGCCTTTGCATAAAGGACATTTGCTTCTAATCATATCGATTTTACTGTAATTAATTTTTAATATATTTTCCAGGGTCTTATGTATACACACACCAAGATTTTTTTTTAAATCATATATTTAAATAGTCATTCCCACTTTTAAAGTGGGTGTTTAAATGAGGGTTAATTTATTATTGCTTAAGACGGCATAGTGCTAACCCAATTATCATTTGCATTTTGCCGTGTACGTGTACGCTTTGGAATGCAGTAGGACACCGAAAATAGATGTGACAGGATTAAATTCGCCAAATTGAATCTTTGGGACTTTTGCTGAATTGTAACAATGGTTTGATTATCTGGCAGGAAAAACATCATAGCGAGGGTCCCACCTGATGTCAGGTACTGAGGACCTGGCATCACGAGCCCCATCCAGACCTCCTCCCAGCCGAGGCACCCCCTCCCCAGCGCCCCTCCCCTCTGAGAGCGGTTTTCTGACTTAGTTAAAGAGGATGGTTTGCACCTCCCTTGCTGGGTGGTCTGGTGGAGGGGCACACTGCCGACAGGCTTGCCGGGGTGCCCGGTACCCAGTAAGAGCTCCCCGGACGTTTGCTAACCTCGACCTCACCACCGCTCATTCCACAGGGCACTTCGCAACACAAACCTGTTGCATTCGTTAGCTTGGAAGACGCTGTTTTCTCCACCTCTAACCCAATATTCACAGAAAATATCCTTATCTAACATTGCCAAGCATGTGTTTTTTTGCATCCATATTTGAGAGAGGTGCCCCCAGAATGGGAAGGCATCTCTTGCCCTACTTCGAAGAAATGGATTCTGGGGAAAAGGAGTCATCTCTCTGTTCTCCAGTCATTGATGATGGGCTCCCAGGGTCTGGGGCCATACCCTACCCACAGGAAGCACCAAAACACGGAGCAAACACAGCTGCGCCCATCCCCCTGAGGCTATTGGGAGCACCCGAGACACAGGCCACAGCTCTGGGGGGCAGCCCCATGATGTCTGCCACCAGAGCTGAGCTCTGACCACCCTGGCCCCAGTGAGACCCCCACCACTGTCATCCAAGTCCCACTCAGCTGTGCTCTGATAGGAGCTGGTCATGGCTCAGCTGGAGTCATCAATGAGCACCAGTTTCATTTCCAAGAACTGGGCCGCACGTTCAGCCTCCGTGTCCTGCACACAGGGTGCCACTTCCAGTCCCTGGTCCTCTTTGCCAAGGAACAGATAATGACCCATCATGAGTGAGGCCAAGGACACTGGTCTGCTCAGACACCGTGGAGTTAATGGGCACTTTTCATGGCAGTTCAGTGTGTGATAAGAGAGAGCCACAGGAGAGCCTGGGTGAGAGCGTGTCTCACGACACCAGGTCACGATGGAGGGTATGTCTGAAGTCCAAGGCGAGAGGTGTGGTTGCCACCCACCCACCCCACAGCAGCTGAGACCCAGACCATCACCCTCTGACCACTGAGTAAGGCTTCCTGGAGCCCAGGCTCTGTGCCTGCTCCTGCCGAGGGAACAAGGACAGAGACTGGCCTCCCCTGCAGACCCCACCCAGGCTGGCCACAGAAACCAGGCAATGACCAACCAAGCCTTCATTTGCTGGGGACCTCACGGGACACCACTTGTCTCGGCAGGGGAAGCAGAACAAGTACTCAGAGGCACCGTGGTCCCACGGGGCCTGAGCAATGGCTGCACTGGGCCATCAGAAAGATGCGGGGAGAGAGAAATCCTGCGCAAGAGAGTTCCAGGTGCGTCAGGAATGGGTGGACAGGTGGACACCCATGACATAAGGAACGGCCATCATCCCAAATGTCTGGCCCAAGGGCCGAGAACAGCTGCCTCCTGACCCTCTCGATGGCTGGCTTGTCCTATGACATTCCTAAGAAGGCCAGGTCTCCTCCTTAGAGCCCAGCGGCCGGGACACGGAGGGAGACGCCGGGAGAGCCCCCGCTGACACAGGTGCCTCTGGAATCCTTGTTGTCCGGAACCAGCTCCTGGGTCACTCGCCCCAAAAGAGAATCGGGCTTTTGTCCTAGGAAGCGTGGCATTCCTGACTTCCTAACTGAAGGGGAAGGAGGCGCCGTGGTGGGGGGAACCCCATGAAGTACTCCGTCCCCCATCATCCAGACAACGTCACATAGACTCGCTCCTTCCAACGTCAGTGAAGGCTGTAGCTTCGTCCTGCAATGCCAGGGTTGAGGCAGAGAGTCTAATGGGTTAATCCACTGGGGTTGATGGGTGGACTGTGAGATATGCTTATTTATAATATTTACACCGATGGAGAAAGGAATATTCTGGCACGGGACCATTTATCTCATTCTTTTTGGAAACACTTCCTCTTTGTAACTAATGGGGAGGTGCCCCGCTAAGTGATTTACAGCCCTGCCTTGCAGACACACGCCATTTCCGTGAAGAACTTTCGTGTGTGCCACTGAAGAGAGTGGCTTCTAGCTTGGAGAATGTGGCAGGTGTGGCTCTGTGGTCACTGCCACTAGGACCCTGCAGAGGGGACGGGAGACGTGGGTAGCACGTTCACTCTCTCCCTCGCGGAGTCCTCTGGCTCAAGCACCCTCACAGCATCAAAGGAGAAATGGAGGCCCCCGGTGGAGAAATGGCTCAGAAGGCAGAGAGGGTCAGGGCTAACTTGGGAGCACAGGGTGAATGGCTGGCCTGGCCTTAGCGTGGGCGACTCTGGCCCGATTCCCTCCTTTCTTCATTTCCAACACCTCTGCCAGCCCCTGACCAGCTTGCTTGGAACATCAGCGCTGTCTGTGTCCAAACCCTGCCCGCCCGCCTCTGATGTCCTGCCTGGCTCCTAACCAGGGCACGTCATCTGCAGGTCTTTCCTGTGTGTGCTCCTGGGCTGGGTCCGGGTGAAGGACACTCCCTTGGCTCCTCAAAGCTGCCCTCCCTCCCTGCGCCCTGAGCCCAGCTCCCCACCCGCTAGGGCCCCTCTGAGGCCAGGCACAGTGATGCATTCCACATGCCAGCATGGTGGCACCAGCCCAAGACCTGCCCCAAGAGGGCTCACCCATCCTGTGACCCAGGAGGGGGTCTCAGTTTCCCCCAAATGAAAGGGATGAACTGTATCCATGGTTCTTAACCTCGGCTGCACACGGGAATGTTCTAAGGAGCCATCAACATCCCCAGAGCCTGACCCTGGCCCTGCCCAATGACATGGCTTCTCTGGCAGGGGACCCAGGGATCCGCATTTGTATGAATCCCCAGGTGATTCCAACCTGCAGCCAACGAGGAGAACCACTGGGCCTGCGCGTGGTTCCCCAAGTGGGTCCTAGAGGCCGAAGCCGTAGGGGAACTTGCCAGACAGGCCAATTCTCAAATCCCCACCCCAAACCACACACAGAAGCTGCCCCTCCAGGGGACTCTGATATGGTGGAGAGTTTGTTCCGTTATCTTAAATCCTCTGTCCCTCTGTCCCGGGCGTGCCCGACTGGGCAGGACTGCAGAGGAGTCCTGCCCCCAAGCCCCCTGGTCTTCACGTCTCTGCTCAGCACCGCTCCGCATCTGGGGCCGCTAAAGCCCTCCGTCACGGGCCTGGAAGGAAGCATGCCAGGTACCAGTGCCAAGGGCGAAACTGTTGCAGGGGCTTAAAATAAGTTAGCTCTGCGGGTGGACTTTGCGTTGACAAGGCCAGCAGGCTCCAGTCGGCCGCCCAGATTCAGAATCTGCCATATTTTGCTTCTGGGGAAGAACAGAAGGACAGGGCTTTTCAGCGAATCGGATGCCCCGTGTGAGGCGTTCAGGGCCCTGGACACCGACCTATGCTCCCTCTGGAGCAGGAAGCAGGGACTGACCCCAGGCAGGCACCTGGAGAAGCCGACTAGGAGGCAAAGGACGGAGAGGGGCAGGCTGGGCTTCCGCCAGAGGAAGCCCCTTGTGAGAAACTGGGGGCCCGGAGGAGGTCAATGAAGACGGAGGGTCTTCTGCTGGCCTGGGGCGTCCCGGGCACAGGGACCCGCCGTGGCAAGCTCTCCGGCTGGGCAGGCACACACAGAAAGGAACCCATTCCCGATCCACCGTGACGACGGTCCCTGAAAGCCGGCCGGTGGGGGGGTGCGGAGGTGGGGGTTAGTCTAGGTGGGAATCGGGGCCGGGGAAGGGGGGTTCCCTGGCCGGCCTGGGCACAGGGAGCCTGCAGTGAGCAGGGCCGGCCGCCAGGTGGCACCACCACTGGCACGACGCCCGGTGCCAGTGGGGTGGGGGCTGGCTTGGCGGGGAGGTTCTCCCCGCGGCTACTTTGTAGCGACTCTGTTGGGGAATGGAGGAAGCGCTGAGAGCCCGCTGGAGCGGGCTGCGCCCCACGGACCAAGTCCCGGCTTGTCCAGTAGCCTCCGCGCCCAGGGACCAGGTGTGCGGGCTGGACCCCTGCCCGGCCTGACAGCCCCCGTATCGCCTGTCCCGCCCGCTCCCCACCCGGCCTCAGGCCGCTCTTCACATCTGGTCCCTGGACAGATCGTTCAGGATCCGCAAGCTCCTTAAGAACTTACGCTTTGTGTTTTTTATCCCGATGAGTCTGAGATATTTCCTCCCAGATCTGAAGACAAAACGTACAGGGATCATTGACCAAGAAACACCATTTTCCGAAATGCCACTTTCTTCAGCCACTATTCCTTAAGCTCAACTCTAAGGGTTTCAGAGATATTCCCCAAGAGAAACTGTTTCCTCCAGAGAAATGCATGCACTTACCCACACTTGATAAACAGGGTTAGAATCAGTCAGTAGCCACACTGGGGGTCACAGCAGCTAACTCTTACTCAGTGCTTGCCGAGTCACAACGTTTCTCCTCAAAAGAATTCGGAGCAAGCCCACAAGGTGGGTCCAGCTCCATTCCACTCCGCGGATGGCAGACCAGCAGATCAGTAACGCATCTGAGTCTGGTAGGGCAGCATGACCCCATTCTTAACCTTGGGGTCTCACCATTGCCCCCTGGCTTCCTGGAACCCCCATCTTGCCTTCCCCACATCCTCCCCTTATCTCCATCCAACTGGAACTCGGGTGGGGGTGCTCTCTGCCCCTACAGAATTCTGTTGGAGAGGGTAGCAGAAGCCAATCTCAGCACAAGCATGAATGACTGCCTGTGGCTTAATGTGCCCTCCCTGCTGGGGGAAGACAGTGGCCACGCAGGGCTGGGTAGAGGCAGTGGAGTGGTCTCAGCTAATGATGATGTTTGACTTGAGTTTCCTCTGGAAAGCAGAGCACACTGGCCAGCAAGGATTAAGCATCCCAGCTCCCCAAGATTGTCCACAGAACAGCTCCTTGGACCACTGTGGTACCCGCACCCAGGGAGCATCTGTGAAGCGTCCCAGATGCAGAGGGAGTGGAGACAGGAGGGGGAAGGGGAGGCGGGACTGGGAGCGGGAGGGGACTCCAGGGGGCAGGCAGGCTGTGCCCCCCAGGCCTTGATCATCTGTCTGATGCCTCGGGCCTAGTTTTCTGGGTCAGGCTGCTCTCCAAGCCTCA